>NW_006408621.1:5549597-5560957 GCF_000296735.1 Chrysochloris asiatica
TAAATCCACCAGCTACTCCTTAGAAAAAATGAGGTGGTCTGTTCCTGGTAAGATTGACAGCCTTGGAAACCTTGATGATCAGTTCAAGTCTGTCCTTCTTGGGTTGTTATAAATCAGAATCAACTTGATGGCAGTGAGTTTGCTTGGGGGTTTGGATCTGTGTATGTATGGATATGAGTGTCATATACATATGTATCAGTGGAGAATTATGTTACAAAGGGTTTTCTGTGGCTGATTTCTCAAAGTAGGCTATCAGGCTTTTCTTCTGAGATGGTTCTTGGCAGACTTGAACATTCAACCTTTCAGTTAGCAGCTGAACAGATTAATCATTTTAAACACCCAGGGAATCTCTTATACAATAACAGATATTAAGTGATAGCAATGCGCTTTTTCCTTGTTTTTTCTGTACTCTCCCAATCCTATAAAATAGCACTTCCCAGTCACAGGACTGGTTCACCTGCCTGAGATCTTTGCTCCTCTGGGGCTCTCTCCTGGTTATGCATAATCCAATCCAACAAAGGAAAATGATACCCAGTGGAACAGGAACAACTGCCTAGCTAGCCCCATGGACACAGAGATTTTCCAGCTTTTTATCTTAAATAAATTGACATTCAATTTATTTGTTATTGTTTTCAGAAGTGACATGAATAGATGCAGGTCTAACCCCACACAAACAGACCTCTTAGCTAGAGTCCACTTTGAACTGCATCCAAAACTCTGTACTTCATGTTTAAATCAAGAATTGTTTTAAAGCTCATACTTACCATGGTCAACTTTTAAGTTCTTAAATTATTTTTTAACTTCTTATAAATTTAGAGTGTTCTTCAAACAGTATAATCAGAAATATAGAAAAGCTCTGTACAAAGATATTCTTTACAGCAATTCACATAATAAAAAAGAAATTAGAAAAGCCAAATGCCTTTAAATACAGACTGGCTGTATCTAGTGTTATGGCTCATGTAATATTGTCTCACATTACCACAACATTGGGACACTTACCATAGTGGGTTAAACATCTGGCAGCTAACCGAAAGGTCAGAAATTTGAACCCACCAGCTGCTCTCTGGAAGATGAGGCAGTCTGCTCCCATAAAGATTTATAAACTCAGAAACTCTGCGGCCCAGTCCTACTCTAACCTATAGGTCACTAGGAGTTGGAATCAACTCAATGGCAGTGGGTAGAGTGAGGAAATAAAATAAATAACAGAAAATTAAAAATAAACATGCATAGAAATTATCTGGAAGAAGATATAACAAAATATGGAAAGCAGTAATTTTATTCTTAATGATTATATTTTCTGATGTTTCTATGGAGTCCTGGTGTGGCACTGTGGGTTAATGTTCTGGGCTGCAAAGTTGGTTTGAAACACAAGGTCGGCAGTTCAAGCTCACCAGCCCCTCCTTGGAAATCCTATGCAGGGTTGCTATGAGTAAGAACAGACTCCACAACACTTAACAACAACAGCAACAACAATGTTTCTATGCCACCACTCATTGTCAGTGTGTCATACTGTGGTGGTTTGTGTGTTGCTATGATGATCAAAACTATGCCACTGGTATTCAAATACCAGTAAAGTCACCCATTATGGGCAAATCTCATTGACAATTTCAGACGAAGAGAGAGTAGATGAATGATCTGGTGATCTGCTTCTGAAAATTATGCAATGAAAGCTTTATAGATCAAAACTGAACATTGTCCCATTCATTTGCTCTAGACATGTCCTCAGAAGGAATCGATTGCTAAAGGAGATCATTATGTTTGGTGAGAACTCCTTGTGTGGCATTGTAAGATCAACATTGGTCTTTTTGACATCCATTTTGGTCTTTCTTCCTTTTCTGTCTTTTAAATGACCTTTTGCTTTCCTCATGAATGATGTTTTTGATGTCATTTTGCAACTCTTCTGATCTTTGGTTTCTAATAACTAATGTATCATTTAACTAATGTATCAAATCTATTCTTGAATATATCCCACTTGAATTTAGAGAGCGCCATGAAGAGTTTTGATACATGAGACACGAAGGACCGGAGACCAGAAGAGTTGTGAGATACCATCAAGAATATTGTACAGGTCATTAAAAAGAGGAAAGAATGAAAAGACCGAAATGGATCTCAGAAGATACTCTGAAACTTGCTCTCATGTGTGGAGATGCTAAACCAAATGGAAGAAATTAGGGAGTAAAGAGCTGAACAGAAAATTTCAAAGGAGAGTTGAGAAAACAAAGTAAAGTATTTTAATGAAATGTGCAAAGAGCTGGAGTAAGAAAACCAAAAGGAAAGAACACATTTAGCACTTCAGAAGCTGAAAACAGATGAAAAAATTAAAGCCTTGACTTGCAACATATAAAAGATTCTATGGGCAAAATATTGAATGATGCAGAAAGCATCCAGAGAAGATGAAAAGTATACCCAGAGTCACTATACCAAAGAAATGGTTGAAGTTCAACCATTTCAAGAGGTAGCACGTGACCAAGAACTAATTTTATTGAAGGAAGACTTCTAAGCTGCACTGAAAACAAAAAAACAATTCCCCAGGAATTGTCAGAATAAAAATTGAAATCTTTCAATACAGTGATGCAGCACTGGAGGCATTCACTCATCTATGTCAAGAAATTTGGAAGAGAACTACCTGTCCAACTGATTAGAAGAGATTCATGTTTGTGTCCATTCCAAAGAGACCAACAGAATGTGGAAATAGTTGAACATTATCACTAATGTCACATGCAAGTAAAATTTGTTGAAGATAATTTTAAAATGGCTGCAACAGCACATTGACAGGGAACTGCCAGAAATTCAAACTAGATTTATCAGAGGATGTGGAACGAGGAATATCATTGCTGATATCAGATGGATCTTGGCTGAAAACAGAGAATATCACAAAGATATTATACCTGAACTTTATTGACTGTGCAAAGGCTTCCAACTATGTGGATAATGACAAGCTATGGATAATGCTGTGAAGAATGGACATTGCAGAATACTCGGTTGTGCCCCTGAGAAGTCTGTACATAGACCAAGAGGCAGTCTTGGGATCAGAACAAGAGGGTAATGTATGCTTTAAAATCAGGAAAGATGTGCACCACTACTGTATCCTTTGACCATACTTAATCAAATAATCAGGGCAGCTGGATGATATGAAGAAGAACATGGCATTAGGATTGGAGGAAGACTCATTACATCCTGTGATATGCAGAAGATACAACCTTGCTTGCTGAAAGTGAAAGGAATTATAATACTTATGAAGATCAAAGACCACAGCCTCAATGTAAAGAAAACAAATTGCACCTCAATGAAGAAAACAAAAATTGTCACAACTAGATGAATAAATGACATCATGATAAGCAGAGAAAAGATTGAAGTTGTCAAAGACTTCATTTTCTTGGATCTACAATCAACACTCATGGAAGCAGCGGTCAAAAAATCAAGTGACCTATTGCCTTAGGCAAATCTACTGCACAAAATGTTCCAAAGCAAAGTTATCAGTTTGAAGATTAAGGTGTCCCTGATTTAAGACAGAGTCCTGGATTTTCAAATTTTTTCTCCTACTTTGGACATATTTTCAGGAGGGACATCAAGGTTGGCAAGGTGGGGGATCAGCAAAAACAAAAGATCCCCAATGAGACTGATTGGCACAGTTGCAGAAGCAATAGGCTCAAGTGTAACAATTGTGAGGATGGCGCAGGCCCAGGCAGTGTTTAGTTCTGTTATGCCTAGGGTTACTGTGAGTCAGAGCCAACAAGATGGCACATAAGAACAAGAACATACAAACTGTTCAATGACATTCTTTACATTTTTTTATTATGTGTCAACATTCTTTTTAATTGCCTTCTGGTATTCTGTTTCCTGTACTCTAGTTTCCCTGTTCCCTTATTTTCTCATCTTTGCATCAAATTGTAGACCTTTTAAAATTCTTCCCTCCCCCCATGGGTGTGGCACTGTGGGCTAATGTGTCAGACTGCAAAGTCGTTTGGACTGCAAGGTCAGTGGTTCAAGCTCACCAGCTGCTCCTTAGAAACCCTATACAGGGTCGCTATGGGTCAGAATTGACTCAACAGCACTTAATAACAACATCTCAAGAGTAATATCCTTTACTTTGTGTGCCAATATATTATTTCACTATAGGGGACTTCTTTTCATAAGATAGAGTTGACTCCAGGTTTAAAGAGTATCTCAAGGCAATAGACTAAGGGAATCCTTTTGTATCCACTGGACCAACAATATGGACTTTTCAAGAATTTGAGTACTGTTCCACATTTTTCTCATGTTCTGTCAGGGGCCAACCATCTATTGTGACTATGTTGATTCATATTATGAAATAATATGTTTACCATCCTTATGAAAACTTGTATTAATGAAACTTCAATTTAACTGATGAGCTCTTAGGGCTTGGGTAATTTCAGTTCAACTAAATAGAGCTCTGGTAGCGTAGTGGTTACGAATCAGGCTGTGAACCTTAAGGTCAGTGGTTCAAAACTACCAGTTGCTCCGTGGGAGAAAGATGAGGCTTTCTACTCCCGTAAAGATTTACACCCTCAGAAACCCTGTAGAGGGTCGCTATGGGTCGGAACCGACTCAACGGCACTTAACAACAACAACAAAAGTAATGAAGGAAACCTTTGATCTGAAGAGTCATATTATCAATTTATCTGTCCTGAACTAGGGGAAAAAATGTGGAATAATGGAAGACTTTCTTTAAGAGTTAGCGAAGATGAGTTAGAGGAAGATCCATGGACTTGTTTAACATCATGAAAATAATCAATGCACAATTATTAGTCAAGTCAGATAAATAATTCTTAGGCAGTTACTCTAATGAGGGTGCTCTGTGGTGTGTGAGTGAACATTTATTGTGTTATAACTAATGGTAATGAGTTAGTGAATTCTAGGAAGTCAGGCCTTCTGGGAAGATCCTGACCTGTATCTGGCTCCCACATGGCCAGTAGCCCAAACTGCCATGAGATTTTCCTTACAATGTATATCAAAATGAAGGCCTGCTTTCCTTGTGGAAATCATGGGCATCACTAATAAAATATTTTTCTATCTGATACACAGGAAGGAATAACTTACAGGTCATATAAGTTTCCTGAGTAGGTATTTTTATTGAATTTGTTTCTTTTCTGAGTAGAAGGAAATGCCATTTTACTAGAGATATGTCATCAAATTACAAGGGAAGATTCCAGGCATGATATATAAGAGCTACAGGGTCTTTTAGTTCTCAGATAACATGATCCAAATAACATGTTCAATTGATAAAGAGACGAATAGGAACTTGTGCAAGGTCACAGAGATGGGAGGCAAAGGAGAAGACTCAGTCCCATTGTCCTAGTCCTTCGCGCTGTTGTTGGTAGTAAATCCATATGAAGACTGATTGGGAAATTGTCCAAATGATCATGGCAAAGGTGTCTGAGTGGTGCCTTTACTTACAACTGAGTGGGATTCAGGACATTTAATTTTTCCCCTTTACCTTGGATTCCAGTAATGTAGTGGTTACGAATCAGTCTGCTAACCTCAAGGTCGGCAGTTCTAAACTACCAGCTGTTCCATGGGAGAAAGATGAGGCTTTCTGCTCCCGTAAAGATTTGCAGCCTTGGAAAACCTATGCAGGGTCACTATGCATCAGAACTGACTCCACGGTACTTAACAACAACAACCTTGGATTAAACAATATTTACATTATTTAACTTCATAAATTAAGAATACTTTTAACCTCCCCAAATGGACAGTTTGAATACTGGTGTGGCTTCTAAGAGGATTAATTGTATTTTATGCCTTGTGTAATAAAACAAGCAAGATCTTTAATGGGAATTCTGCTTCTACTCTGTATAGTTCAGAGTTTGGCAACCTTTGACAACATGGCAGTGTATGACACTCAGACATATTTAAGGGGTAAAGCTAGGGTTTTGTATCATGTGAATTATAGTCCTAGAGAAGTGACAAAAAAACTGAAAACCCTTGATTAGAGTGTAGGGGGCAATGAATAAGATGGTACTGGAATGTGGAGAAGGCAAAGACCCTTTTAGGAAGAATGTTTAGGATTAGAGAATTTAACCTGGGAGATAGGAGAGAGCTGAATCCCCAGCCTGCAACAGTGACTTAAAATTTGACGGAAGAATGTTTCTGCTATCTCAACTGTGAATAACACACGTGACTGGGAAGGTCAGATTGTGTCTAGGAGCCATTGGGGCCGCAGGGGAATGGAACAGGTATGAAACAAAAGGAGTACAGGCAACAATAGCTGTAGGGGAATAGGTTGAGTGCCAAACATGGTACCAAGGAAAGTGACAGATTGCAGAAAAATAAAATTAAGGTCATCAAAGAAAGCATATGAGGTACCTATAGTGTACTCAGTGAAAGGGACTGACTTGGAGCTACAAGGTTTTCACAGGAAAAGGAAAAAGTTAAAGTTCATTCCTATTGTTACCCAGGGCCTTAATTCTATAGAAAGCTTTCCAAAGATGTATCTTAGATAAGGGTTATCCACAGAAAACCTGGCAAGGCAAGGATGGGAGGTATTTCTCCCCTACCCCAAATAGCAGCTCCTTTTCAGAGGGCTATACAATACCTTTGCAGGAGATTTCTGGTAAAAATATAACATGCAATACTATATAGTATCTTCATAGTTTAAAAGAGGACTTTTAATAGGTAACCAATTCTAAATAAGAGGAGTAGACTGAAATTTTAGAATGAAACAAAAATAAGCTTGACATTTTAAGGCAGACTACCGTGTTCAGACAGACTGAACAGAGTAAGAAGAAAGGCATGGGAATCTACTTTTGAAAATTAGCTAATGAAAACCCTATGGATGACAACACTGCTGGGTATAGTGCTGGAATTGAGCACTCTGTGTCAGAAGGCCCTCAAAACATGCGGTGGCCACAACAGTGGATTCAAACCTACCAGCAATTATGAAGATGACACAGGACTGAGCATCATTTTATTCTGTTATACATTGGGTTGCAATAAGTTGGAGGCAATTTGACAGCAACTAACAACAGCAACCATTCTCCAAAGGTTGCTTGCTCTTTTCTGCGTTCCCATCCCCAGCCCCTCACTGACCCTCCACTCCACCCCTGATAGGACTTTGACATTATCTAGTCACATTTTGCTTCAGAACTCTTCCCTGGTACTTTTCTATGATATTTGTTTGATGTCTCAATCTTATTTATTTCTAATTCTCCAATCTTCCACACATTTAATTGGACTGATAAATATTTGATATATACGGAGCAGGGAATGAGTCCAATTTCCAGAGTGGATTCTTTTGGGAGCTCCTGACATTTGATTACGTTTTAACCAATGTGAATTTTTAAGTTTATTTTGTCTCTTCAAAGTCAGAAATAACTAGTTCCAGTAATCTTAAGATTGAAAAATTCATATTCATGCAAGTTGTAGAGTTTTAGAGCCAGAGAGAGCATAATGAATACATACTTATGTTTAAACTTTGTGTTGATATTGATAAATGTTAATGATAGTAAATAACTTAAAATGTTTCCATTAAAGAAAATGATTACTTAATAAAAACCAAAATATAAAAAAAACTTTACCTAACAGAATTCACAAGAAAGGATATTGAAAAACAACCTCAAAATAGTGTGTTTTTTTTAAAAAAAGCTTTTCATAGTTAAATTATTCTTAAAGCAATCGGTTATTTAAAAGTCAAGCACTTTAAAGTCCTTTAAAAGAATGTCAATTTTTCTAGGGTTAAAAAAAATTTTCTTTTTTCTCTCCCAGAGTTCCAGATTGTTCTTTCTCACCTCTTGCACTTTAAGTTGCTGTTTTACATTTCAAGACCATGCAATATGAACACACATTTAGAATGTTTTAATGAATTATAAAGCTGCAAGGCCAGAATTCAGGATGAGACCTATCTGAATGTATCATCTTAACCTGACCCAGTTTTGATGGCTCACTATCACATATGAGACACATTATAATAAGTTTCTGTTAGTAATTTCAACAATTAAAAAAAAATCGCTTTTGTGCTATTCCTATTGACAAGGAGAAAACAATGGACAGAATTACTAAAATTTGCTCAGATATTATAGACCCAATTCAGTTCTGTTGGAAATGCTAAATCTTGTGAAACTATTATAAGATTAACTCCTTATAGAATTCATTTTATGATTTTAAGCTATAGATTTAAATGGTGATTTGAATTTCTTAACATTAGATACCTCTTTTTAAAATCAAGGTGGAACGCACAGTGCCATGAATTATTTAATCTGTGCAAACTTCCATCAAGCAACTTTTTCCTTATGAGTTTGGATAAGAGAAGGTGGAGGAAGACACTGATGAATTTTATGACTCACTTGTAAGTGATTGTTATCAGAGTTCATAGTAATGGTAATAACTTGAAATTGTAGCATGGATATAAAATGAGCCATCTCATAAGCACCTCACTCCATCAAAGAAGAAGAGCCATGAGGAGAGTGTGTCCTTTGGACCCTGAGATCACTGTGCTTTGAATCTCCTCAACTCAAGGACAGAAATCTGTGACACCAGAAGAGTGGCAGAGGAGCAGCAGCTGAATCAAGAACCAGAGGATGAGACACAAGACAGACACACTATCGTGATTGATGGAGAAAAGATTGAAGGTGTCAAGGATATCATTTTCTTGGAGCCACAATCAATGCATGTGGAAGCAACCATCAAGAAATCAAATGACATTAAATACTGGGCAAATTGGCTGCAAAAGACCTTTTTAGAATGTTGAAGGGCAACAATGTCACTTGGAGAACTGTGGTGTGCTGGAGCAAGCCATGATATTTTCAGTCACTTCATATGCACATGAAAGCTGGACAGTGAATAAGGAAGACAAGAGAAGAATTGGTGCAGTTAGATTATGGTGTTGCTGAGGAATATTGAAAGTACCATGGACTACCAGAAGAATAAACAGATTTGTCTTGAAAGAAGTACAGAGTTCTCCTTAGAAGTGAGGTTAGTGAGACTTTGCCTTTTGTACTTTGGACATGCTATCAATAGTGATTGTTGTTGTTATTAGGTGCCATCAAGTCAGTACCAACCCATAGTGACCTTATGCACAGCAGAACAAAACACTGCTTGATTCTGGACCAACCTCACTTGTTGCCACGCTTGAGTCCATCAATGCTGACACTTGGCCAATCCATCTCGTTGAGGGTCTTCCTCTTTTTCTCTGACCCTCCACCTTACCAAACATGATATTCTTCTCCAATGACTGGTCCCTCCTGACAATATGTCTGAAGTATGAGAGACAAAGTTTGGCTATCTTGGCCTCCAAGGAGCACTCTGGCTGTACTTCCTCCAAAACAGACCTATTGGTTCTTTTGGCAGCCCATGACACCTTCAGTATTCTCTTCCAACACCATAACTCAAAAGCATCAATTCTTCTATGGTCTTCCTTATTCACTCTCCAGCTTTCTCATGCATATGAGATTATTGAAAACACCCTGGCTTGAGTCAGGCACACCTTAGTCCTCAAGCTGACATCTTTGCTCTTCGACACTTGAAAAAGGTCTAATGCAATCAATACACTTGATTTGCCTAATGCAATATGTCATTTCATTTCTTGACTGCTGCTTCCGTGAGTGTTGATAGTTGATCCAAGAAGAATGAAGTCCTTGACAACTTTAATCTGCTCTCCATTCATAAGAATGGTGTTTATTGGTCCAGTAGTGAAGATTTTTGTTTTCTTGACATTGAGATATAATTCATACCGAAGGCTGTGTTTTTGATCTTCATCAGTAAATGTTTTAAGTCCTCTTCACTTTCAGCAAGCAAGCTTGTATCATTTGCATATCACAGGGTTGTTAATGAGTCTTCCTCCAATCCTGATGCCACACTGTTCTTCATAGAATTCAGCTTCACGGATTATCTGCTTAGCATACAGGTTGAATAAGTATGGTGAAAGAATACGACCTTGTCGCACACAGTTCTTAATTTTAAATCATTAGCAATTAATCCCTGGAAAAGGATATCATGTTTGATAAAGTAGAAGGTCAAAGAAAAAGAGGAAGACTCCCCACTAAATGGACTGACATAATGGCAGTAATAATGGGCTTATAATTTCCTTCTAACAAAAAAATCAGATTTGAGTTAGAATTGTATTTTATCTCTAGATCAAGCAGGGAAGAATTTTCATTTTAGTCTACTAGTCCATGAACACGATATAGCTCATTTATTTGGATTTTCATTTTTATTGATTTCTTTAATCAGTTTTCAGAACATGTCTAATTTCTCATGTTTTTGAAATGACCGTGAATGATATTTTTAAAATATCTAGCTGGTTTCTTCTGTGTTTGTTAATTTGTTTGGAAAGTTCTATATAGTCATTACTGTTGTCTATATATAAAGGTGGTTTTGTTTCTTCCTGTCCTAATTGTATCCCTTTTATTTCTTACTAAACTGACAAGGACTTCTAGCACCATGCTGAATGTTGTTGTTGTTAAGTGCCGTTGAGTCAATTCTGACTCGTAGCCACCCTGTATGGTATTTCTGAGGAGCAGCTGGTGAGTTTGAACTGCTGACTTTGCAGTTCAAACGGCTTTGCAGTCTGGCGCATTAACCCAGAGTACCACACCAGGACTCCATAGTATGCTGAATAAGCATGATTAAACTGTATCTTTGTTTTATTCTTGATCTTGCAGGTGGAGAATATTCAGACTTAGATCATTAAGTGTTATGTTAACTCGTTTTTCAGATACCTGTTTCGGATGAGACAGCTCCCTTCTGATTCTAGTTTACTGAATTTATTTTTAAAAATATGTATCACGAGAGTGTGTTGTATTTATTTTAAATCTTTTTGACTCTGTTATGATCACGATATAGTTTTTCTTTTTTCTTCTATTGACATGATGTATTACACTGATTATTTTTTAAGTATTCAACTAACCTAGAATTTTGCATAGACTACTTGGTCATGATGTATTATCCTTTTTGCATATAGTTTAATTTGATTTGGTAGTATTTGATTGAGATGTTTATGTTTATTTACATGCAGCATGACTTGCAGTTTCCTTTTACTGTGATATGTTTATCTGGCCTTGGTATCAGGCTAATGCTTGCTTCAGTAAATACATCCGAAAGAATTGGTCCTCTCTATTTTTCTGGAAACATTTGTGTGGAATTGATATTTTGTCATCTTCAAATAAACTCATATTGGCATTTTCTTTGTGAGGAAGGTTTAAATGATTAATTAATTCAATTTCTTTAACAGAAATAGCAATATTCAGATTACCTCTTTTTTTGATTGATAGTGGATTTCTGGTGTGGTGCTGTGGATCAGCACTGGACAGTAAACACAATGTCAGCCATTCAACCTCACCAACTGCTCCATAGAAAACCTATATAGGGTCACTGTGATTTGGAACCAAGTTGATGGCACTTAA
>NW_006408621.1:5561077-5562659 GCF_000296735.1 Chrysochloris asiatica
CCTACAATGCCATACTAGGACTCCCTTACTATCTTTTGTTTGTTTGTTTGTTTGTTTTATTTTTTGTTTTTGTTTTTTTTTCCTTACTATCTTTTTAACTCACCACTTGTCTGTCAGTTTATCATACTATAGTGGCTTCTATGTTGCTGTGAGACTGGAAGCTATGTGATCTGTATTGCAAATACCAGCAGGGCCATCCCTAGTTTCAGAAGAACTTCCAGACTAAGATAGACTAAAGGAGAGATGGACCACTTTTAAAGGTTAGTCAATGAAAATCTTATGAATAGCAGTGGGAAATTGTCTGACACAATGTCTGACACAATAGGCCCTCATGTTAGAAGGCAGTCAAAATATGGTTAGGGGAGAGCTGCAAAGTAGAATTGATCTTCATGACATGGATGGGGCAAAGCTTTTGGACTCATCAATTGAAGATGGGGCAAAACTCAAAATGAGAATATACAGCTGCAAACATCCATTAATAATTAGAACATGGAATTTATAAAATACAAAAATGGGAACACTAGAAATCTTACAACAACCAAAAAAATGGAGTGCATAATGATATGTATCCTAAGCATTAGTGAGCTTAAATGGACTGGTATTAGCAATTCTGAGTCAAATAATCATATGGTATTCTACACCAGAAATAGAAATTGAAGAGGAATGGCATCACATTCATTGCAAAAAAAGAGCATTTCAAGATCTATCTTGAAGTACAGAGCTGTCTGTGATAGCATACTATCCACACACCTATAAGGTAAAACCAGTTAATAAAATTGTTAGTAAAATTTACTCACATACCACTAAAGCCAGTGAGGAAGAAATTGAGGATTTCTACCAACTTTAGTCTGAAATTGATCAAACATGCAATCAAGATGTATTGAAAATTAATGGTTATTAGAATGTGAAATTTGGAAACAAAGTGGCATTTTTACAGAACCTTCACCATACCAAGCACAATGCCCTTCTCCAGGGACTAGGCCTTCCTGATAGCATGCCGTTAATATGAGAGATGAAATCTCACCATCCTGACTTCTAAGGATCATTCTGGCTGCATTTCATTCAGCACAGATCTGTTTGTTTTTCTGGTAGTCCATAGTATTTTTAATATTCTTATCCAATGCCATAATTCAAATGCATCAATTATTCTAAGGACTATCTTATTAATTACTCTTCTTTCACATGCATATGAGGCTATTGAGAATTCCATGGCTTCATTCAGGCACACCTTAGTCCTCTAATTGATGTCTTTTTACTCTTGAGAGACCTTTTGCAGAAGATTTGCCATATGCAATCCATCATTTGATTTATTGACAGCTGCTTCCAGGATTGTTGATTGTGGATTCAAGCAAAATGAAATATTTATTAGGCAGGTTTGAATGGGCTAAGTGGGACAGAGGTAAAGAATGATGTATGCACAACCTTGGAACAACAGGGCTCTGGGATACAAAGATTGAGCCATGGTTGGAATGGGGAAAAAGGAGGAATAATGTTAAGATGCTTGGCTGTCTTTTTTGGGGGGAGGGGAGAGGGAATGTGCAAAAAAACACTCAGGAATATAAAATAATTTAAACAACCAAAT
>NW_006408621.1:5567030-5577798 GCF_000296735.1 Chrysochloris asiatica
CACACACACACACACACACGTACATGCACCGCACATTCTCGTTTGTCCAGTTTATACTAAACTAAATAATCATAGAAAATCCTCAGTTATTAATTTTTAAATTATTACTGTTGTCAATTTTCTATCTTTTTTGCTTTTAGTTACTCAATTATAATATATCATAGCTCTTGGATACTGTTCTTTTATCTTCATTCTTTTTTAGCTTGTTTTTCTGTGTGTTTTTTTTCCTTTATATTTGAGTTAATGTCAACTGATTCTGTCTTTTGCTGTCTAGTCTACCGATAAGTTCATCAAAGCCATTCTTTATCTCAATTATAATTTTTAATAGTATTAAATTGTAGCTCCATCTAATAGTTTCTATTTCTCCGCTGAATTTCCCCAACTGTCCATGTATATTGCTGATCTTTTCTACCAGATCCTTTTACCTGTTTATCAGCACTATTTAAATATCTTTGTTAGTTCCAATGCAGAATCTGTTTCTGTTGATTGCTTTATGTTTTAACAATGGGTTGTTTTGTGTGTTCTTATGCTTTAATCAGGGGTCCTGATGTGACACTATGGGATAAGCACTGGGGTGCTAACTGTAAGGCTGTTGGTGTAAATCTACCAGCCAATTCTTGAAAACATTGAGTCAGAATCAACTCAATGACACCTAACAAAAACAATAACATGTTCTGATTGAATACCGTGCATTCACTGTGGATAATCATACATACATACATAATCATACATACATAACATTTGTGCCCTAAAATAGACATATCTAATCTTCTCTCAGAATATGAATTTGGAAGATTCAGAAGCCAAGTCAGTAGTTGAACTATATACCGGGGTTTTATTGTGGCTCTAGTTATCTGCAGAGTACAATATTGTTGTTCATAAGTGCTGTTGAGTCAATTCTGACTCATAGCTACCCTGTATAGGGTTTTCTAGGAGAGGCTGGTGGATTTAAAGCACCATCTTGCAAAGTATTATTGATTTCACGTTTCTTCAGCAGTGGTCTGCTGCTGCTTTGCACTTAATGTGGAGTATGAAATACTAGAGAGGTTTTCTCAGTGTTTTTTCTTTGCCTTAAGCTTTGCTTTCAGTAGGTCCTTAATGCCTGAATGACAGGGGAGGACTTCTGATATACTCTTGACCTTCCCTCAGTGGTATACTGATTTGCTTGTTATTTGGTGTTAGGCTTCTCTAGGGGTAAGTGGATGTTCTCGTTTCTCCTCGTCCAGCATAGTTTTTAGCCAGGCTCAGTGTTGCTAGGTCAGAGGAGAGAAGATTTCTCAGCATTCTTGTAACTTTCTACTATTAGGGAGACAGAAAATGGACAGATGAGAACTTGAGCACAATTTTGCAAAGTCCTGGGCTGAAGTAGCTTGTGGTGGATGCTGGGTAGGAGAATTACAACACGTTCCCCTTTGTGGTCAATAAATAAGTAAAAGAATAAATAAATAAACAAACTTGTAGAATCTATCCTGACTCATAACAATCCTATGGGCCCGAGGAGGACTGTGCCATAGTGTTTCCAAGGTTGTCATCTCTTCAGAAGCCAACTGTCACACCTTCCTTCCACAGAGCAGCTGCTGAGATCGAGCTGTCAACTTTCTGGTTAGCAGTTGAATGATTAATCACTTTGCCACAGTTGTTGTTGTTGTTAAGTGCCTTATAGTCAGTTCCGACCCATAGCAACCCTGTACAGGGTTTCTGAGGCTGTAAATCTTTACGGGAGCAGAAAGCCTCATCTTTCTCCCACGAAACAGCTGGTAGTTTCCAACTGCTGGCCTTAAGGTTCGCAGCCCAATTCATAACCACTATGCTACCAGAGCTCCTGGGTGGTTTTTATTTCTGTCCCTTGTCCAATGGCAATTTACCTTGCCAGGGCCCTGGGAGTGGGAGATTCTCCTGCCCTTCCTCCAGAAGTTTAATATTATTGGTTGTTTGTTGGTAAGTTCTGCTGAGTTGGTTCCAACCCATAGCAACCCTGTACAGGGTCTCTGAGGAGCAGCTGGTGAGCTTGAACTGCTGACCTTGAGGTTCAAACTGATTTTGCAGTCTGGTGCATTAGCCCACAGCACCATACCAGGACTCCAAGACTATTGGTATATTGTTGTTGTTGTTGTTAAGTACTGTGGAGTTGGTTCCGACTCATATTGACCCTGCACAGGGTTACCAAAACTATAAATCTTTATGGGAGCAGAATGCCTCCTCTTTCTCCCGTGGAACCGCTGGTAGTTTTGAACTGCTGACCTTGAGGTTGGCAGCCTGACTCATAACCACTACGCTGCCAGAGTATATAAGAGGACAAAAAAGTCGAGGGAAGATTTCGGGAGTTTTTGTTTTTCTAGGCACTAGGTCCCTCTCATGTCTCCAATCTTCCTTATGAGGTTGCAGTTTCAGCTTGTATCTGTAATTTATGATGGCTGATATGATGGTTCTTTTTTCCTCCTGTACTCTGGCAAAATTGTATTATAGAATACATCACCTCTCTCTAGAGGAGCATTTCATTGTGGAATTAAGTTCACCTGGCTGCCTTATAATCTCAGATTTCTAATGAGCTCAACCTATGACTTTTTAGATTTTCCCAACTTTCTTGTCATTAGTGTAAGAAATTTCTTATGACTGTCTGTATTTGGTGTTGATATTTGGTCCCTTCAAATGTGCACTAGAATTTTCTATATTTCCATGTAGTAGTAGAAGAAAGAAAATCCCACAGACATCCACCATTGGATTTTTCAACATGGTGGTCTTTGGTGATTTAAGAAGTACAGTTTCATTTAGACTGGAGTTCGAAGCTTGAGTGGAAAGTTGGTTCAAAAGTAAAAGATAAGAGAATTGGAGTTGTAGGAGGTGAATTTAGATAACTGTAAGAGTGAGTCAAAAATTATCTGTACTACAGTTATATTAAAACCTGTCCAGTTGATGGTGGATTAGGGAGAAGTGCAGTGCAGACCTCTGCAAGCAATAACATAGAATACCAGAGAAAGCAGGTTCAGGGGATAGTCTCAGAATTCTGAACTACATATAAAGGAATATTTAGAAAGTTTGAAGGCTTACAGCCAGTGGAATTTGTAGCAGAAGCATGAAAGGTAGTGTTTTCTGATGTGGCAGTCAGCTGGCCCCTGGAGCTGTCAACTTGGGCATGACAGAGCAGATGAAGGATCAAAGGAGTGCTCCTTCCACAGAGGTCTGACTGATCCTTTTTTTCTCTCTCTGTTCAGTGGTCTTTCATAGTCTGTGCATTTCCACTCTGGTGATTAGAGGGGGTGCTTGAGTGAGTGGACACCCCCTACTCCCAGAGGGTTCTACTATGCATGTACATGGATCAAAGAAGGATAGAAGCACTGCTTAAAACTAAACGGTCCCCCAAAACAGCTTCAGCCAGCTCTGATTTGTTTATCACTAGGAAGAAGTCCTGAATGAGGTTTGTAGAGTGGGAAAGAGACCAATGGAAAAGCAAACAGGCCGAAATTTATATCCTGAGTTATATCATAAGGAGCAAAGTAACATCTTGAAATTTCTCAAGCAGCCTTGACAGCAAGAAGCCAAGAGAGGTACACCAAATTCATACTCATATTTGATGCAGATATTTTTTTCTCTTTTCTTTTATGTGATTATAGACTGTAGTTCCTAATCTGTTTGTTTGTTTGTTTTGGCTGTTGCTGTTTTGTTTTTCTCTTCCTATGTTACCCAAAAAGAGACAGCAATTGTGGTCATATAGCCAAGCTGCAATCACACTCTGTAAAATTCCACCATCCAGGCAAGAGCCAATACCAGTTGCTATACACCAGCTTGGATTACATCTCAATGTCAAGAAAACAAAAATCCTCATCACTGGACCAATAAACAACATTCTTATCAACGGAGAAAAGATTGAAGTTGTCAAGGACTTCATTCTTCTTGAATCAACTATCAACACTCGCGGAAGCAGCAATCAAGAGATCAGACGACGTATTGCATTAGGCAAATCTGCTGCACAGGAACTTTTTCAAGTGTTGAAGAGCAAAGATGTCAGCTTGAGTACTAAGGTGCGCCTGACCCAAGTCATGATATTTTCAATAACCTCATATTGATGCGAAAGCTGGACAGCGAATAAGGAAGATCGTAGAAGAATTGATGGCTTTGAATTGTGGTGTTGGAGGAGAATACTAAAAGTGCCATGGTCTGCCAAAAGAACCAATAGATCTGTTTTGGAAGAAGTGCAGCCACAGTGCTCCTTAGAGGCCAAGATAGCTAAACTTTGTCTCTCATATGTTGGACATATTGTCAGGAGGAAACAGGTACTGGAGAAGGATATCATGCTTGGTAAGATGGAGGGTCGGTGAAAGAAAGGAAGACCCCCCCAATGAGATGAATTGGCCTGGTGGCAGCATTGATGGACTCAAGTGTGGCAGTGGTAGTGAGGTTGGCCCAGGAAACATTGTTTCATTCTGCTGTGCATGGGGTTGCTATGAGTCGGTTCCGACTCCATGGCACCTGACAACAACAACAACATAAAGACATGAAATGACTGGCTTACAAGTTTTCAAGAGGGAGTTTAGTTTCAGAGTGCCAGGCAAGGTAGAATCCCCACTGAATAGTTTCCATCTTCAATAGATGGGTCTATTAGAATGAGACTGAGATAAGATTCTTATGATTCAATAGTGACTAATTGCAATTATGTCTAATTGTGACTGTCACAACAGAAAAGGTATAAGTTTTGTAACAAAAAGAGGGAAGTAGTTAATCTTACAGTCCAGGAACAGAGGACCCTAGGACCATAAAGGAAGAAGAGCATGAGTGGAATGTGGGACCCTATCCAGAGAAGCAGTGACATCAGAGATGGAGGCAGAGATGAGGACACAGAGAAATAGAGAAGCTCATGGAAAGAAAAATGCTGTGTACTTGCAGTCAAGAAGCAGGCCTGCAGAATGTACTCTTTTGTTGTTTAAATGACTATGTATTCCTGAGCGGATTTTGTGTACATTTAAAAAACCCCACAACAAAAAACAGAGGAAATAGAAGCAAATACTGTTGAATGATGATGAACAAAGGAGATTGTAATCATTGCAATGAAACAATGAATGTAAAACTGATGTTCTCCCATGCAAACAATCATTCAATTCACAATAAAAAATTATAACAAACAACCTGTCTACATCCATGAAATGATTAGTGACAGTGAATTATGTAGCAAATCATTTGCAAATCAGCCATGGCTCTGCCTATGAAATAATCAACATCAGAACTGGGTTTCTAAAGTTTGTGCAAGATGGATACCAAAACAACTCACAGAAGAACATAAACAGAAGTATTTGGACATCAGCAAACAAAATTTGGACTGATACCAAAAGGAAGGTGAATGTCTTACAAAAAAAATGGTGATGAGACAGGGAATCATCACTACAAGCCTGAGAGTAAATAGCAGAGTATGGATTTGAAACATCCTCAACCATCAAGCAAGAAGTTCAAAAGTCAGCCATCAGCTAGAAAATTGATGCTTACAGTTTTCTGGCATTGTCAAGAATTTGGTAAGACCACTGACTTATTTATTGCAAATGCCCTTTTTTCAGCAACATTAAAGATGACAGGAAAAAAGTTCAACAATCAACAGTGTTCATTACAGTAATATGTTCACTGAAGAGCCCATGCCTAAACTTTGGATTGAAAACAGAGGACTGACTGCGATCCAAGGACATTGTGATTTTGCATGACAATGCACGTCCACATACCTCTTCCCACACTGTTGACAAGGCAGAACCTTTGTTTTGAGTTGTTAAAACACTCTCTCTATAGTCCTGAAATTGCTCCAGCGGACTTTTATGTGTTTGGTTCCTAAAAGCATCCTTTCAAGGATGAAGATTTACCTCTGATGAAGAAGTGAAGACAGTGGTGCATTCATAACTTACAGCTCAGCCTAAACATTTTTAACAAGGGAATGTGAAAGCTTATTGACAGATAGACAATGTGTATTAAAAAGCATGGAGATTATGTTTAAAAATGATGCATTTGTCTTTTCTAGAAGTTGATTAAAATAAATGGTATAGCCAGAGTGAAGATAACTTTTGACTCACTCTCATATTTTGAGTACTTTTCTTGGTGAAGGATTTAAGTAGCCACTAAAAGAGGAACCAACTCCATGGCACATGACAACAACAACAAAAGAAGTATATCTTTGGGCAAAAGAGATAAGATCTAGTGTTCAAGCAAAGGAGTTTCTTTTAGCTTGTAGCATGATGACTATCTTTATAGAAACTGGAGAGAATGAAGAATTTATAGACACAAACACAGGTCGGTGAGAAGATGTGGTGGTGTGGTGATGGGGGCCTTATGTAAGTTCTTTAGAGATTGCTTCTGTATTTTCAGTGCCTTAGGAAGTAAGGTATCATACGAGAGTGAGTCTAGAGGAAGACGTATTAGATGTGTGAGAACAGAAGGTGACAAAGATGCAAAAGAGCAGCCTGATATTGGTAATGTGGATGAGGTATCATTTAAGGATATATTATTTTCTCCCATTAGCTAATATTTAAGAATATGCTATTTTTAATCCTATTGTAGTGCTGTAGGATCAGCACTGGACTGCAAAACCACAAAGCTGGCAGTTCAAACCACCAGCTGCTCCTCGGAAACCGTGTATGAGTCAGAATTGATTTTACGGCACTTAACAACTTCACAACAACCATTAAAAAGACAAACACATAGAAACAATAACAACTGCAAACCTTTTCCCTATTTCATTGTGACCTTGCACAACCTTCTCTGACACAAAAATCTATCTCATTGCTCACATATTTTTGTGCTATGCAATGCTAGCACAAGCAATTAAAATGTTATAAAAGCAAATTATCCATTATTTGACATCATGAGGAAAGAACTACAGAGATGTTCATAATTCTGATTAATTTTTTACTTTATGTAGGTTTTGCCATAGCATTACAAATTACCTTGGCACCATAGCACCAATTATCTGTTGAATGCAGAAACAGAGAATTATCATGATTCATTTGTCTTGAACTCATTCCTGGCACTTCTGAATAATATACTAAACTACTGTTAATAGGAAATTCTGAACAGACTTCCCAAATGGATTATGATATTTCTGGCACCACTGCGTAGCAATTTGTTTCTTCTCATGGGCAAGAAAGTTACTCATAGATATAAGTGTGTATGGGTGCGGTGGTGGTGGTGTGCTGTGGAATTGGTTCTGACTCATAGCGACCCTGCATGGGTTTCTGAGGTTGTAAATATTTATGGGAGCTGAAAGCCTCATCTTTCTCCAGTGAAACAGCTGGTAGTTTTGAACTGCTGATCCTGAGGTTCGCAGCCTGACTGCTCTACCAGAGTTCCTTGGTAGGGTTACTCACTTTCCTAAAATACAGGCCTTATATATACATTGAGAGAGAAGGAAACAACATTTGCATATTGTCTTCTCAGAACTCTTCTATTTAAAAATTCTGCTTGCTTATTCTTATTATTTTTGTCTCTAAGTAAATTGGTGATGGAAAGGAATGGGCCCCTTTGTATATTGTTGTAGTTGTTAGCCACGGAAAACTGTATGAATAGCAATGGAACAGTGTCAGATATAGCGCCAGAAGATGAGCTACTCAGGTTGGAAGGTACTCAAAATACAACTGGGAAAGAGCTGCCTCCTCAGAGTAGAATTGACCGTAATGACATGGATGGAGTTAAGTTTTGGGGACCTTCATTTGCTGATGTGGCACAACCCAAAATGAGAAGAAGCACCTGCAAACATCCATTAAAAACTGGAGTGTAGAATGTACAAAATATGAATCTAGGAGAACTGGAAGTCATCAAAGATGAAATGGAATGCATAAAGATCAGTATCCTAGGCATTAGTGAGCTGAAATGGACTGGTATGGACCCTTTTGAATCAGACTTAATGTTTACTATGCTAGGAATGACACATTGAAGAGAAATGGTTCCACGTTCATTGTCCAAAAGAGCATTTCAAGATCTTGAAGTACAGTGCTGTCTGTGATAAGATAACCTCCATACACTTCGAAAGAAGACACAGTCCTAGAGTCCTGGAGTAGTACTGGACTGCTAACCACAAGGTCGGTGGCTCAAACCCATCAGCTGTTCCTCAGAAATGCTATGCATGGTCTCTATAAGTCAGAATTGACTTCAATGGCACTTAACCACAAAAACAGGGAAGACCAGTTAACACCACTATTATTCAAATTTATATTTGTTGTTGTTCTTGTTGTTAAGTGCTGTCGAGTTGGTTCCGACCCACAGCGACCCTGTATAGGGTTTCTGAGGAGCAGCTGGTGAGCTTGAACCGCCGACCTTACAGTTCAAATGACTGTACAGTCTGGCACATTAATCCACAGCACCACACCACAAATTTATATACCAACCACTAAAATCAGTTATGATGAGATTGAATAATTCTACCAATGTCTTCAGTCTGAAATTGATCAAATATGCAATCAAGATGCATTGATAATTATTGGTGATTGGAATGTGAAAAGTGGAAACAAAGAGGAAGAATCCTTAGTTAGAAAATATAGCCTGGGTAATAGAAATGATAAAGGAAGTCACATGAGAGAATTTTGCAAATTAGAATTATCCAATGACTTATTCATTACAAATTCCTTTTTCAGCAACACTGACATTGTTGTTATTAAATGCCATTGAGTCAGTGCTGATGCATAGTGACCCTGTATAGGGTTTCTAAGGAGCTGCTGATGTTGGGGACCAAAAGGCTTACAGGTCTCATAAAACTTTAAGTCTGGGTCTAACCAGACAAAGTCTGCTTATCAACACAGCAGGGAAGGTAGCTTTCCCAAGGTCGCCTGATTCACAGTAAAGGACAGACTTGTAACTATGCAAAACAACAATGACTTGCTGTATATACTCTGTGATTGGAAATAAACTTTGTCACTTGCCATCAGCTTGTGTCCTCTCCTTAGTTCTTTCCTTTTGTACATATGTTTCTTCATCCACGCCCCTCCCTCGGGTACCTGCGAGACGGTTGGAGCAGGACTCCGACAAGCTGGTTAGTTTGAACTGCCCACCTTGCGGTTCGAACTGACTTTGTGGTCCAGTAGTTATCCTACAGTGTCACACCAGGACTCCACTACTCATTGCATTACATTAAGTTCTGTTGAGTTGGTTCAACTCATAGTGACCCTATATAGGATTTCTATATAGGGTTTCTGAGGAGCACCTAATGGGGTTGAATTGTGACCCTGTGGTTCACACTCCAGTGCTTACCGTATAAAACCACACCAGTAGTCCTACTCATTGCATGTTGCTGTTACTCATAGCGACCTTATGCACAGCAGAACAAAACACTGGTATGCTGGAATTCATGGTTAATTGCCTCCATTAACCACTACCTCCATGATGCCAGAGAACTGGATGGTGTCTCATTACCATTAATGAATATTTTGATCAAATATTCTATGTTGTTGTTATTGTTGTTGTTATGTGCCGACTCATAGCGACCCTTCATAGGGTTTCCGAGGCTGTAAATCTTTACAGGAGCAGAAAACCTCATCTTTATCCAGTAGAACAGCTGGTAGTTTTGAACTGATGACCATGAGATTAGCAGCCCGATTCGTAACCACTATGCTACTAGGGCTCCTTGTTGTTGTTAAGTGCTGTCGAGTCGGTTCCGACCCATAGCGACCCTGTATAGGGTTTCCTAGGAGTACTGGTGAACTTGAACCGCCCACCTTGCAGTTCAAATGGCTTTACAGTATGGCGCATGAACCCACAGCGCCACACCAGGACTCCTTAGAAGTATCTTAATTCAAATGAGGAAAAATATGGAACAGAATTTCAAATTTTTATGGAATCCAGCCTTTTTGAAACTATCCAGACTGGATAAACCCAATATGTTTTACATATTGCTGTGAAAAAATTAGCATAGCACATTTGAAAAAAATACCTTCTGGGGGGAGGGAACCTTTGGCAAACAAATAGAAGGCATGTGTTATTTGCATAAAATACAGTGTTGCCTTCAGCTAATCTTTATATTGTAAACAAAAACATCCTCCTGAAATAATCTTTAAATCAAATAATGGTTTAGTTTAAGTAGTAACAAACATCTATATTGAGCATAATACTCTTTTAAGGAACTATCAATATGGGATCAAATTGACATTAGTATTTCTAGAAGTTAGATAGGAAGGTTGGTGGAAGGGCGGTGACTTTATATTAACAAGAAGAACAACTCAGATGAGGAAGGCGCACACTTGCAGAATGCAATCATTGTAATGGAATTGTACATGTAGAGATTGTTGAATTAGTATATGATTTGTAACATATATCTTTTAAATTTTATTTTTAATGCTTTATTGTGAATTATGTGATAGTTTCCATGGGAGGACATTAGCTTCACATTGATCCCTCATTTCATTGCCGTGGTTACAATCCCCTCCAAGCCTGGCCCCGGTCGTCCACACACAGCCCCTCTCCCTCTCCGGATCCAAAGTCACCAGCCGCTCCATCTCTCCACATCATCATCTCTGCCTCCATCCCTGGCATCACTGCTTCTCTGGGTAGGGTTCCGTTCTCTGCTCTTCTCCCTTGATGGTTCCAGGGATCTCTGCTCGTAGACTGCAAAGTCAATCACTCCCCTTCCCTTTGTCACAAAACACCTACAATCAGCCCTTACAATCAGTCCTGATAACAATTATTCACTATTGTATCACAAGAGACCTCTCCGTATCTCCTTTCATCAGCTCTGACTAGAAGATTGGATACTACTCGGTATCAGCAAGATAATAGTATCAGCAAGATACTATTCTATATTGCTCCACACCCT
>NW_006408621.1:5578213-5580048 GCF_000296735.1 Chrysochloris asiatica
ACACTGCTGACCAACCAGGTTTCCGTCCAGGTTCACAGGAGTCTATTGAGCATTGTAGGGTTTAACGCACAGCTTCATTGCTGCTTTCTCCTAACTTCCCTTTATCAGTGAAGAATGAGGTCATCAATCAGAGTGTGTATTCCCACTGAGTCGTAGTCTTAGAAGGGGGGTTGGCCTTGAGGGGGACGCCATCACTTGCCTTGAAGTCTTCTGGGCAAGCCACTTGTTTGTTCTTGAGGTAATCAGTCGGTCTGCCTATATTGTTTTGTATTTTTCCAGTCAGTCTTTCTTTCAGGAAATATCTTCTGTTCTTCTGGCTGCTCCAGACTGGTCTGCTTGTCCTTTCAAGTGGAAATTTCCCCTCAGAAGATTCTTGATGCTGTTCATGATTCACCTATGGTCTTGTGTAATGCAGAGGCTCAGCAGGAAACCTCCTTCACTGGGCACGTTGTAGCCCCATTTTACGTATTTCAATCAGTTGTAGGCAAAAGACAGACTTACAAGCTTCCTATGGTGGTATTTCTGGCTATTCTTTTCTCTCCCTCTCCAGTCTATTTTATAGTGGTATGCCAGGGAAACCAATATTCAAAAGACAGCCAAGCATTTTAACATTATTTCCCCCCTTTTCCCCATTCCAACCATGTCTCAATTGGTAGCGTAGTGGTTACGAATTGGGCTGCGAACCTTAAGGTCAGTGGTTCGAAACTACCAGCCGCTCTGCGGGAGAAAGATGAGGCTTTCTACTCCCGTAAAGATTTACACCCTAGGAAACCCTGTACAGGGTCGCTATGGGTCGGACTCGACTCGATGGCACTTAACAACAACAACAACAACAAGGGCCCTGTTGCTCCAAGGTTGTACATATATCATAATTTGACTCTGTCCCACTTCAGCTTCATAATCATCCTATCATATTTCATTTCATTAGAATGATTAAAATCTCCTCCATGCAACATCAAATAACCAAAGGATATACTCCACAGGTCCGCCCCTCCCCGCAGCTGTCAGCAAACAGCTCCTCTCCCTCCCTGAGTCCTGTGTCTCCAGCCCCTCCATCTGTCCACACCAACATTTCTGTCTCCATGCCTGGCCTCACTGTCTTTCTGGGTAGGGTCACACTTTCTGCTCTTCTCGCTTGATGGTCTCAGGGACATCCGCTCCTGGGCTGCAAAATCAATCACTTTCTTCCTTTTTGCCCACCCCCCCCCCAAAAAAAAAGAGAGAGAGAAAAAAATTTTGCCTCTACATTTCCTATCCTCACAGTCAGTCTTGGCGGCAGGTATTCACTGTTGTACCACAAGAGTCTTATCCCCATTTCCTTTCATCAGCTCAGTCCCAACAGCTTGGAAATCATTCAGTGGAGGTTCTACCTATCCCTACTCTGTCTGGAACTAGGCTCCCTCTTGAAAGCTAGTAAGCCAGTCACTTCTTGCCTTTATAGCCTACCCTCCATTTTGGGTCTGGGCAGTTTACAGCCCTCCTCAAGGTATTCCAGTCAGTTATAGGCTGAAGACAGGCTTACATGTTTTCTGTTGTGATGTTTCTGGCTATTCCCCTCCCCGCTCAAGTGTCTATTTCACAATGGTAGGCAAGGGAGCCAAGATTCAAAAGACATCCAAGAATCCTAACATTATTCCCCTCTTATCCCCTTTCAAGCCATGCCTCAATCCCTGTATCCTGAAGCCCTGCTATTCCAAGGTTGTGCATACATCATCATATACCTCTGTCCCACTTAGCCCATACGAACCTGCCCAACTGTTCTCCAGTCTGCCTTGCTCTTCTTTTCCCCCTACCCCTCCTTGTGTATTGCCAGCCGCCCCCACCCCCACCCCAGC
>NW_006408621.1:5581660-5582884 GCF_000296735.1 Chrysochloris asiatica
TTTTTTTATAGGTCTGAGGTAAAGGTCTTGTTTCAGTCTTTTGCATATCGCTTTCCAGTTCTGCCAGCACCACTTGTTAAAGAGACTATCTCCTCCCCATGCAATGAGCCTACGTGCTATGTCAAAAATCATTTGGCTGTATGCGGTTGGGTTAATTTCTTGCTTGTTGATTCTGTTCCATTGATCAATGTATCTTTCATTGTACCAGTATCAGGCTGTTTTGACTACTGTAGCCATATAGTAGATTTTGAAATCGGGCAGTGAGAGACCTCCAACCTTGTTCTTCTTCTTAAGCAGTGCTTTGCTTATCCTGGGTCTCTTTCCCTTCCATATAACGTTAGTAATTGTCTTTTCCATCTCTTTGAAGAATATTGTTGGAATCTGGATTGGCATTGTATTGTATGTGTAAATTGCTTTGGGCAGTACTAACATTTTCACGATGTTGTGTCTTCCTTTCCAGGATCATGGTGTGTTCTTCCACTTCTGTAGGTGTCTTTTGGTTTCTTGTAGTAGTGTTTTGTCATTTTCTTTGTATTAGTCCTTTCTTTCTCTGGTTATGTTTATTCCTAAATATTTTATCCTTTGGGCGGCTATTGTAAATGGCATTGCTTGCCTAATGTCCTTTTCAGCTCTAGCATTGTTGCTATAGAGAAATCCAACTGATTTTTATATGTTGATCTTATACCCTGCCACTTTGCTGAATCTTCTGATGAGTTCTACTAGTTTTTTTTACTGAGTCTTTGGGGGTGTCTATGTATAGGATCATATCATCTGCAAATAAGGAGAGTTTTACTTCCTCTTTGCCGATTTGGATGCCTTTAATTTCTCTATCATGCCATATAGCTCTGGCTAAAACTTCCAGCACAATATTGAATGGGAGCGGTGATAAAGGGCATCCTTATTTGGTTTCTGTTTGCAGAGGGAAGGCTTTCAGTTTCTCTCCATTGAGAATAATGTAGGCTGTTGGCTTTGTATATATGCTCTTGATTATGTGGAAGAATTTCCGTTCAATTCATACTTTGTTGAGTGTTTTTATCAGGAATGGATGTTGGATTTTATCAAATTCCTTTTCTGCATCAATAGATATGATAATGTGTTTCTTTTCCTTTTTCTTTTTATATGATGGATTACTTTGATTGTTTTTCTAATGTTGAACCATCCTTGCATCCCTTTTATGAAACCCACTTGGTCATGATGTATTATTTTTTTGATGTGCTGTTGGAT
>NW_006408621.1:5585119-5585647 GCF_000296735.1 Chrysochloris asiatica
CTGGAAGTATTTAATATATATCTTGAATGATAATAAAAGAAGAAGAAATAATGATTTCACTATTCAGAAGTAACCATATTGACTTTTGGGTATACTTTCAGTATTATTACTGCTAGTGTTTCAGTTTATATATACATGAGTTTAATACAACCAAAATGTGTTTAACTGTGTTTCTTCAATTAGTAGATAGCTGTAGACAAGTTCTCTCAGTAAAACATTTGTCTTAATCTTGTTAGAGCACCTTCATAAAAAAGATCCAGTATAAACAGCAGTTTCCTAGAGAATCTCTGGGCCAGTTCGATTCAAGGCAAAGAAGTCAGCTCAGAAGGTTAGGAAAGCTGTTTTTTGGGATTCCAATGGTATAGTCTTAATACATTTTTCTGTCAGAATACAGGAGGACCATAGGGACTTATTATGAAGATGTTTTCAGAAAACTGAAACTTTTTTGGTGAGAAAAAGTTGTGCAGAGGAATTTTTTGCCATCCCAACAACGAACGTGCTCATTCTTTGAAAGTAACAAGGGCTGTC
>NW_006408621.1:5586112-5592495 GCF_000296735.1 Chrysochloris asiatica
TGTGTGTGCAAGGTTGAAGCTTCCAGCAGTGGGTGAGGATGTCTGCTCGTTCAGGCCCCTCCTCTAGTTACTTCAATAGAGATGCACCTGTAGATATTGAGAAGTTAATGGGAGAAAGATTGTCGACAATTATTGTCTCTGAAGATCAGTTAGGTATCTGCGTGTGCACAGTGCAATTCTTGAGATAGCTGAATCTTTTTATGTTGGGGTTTTACAGATTGCTTTATATGGGTCCTGTTCAGGGAGCTCAGGTAGCACAGTGGCCATGAATGGGGCCACTAACGGCAAGGTCAGCAGCTAGAAACCATCAGCCACACCCCGGGAGAAAGGCGAGGCACTCCACTCCCTCAAAGACCCACAGCCCCAGAAACCTCACACAGAGTCACCTGAAGTCAGAACTGACTCCACAGCGCACAGCCACCAAGGTTCCCGCAGGAGAAAATTTTAGGGCTGTGTCTCCCAGCTGACGTCATAAGCCGCCACCAAGCTCCCTCTGTCTGTACCATGAGAAAACTGTCCTGCTTAATGTTGTCCAGGCTGGGCAAAGAACGACAGGCAGGTAAAAAAAGAGGGAGAAATATGTAGTCTCCCGTGACTCTTTTTTTTGCAAATGTCTCTGCACTGCTTTTAGCGCAGGTTTTCTGAGCCGGATGGCTGTAGCCATGCCCTCTAAACTCTGCCAGGGTGGGGTGGCTGTAGAGGGAATCCAGTCTCCAGATTCCTAACTCACAGTATTTTCCTTAATATCATGGGTTTTTTTTACACTTGCAAGTGTGGGAAACTGACTTTCTGGATCTTATGGTAGATCTGGGGCTCTGGAGTTGTTCTATGAGGCCTTCCTTCGTGAGATCCCCGTCCCTTCACCACGGAGAGTTCCCAACCTGGTTTTTGCTACTATTGCCCAAACTGGAAGTATTTAATATATATCTTGAATGATAATAAAAGAAGAAGAAATAATGATTTCACTATTCAGAAGTAACCATATTGACTTTTGGGTATACCATATTGACCATGTGGTTTTATGTATATAGTTTTTATGCATTGTTTTTTTCATAGTATTAACATTTCCTTATATCATTAATATTTTTAAAGACTTGATTAAGTTTTTTATTGGTATATAAGATTTGATCATATCAATGACCCCTAAATATATTATAATATTTCGGACTTTTCACTTTCTATACATAAAGTTATCATATACATTACATTTTATGTTTACATTTTGGATTAATTCATTAATTCAAATGATTAGAAATAGAACTTATAGGTCAAAGATTTTATATTTTGAAAATTCTTGATACTATGTGTCACATATAGGTTTATATTTAGATAATTTTCCAGTACAGAGTTTTTAAAATAAATGTAAATCTAATGCAAAATCTAAATTGGATAATTTCTTGTGAAACTAATAGGTCATTTTTTTTAAGACTACCTTAGAGTATTGGTGTTAATCGGTTTGTCTTAAACTCACTCATGCACACAGACTAATAAGTACAAGCACACACACATCCAAGCACCAAGAAAAAAAAAAGTGGTGTGCAGCAGACACTTTGAGCATGGCTTCCTGCTATAATGTGTGAGGGGGGCATAGATGTCATCTTCCTAATGTTTCTTTTTGATGTTGACATCAAATAAGACATTTTCTTTCTTGCATATATTAGGAAATAACATGAATGTATATGCATGTGAAGCAGGAGGGGAGCACTCATTAGAGAATGCCTTTAATACATCCAGGAGGCTTTTGTCCTATTGACTTTACAGGGATGACTATTACCTGGTCCTGTAGCAGGCCACTTGGACAAAAGTTCATGACTGCTTGGGGGGCAAAACACTCATTTGTTGGACATTATTGTTAGCACATAAGAGCCCCTTGCTTGTCTGTTATGAATTTAGGACTATGTATGTCATTAACTTCATGTTGATTGGGTGGGAGTGCTGAAGTCCAAAATGCTTAATTTATTACATATCCAGATACTCTCTCTTACGGCATTTTAAAGAAAGACCAAATTTAGAAATGTCTGGTATTTCAAAGTAGGCTGCTTATAATAGTCTTTGGTGCATCTAATATATTTTCTTAAATAACTTGTAGAAAGCAAGTCACCTAAGGCTCCTCAAAAGAGTTTAATGGCATATAGAAGGCCTGGTGCCCGATTCAGTAAGATTTTTCTTAAAAGAGAATGCTAAGCATATAAATGATTCTAAAGGGTTTAGAAAATGTTTATATGATTGCAAATATCGATAGGGAAGCAAAGAACCCTTTCAATGATTATAAAGATCTGAGTTTGGGAAGAAACGTTTAAAATTTGCTCAGCAGATTCATCCCAAATGGTCAATGAGTCTCATTCTTTAGAAGATAAACTCATTCTCACAGCATCTTTACTCCAGGAACCATCTCTTGATTTTAATCCAACTTTGGAAGAATTAATTTACAGTAAAGCTTCTAGTTAGACCATTACATTTAAGGATACAATACACCTTATTTGTCTTTAAGACACTTTCCATATTGAACAAGTGCCTTTAATTGAGTATTCATTGTTGATCAAATCTTCATGTATGTTGCTGCTAATTTTCACAACAAATTTGCAAGGTAAGAATTATTATGGCTGTATATACAAGAAGGAACTCTGATAGTGTAGTAGATTATGAGATGGATTGCTAACCACAAAGTCAGTAGTTCGAATCTACATGTTGCTCCCTGGTAGAAACAGAAGGCTTTCTACACCTGTAAAAATATATAGCCTCAGAAACCCTATACAGGGTCACTGTGAGTTGGAACTGACTCAGTGGTATATAACCACCATTTATGAAGGGGGAACTGAGTTTTAGAGAAGATAAGCAAATTTCCTCAGATCTCATAATTACTAAGTGTTTAACACAGGTCAGGAACACAGGCCAGATGGGGTTAAAGGCATCAGTATGGTTCCCTAAAACAGGTCTTGGGGCAGCATGAAGCAGATAAGAATGAAAGGCACAATTTCCTTGTGTTACTCTGTGACAAGGAGACTATCACGATAGAAAACAGTACCTATATTAAGTTTGGTTTCTCTTGTCTAAAACAAAAGTAGGGTAAAGGAGGATGTTTCAGAATCAAGTTACATGACACCAGTTGCCACTGAGTGACACATCATGTATCATAGTAGAACTGTGATCCCTATGAATTTCAATGGTTCTAATGTTTCCAAAATAGATTCCCAAGGCCTTTCTTAGGATCGTCTGGGTGGACTTGAACTGACAATATTTTGGTTAGTAGTCAAGTGCCACCAGGAATTCTTTAAAAAACAAATATTGGTCAATACAATATTATGGTTGAAAAGGACACACATAGCATCTTGAAGTAGTCCTTCTGTGGTATTGTAGGATAAGCACTGGATTGCTAACTGCAAAGTTGGTAGTTCAATCTAACCAGCTGCTCAGAAACATTATACAGTGTCACAATGAGTAGGAGCCAACTTGATCACACTGATCTTACCTAACATCTTGAGATTCTGGAAATTGTATAATCTTGTTCATTATCCTGTTTTGACCTATCTGTAAAAAGGAGGGAAATATGTTTTGAGTTAACTAATGAAATAAGTAGTTTTCATCTGTGGACCTCATTATACTTCACTTATAGCTTTGTCAGCATAAGTGTCATCAATTTAATACTTACTGAAGACTCCAAATATATTGAATGCTAAAAAGATGAAGACTTTATAAAGATGTACTTTGAGTGATATGGAAGCATAAATAGCATCACATTTTTAAGCAAGGCTTTTAATTTATTTCCAGTGTTCAAATGTTCATTATAAATGTATACTGTAGAATAACATTTAAAAACTATAATATGTTTACACCTAGAGAGGAAGCACAACTTAGTGCTTATGGATTCCTGACCAAGAATTCCTGGGTGTAAATCATTCACCAACAGCTTTTTATTCTTTATGAATATTTTGACCCCATTTTACCTCGGTTTCCTCATCTGTAAAATAAAAGTCTCTTCCCCATAGGGCTATCACAACGAGTATATGATTTCATAGCTGTAAAGCATTTAGAATACTTTATGTTGTTGTTGGAGTCCTGATGTGGCACTGTGGGCTAATGCGCTGGACTGCAAAGTCACCGTGAACCATAAGGTTGGCAGCTCAAGCTCACCAGCTGCTCTTCAGAAACCTTATGCAGGATCACTATGAGTCGGAACCAACTTATTCTGAGATGTTCTCCAGTGGTATGCCAGAAGAAAACACTGCCGGGTCTGGTACCGTGCTCACAATCCTTCTATGATTGAGTGTATTGTTTCGGCTACTGTGTCAGTCCATACTGTTGAGGTCTTTCTCTTTTTTACTGACCCTCTTTTCAGTATGATGTCCTTCTCCAGCAATTGTTCCCTTCTGCTAACATGTCTTAAATGTGTATGATTTAAGTAGCATTTTGGCTATGCTTTTTGTTTTCTTATTTTGAGATGTAATCCATGTTGCAGAGTATAGTCTTTGAACTTTGTTAAGTACTTTTGAGTCAGTTCCTACTCATAGCGACTGTGTATAGGGTTTCTGAGGAGTGACCAATGAGTTGAACTTCTAATCTTGTATATGACAAGTTGTTAATGTGTCTTCATCTAATCCTGCTGCCACATTCTTTTTCATATAGTTCAGCTTCTTGAATTATTTGCTAAGCATACAGTTTGAATCAGCATGGTGAAACGATGCAACTGTGACCCACACCTAACTTGATTTTAAACCACACCGTATCCCCTTGTTTGGATCAAATGACTACTTCCTGTCAACATATAGGTTTAGTGTGAACCCAAATGAGTGATTTGGACATCTCATTTTGCACAATGTAATCCACAGAAGAAGTCAATTTGATCTCTGTGTAAAGAAAACAAAATCCCTCATCACTAGACCAATAAATAACATCATGATAAATGGAGAAAAGATTGAAGTTGTCAAAGACTTCATTTATTGGATCCACAATCAGCATTCATGGAAGCAGCACAAGACCACTTTATAGTGTTCAAGAGTCAAAATGTCAGTTTGAGGACTAAGGTGCCCCAGACTCAAGCCATACTATTTTCAATAGCCTCATATTCATGTGAAAGTTTTACAGAGAATAAGGAAGACCTTAGAGTACTTGATGTATTTGAGTTATGGTATTGGAGGCGAATATTAAAATTACCATGGACTGCCAGACAAATAAGCAAATCTGTGTTGGAAGAAGTACATTCAGCATGTTCCTTAAAAGCCAGATGTTGACACTTCATCTCTCATACTTCAGACATATTATCAGGAGGGACCAGTCCCTGGAAAAGCTTATCACGACTGTTAAAGTGGGAGGAAGACCCTCAAAGAAATGAATTGGCTCAGTGAGGATAATGCAGGACTGGGCAGAGTTTTCTTCTGTTGTGCATAGGGTTGCTCTGAGTAGGAGCCGACTTGATGGCATCTAGCAACAACATGTGTATAGTTACATTTTATGTTGTTAAAAAGAGGTATTTTCAGTGAATAAGTCATTGGTCTTTCAAAGTCTTATCATGTGATCTCTGGTATCATCTCTATCACCAAAGCCATATTTTCCAACTGCTGAGGCTTTTTTCCATTTTTTTGCAATCCAGTCACTGATAATCAATACATCTTAATTGCATGTTTGATAAATTTCAGACTGCAGAAGCTGGCAAAATCTTCAATTTCTTCACTAGTTATTGGAGTGTACATCAAAATAATGGTCGTATTAACTGGTCTTCCTTGGTGTATGGGCAGCATTGTACTTCAGGACAGACCTTGGAATATTCTTTTTAATAATGAGTGTGATGCTTCTTCTTGTTAAATACCATGAAGTTGGTCCCCACTCACAACAACCCTGCATAGGGTTTCTCAGGCTGTAAACCTTTTGGGTACAGAAGATCTCATCTTTCAATTTGTCATTCATGGTATATTAGACCATGTGATTATCTGATTCAATACAGCCAATACCAGTCCATTTCAGCTCTAAATACCTAAATAGTACCTAAAATATCAATCTTTACATGTTCCATTTTATTTTTGATAATTTCTTATTTTCCTAGATCCAGACTTTGTACATTCCACATTCTGATTATTAATGGATATTTGCAGCTGTGTATTGTCATTTTCTTTCAAGTCACATTACCAACTGAAAGTCACAAATGATTGACTCCATCCTTGCCTTTAAGGTTGACTCTATTTTGATGAGACAGTTTTTTCTCAGTCATATTTTCAGTACCTTCCAATATGAGGGGTCATCTCCTGATACTATATTGAACAATGTTACACTGATTCTCTTTATCCACTTTAACTTTTTAAAAAAACACACAAACAAAAAAACCCACATAGGCATATATAATAAATTACATCTCCAAAGGGCACATTCTGCAAGTCTGCTCCTGGCCACCA
>NW_006408621.1:5595649-5596262 GCF_000296735.1 Chrysochloris asiatica
CCATCCCCTGAGCCTGCTTGGTCGGGTATTCTGTGTTGTTGTTGGTGGAGCTCTCTGCTATACATCCACCCGATCCGCCATCTTGTTTGTTCTCTGGAAATAACTTTTTAAAAAACAATTTAAATGGTGATTTTATGTGTGGACCTTACCAGATGGAATGCATAAGAAGTCAATCAAGTACATCTTTGGAAAGAGACAATGGAGATGCACAATATCACGAATCAGAACAAGGTGAGGAGTTAACTTCAAAGTGCTACTCACCGATTGCTCATATGCATGTTCAAGTTGAGGTTGAAAAAAATTAAAGCAAGTCCATGACAGTCAAAGTACAACATTTTGCTTATCCCACCTGAATTCAGAGACCACTTTAATAGATGTGATTAATTCCAAATGAGTTGTGAGATGAGATCAAGGACAACCTATGTGAAGAAAGCAAAAGGTTATTAAAAATATAAGAAATCAAAGATCAAATAAAGAAAAGACTCTTAAGTAGCTAAACTAATGAAGAGGTAAATAATGAAGTGAAAGAACTAACCAGAAGGCTTCTAAGAGTGGCTCAAGAAGTAAAACTAAAACAAACTGCAAAGATCTGGAGTTAGAAAGCCAAAAGGGA
>NW_006408621.1:5610122-5611199 GCF_000296735.1 Chrysochloris asiatica
GATGATGCATGGAGGGGATTGGAACCATGGCAATGAGACGATATACAATGGAATGAATGTAAAACTAAAGTTCTCTCATGTAAAATATCATATAATTCACAATAAAACATGAAAAAAAAATATGGTTTGTTGAGTGTAAAACTGATGATCTGCCCTGTAAACTATCACTCAATTCATAATAAAAGCTTAAAAAGAAACAAACAAAAAAACGGATGGCACTGAAGGAAGAAGTTCAAGATGAACTGAAGGTATTGTTAAAAAAAAAAGCAAGGCTTCAGGAATTGATGGAATACAAACTGAAATGTTTTGACTAAAAAATGTAATGCTGGAAGCAGTCTCTCATCTATGCCAAGAAATCTGGAAGAGATCTAAGTGACCAACTAACTGGAAGAGATCCTTATTCATGCTCATTCCAAAGAAAGGTGATCCAACAGAATGTAGAAATTCTTGAACATTATCATTAATATCACACTCAAGAAAAACTTTGTTACAGATCATTTAAAAGTGGGTACAGCAATACCATTGACAGAGAACTGCCAGAAATTCAAGTCAGATTCAGAAGAGTATATGTTGTTGTTATTAAGTGCTGTCAAGTCAGTTCTGACTCATAGCGACTCTATATAGGGTTTCCAAGAAGCTACTGGTGAGCTTGAACAGTCAACCTCAGTGGTTCAAGCTGACTTTGCAGTCCAGCATATTAACCCACAGTGCCACACCAGGACTGTGTGGATCATAACAAATCATGAATAGCATTACAAGCAATGTGTGAATCCCAGAACAGTTGACTGTGCTCATGAGGAACCTGTACATAAACCAAGAGGCAGTCACTCAAACATAACAAGGGGATGTTGAAAATCAGGAAAGGTGTGAGTCAGACTTCTATTCTTTCACCATATTTGTTCAATCTGTAGTCTCTACAAATAATATGAGAAACTGGACTATGTAAAGATTAGCACAGCATCAGGGTGGGAGAAAAACTAGTAACAACCTTTAATATGCAGATGATATGGCCTTGTTTGTTTAAAATAAAGAGGACTTGAAACACTATTGATGAAGACCAAAGACTACAGCCTTTAG
>NW_006408621.1:5615986-5616717 GCF_000296735.1 Chrysochloris asiatica
AGAAGATAAAGCCAAATATTACAATAAAATGTGCAAAGATCTGGCATCAGAAAAACAAAAAGGCAGAACATGCTCAGCATTTCCCAAGCTGGGGGAACTGAAATAAAACTTCAAGCCTCGACTTTCATTATTGAAAGATTCTCTGGGCAAATTATTGAATGATGCAGAAAGTATCAAGAGAAGATGGAAGGAATATACAAAGTCACTGTACTACTAAAAGGGAATGGTTAATGTACAACGGTTTCAAGAGGTAGCATATGATCAAGAGCCAATGATACTGAAGAGGAAGTCCAAGGTGCATTGAACGAATTGGCAAAGAACAAGGCAACACAAATTGATGGAATAAAACTTGAAATATTTCAAGAAAGGCAGCACAGGAGGCACTCAGTCATCTCTGCCAAGAAATTTGGAAGACAATTATCTGGCTGACTGATTGGAAGAGATATGTATTTGTGCCCATTCCAAAGAGAGGTAATGAAATGGAATGTGGAAATCATCAATCTCTTTGATATCTCATGCGAGTAAAGTTTTGATAATACAGAAACAGCTACAATCATACATTGACAGAGAACTTCCACAGGTTCTAGCCGGATTCAGAAGAGGCTGTAGAATGAGGAATACCATTGCTGATGTCCTATGGATCTTGGCTGAAAGCAGAGAATATCAGAAAGATGTTTACCTGTGCTTTATTGACTGCACAAAGGCTTTCGATTGTGTGGATCATGACAAGC
>NW_006408621.1:5616817-5624318 GCF_000296735.1 Chrysochloris asiatica
CCTACCCAGAGAAGCAGTGATGCCAGAGATGGAGGCAGAGACAATGGTATGGAGAGATGGAGTATCTGGGGACTTTAGACCCAGAGAGAGAGAGTGGCTGTGTGCTGAAGACTGGGTGGCAGGCTTGCAGGGTATACCCTTTGGTTGGTTGGGAGCAAAGGCATCAATTTGAGGACACTGGTGTGGCTGACCCAAGCCATGGTATTATTAATTCCTTTTTCTATTTTGTGTGAGAAAGATGTAGCAGTCTGCTTCTGTAAAGATCTGAGTCTTGCAAATCCAATGAGCCAGTTCTAGTCTGTTAGAAAGGTTCAGGAATACTGTGTATAATTTTGAATTTTAATTAGTGCTGTCTTCATAATTGCCCATAAGTTATTTTATCTGGTGACAGTAGCTTCTTTCAGAAATTGACTTCAGCTCTAAATCTCTAACTCCTAAGGAAAAATGATATAATAATTCTTATAAATTATACCAACTCTGATCTCAAGAACACTACTTTAAATATGAAATAATAGCTTCAGATGACTAGCCCATGAGTTATTAATTTATTTATGCAGTTTCTTGCCTTAAATGATTTGTTTTATTTCTATTTGGTGTAATTTGTTAGTTCATTTGGTTTATCTTTATAGACTCAAGAAGAGATTAATTTTAAAACTAAGCTAAAATAAGTAAGAAAAAGAATTCTGGTATTTATCTATTATCATTGTTACCAGAGAAACCTGATGACTGATATGAATAATGATCTTATTTACAAAAATCTTTTTAAAAGAAAAACAGAACTAAAGAGGAAAAAATCCCCACCTCCCCAAACAGAGACTAGCATCACATAGAAATCAAAAGCACGTAGGAACAAACAAGCTATTAACCTTATCCAAAAGAAAATCAATCTCTGTGATGGTTTTTAGGCCAGTGGTCCGTCCATCCATTATAAAGAGATGAGGATGCATTTAATCATAATTTATCTAGAAACAGAAAGAGTAAGTTGTATCAAATATTTCTATACAACTTGATTTTTCTAAGACATAATAGTTTTACAATTCATAAGGCAATTAATGACACATATACTAAATAGTGTTTTTTCTGTTTTGTTTAAAATACCTTCTCAAATGCAATTAATGCAACAGAGACCCAATTAAAAGCAAAAGAAGTGAAGTGAAGGTCAGAAGCCACAGGGCCTTGGATACATGGTTGCTAAGATAATAGCAGTGATTTGGAGGGATGAATTCTGACTTTTTAAAACATCAATTTAGAATTTTCACACTTAGACATAGGAAACGGACAAATGATCAATTGAATACTGCCTTTGAGACTGACTTCACTTACATTTGTCTAATCAGCTATTAATCTGATTTTGTCACAAATGGACCAATAAGCAACATTATGATAAATGGATAAAATACTGAAGCTATGAAGGGTCTCATTTTAGGTAGATCCATAATCAACACCCATGAGAACAACAATCAAAAAATCATGTGGCATATTGTATTGGGTAAATTTGCTGCAAAATAACTCTTCAATGTATTTAAAAGCAAAGCTGTCACCTTAAGGACTAAAGTGAGCCAGATCCAAGTCATGGTATTTTCAATTGCCTCATATGTATGCTAAAACTGTACAATAGATAAGGAAGATTTAAGAAGAACTGATACATTTTAATTACATGCTAGTTCAGAATATTAAATGTACCATAGCTTCCAGAGCCACAACTTATCTGTCAATTTGTCATACTGTGGTGGCTCGTGTGTTGCTGTGATGCTGGAAGCTATGACACAACTATTTGAAATACCAGCAGGGTCACCCATTGTGGACAGTTTCAGTGGACAGTTTTAGTTTCAGTTTAGGACAGATTAGGAAGAAGGAGAGGCAGGATATGTAGACACTGAAAACCTTATGAATAGCAGTATAACATTGTCAGCTACTGTGCCAGAAGATGAGCTTTCAGGTAGACACTTAAAATGCAACTGAGGAAGAACTGCCTTCTCAGAGTAGAGTTGACCATAATGACATGAGTGGAATTAAACTTTCAGGACCTTTATTAGCTGATGGCGCATAGATCAAAATGAGGAGAAACAACAACAAACATCCATTAATAATGAGAACATTTACACTAAGTATAAATTTAGGAAAAATGGAAGCTGTGAAAAATGAAATGGGATGTATAAAGTTCCATATACTAGGCAGTATTAGTAAGAAATGGATTGGTATTGGTTATTTTGAATTAGACACAAATGTTTCATTTAATATGTTGGGAATAACAAATTAAAGATGAATGCCATAGCATTCATCATCAAAAACAACATTTCAAAATTTACCTTGAAGTACACTGTCTAAGAGGATAGTATTCATATGTCTACAAGGAAGACCAGTTAATGCAACTATCATTCAACTTTACCCACCAACCACTGAAGCCAATGATGATGAAACAAGAATTTTACCAACTTTTACATCCTGAAATTGGTTAAACATGCAATCAACATGCATTGATAATTACTGCCGATTAGAACACAAAGGTTGGAAACATAGGAAGTATCCATAATTGGAAAATATGACCTTGGTGATATACATGATGATGGAGATCGCATGATAGAATTTTGCAGGATCAACTGCTTATTCATTGAAAATGGCTTTCCTAAACAACATACAAGGTAGTTGTACACATGGACCTTACCAACTAGAATACACAGGAATCAAATTGACTATGTTTGTGGGAAGAATGATGAAGAAGGTCAATATCATCAGTGAAAACAAGGCCAGGGGTTGACTGTGGAACAGACCATCAATTGCTCATATGCAAGTGCAGGCTGAAGCTTAAGAAAGTTAAGACAAGTCCACAAGAGCCAAAATATGATCTTGATTATATCACAACTGAATTTAAACATCTTCTCAAGAACAGATTTGATGCAATAGACACTTGTGACCAAAGACCAGATAATTTGTGGATGACATCAAGAACATCATACAAGAAGAAAGCAAAAGAAAGTTAAAAAGACAGAAAAGAAAGAGAAGACCAAAATAGATGTCAGAAGGGACTGCAACTTGCTCTTGAATGTAGAGAAGTTACAGTGAATGAAACAAATGAGGGTGTAAAAGAGCTTAACAGAACATTTCAAAGGCAACTCTAAAAGACAAATTCAAGTATTATGATGAAATGTACAAAGACTTGTTGAGTTAGAAAACCAAAAGGGAAAAACATGCTCAGCATTTCTCAAGTTCAAAGAAGTGAAGAAAAAAATTGAAGCCTTGACTTGAACTATTGAAGGAGTCCTGGTATAGCACTGTAGGATAAGCACTTAACTACTAACCATAAGGTAGAAGGTTCAAATCCACCAATTGCTTCTCAGAAACTGAATACAGGCTCTCCATGAGTGGAAAATAACTTGATGGCACTCAATAACAGCAACAACAATGGGCAAAATATTGAATGATTGTAGAAACCATCAAAAGAAGGTGGAAGGAATAAACAAAGCCATTATGACAAAAAAAGAAATGGTTGATGTTCATCTATTTCAATAGGTAACACATGATCAAGAACTAACAGTACTGAAGGAAGAAGTCCGATGTGCACTGAAGGCATTGGCAAAAAAGCAAGGCTCCAATAACTGATGGAATGCAAATGGAAATAAAGTTTTAACAAACTGATTAAGCACTAGAGGCATTCACTCATCTATTGCAAGAGGTTTGGAAGAGAGTTATCTGGTCAATAGATTGAAAGAGATTCATAGTTGTACTCATTCCAAAGAGACATGATCCAACACAATGTGAAAATCATTATAAATATCAGATGCAAGTAAAATTTTGCTGAAGATAATTAAAAAACCATTGCAATAGTACATCTACAGGGAATGGACAGAAATTCAAGCTATATTCAGAAGAGGATGTGGAATGAGGGATCTTGTCTGATAGCAGAGAATTCCAGAGAGATGTTTACTTGTACTTTATTGACTATGCAAAAGCATTTGATTGTGTAAGTCATGACAAACTATGGATAATATTGCAAAAAATAGATAATCTAGAACACTTAATTGTGCTCATGAGGAACCTGTACATAGACTAAGAGGCAGATGCTGAATGGTTTAAAACCAGGAAGGTTTTTTGCCAGGGTTGTGCCCTTGCACTATACTCATTCAATCAGTATTGTTGTTGTTGTTGTTGTTAGGTGATTTCCAGTCAGTACCAACTCATAGAAACTCTATGCACAACAGAATGAAACACAGTCTGGTCCTGCACCAATCTCACAATTGTTGTTACACTTGAGTCCATTGCTGCTGCCACTGTGCCAATCCATCTCATTGGAGGTCTTCTTTTTTTGCTGACCCTCCATTTTACCAAGCATGATGTTCCTCTCCAGGGACTGGTCCCTCCTGATAGAATATTCAAAGCACAAGAGACAAAGTCTGGCCATCCTTCCTCCTAAGGAGCACTCTAGCTGTACTTCTTCCAACACAGATTTATTTGTTCAATCCATATGTTGAACAAATAATCTGAGAAAGTGGATTATATGAAAAAGAACATGGAATCAAGATTGGAGGAAGACTCATTAGTAACCTGTGATTTATACACGATACAAAGTTGCTTGCTAAAAGTGAAGAGTACTTAAAATACTTACTGATTAAGCTCAAAGACAACAGCCTTCAGTGTGGATTGCACATCAATGTAAAGAAAGCAAAAATCATCACAACTGGACTAATGAATAGCATTTTGATAAATGGAGAAAAGATTGAAGTTGTCAAAGATTTCATTTTGTTTGGATCTACAATCAGCACTCATAATGTATTCTGTGTTTGATTTTCACAGTGGCATCACTAGGCTTCTCTTTGGAATAGTTTCCATATTGATTATGTGATCAATTGCTATGTTCTTTCACACTGTGAGATACTAGAAGAGATGGTTTTCTATCTTTCTGATCCTGGATGTAATCTGTCTGTGAGGCCCAAACAGCATCCCAGGATGGTACAAATGGTTAACAAACTCATCCATTAACTGAAAGGTTGGTGGTTTGAGTGTAACCAGAGGTGTCTCGGAAGAAAGGCAATTGTTGAAAATGCTATGGAGCACAGTTCTATTCAGACACACATGAGCTCATCAATAGTTGGAATCAATCCCACAGGAACTGGTTTGTTTTTTGGTTAGTCCTATGCCCATCTTGGTTGTCAATGGAGTCAATGGAGTGCTGGTGTGGTGCTATGGGTTAATGCACTGAACTGCAAAGTTGGTTTGAACCAGAAGGTTGGCGGTTCAAGCTCACCAGTTACTCCTTGGAAACCCTATACAGGGTCAGGAGCACTAAACAACAACAATAAGTCAATGACAGAAGGAAAGTGAGAAAATGACAGAGAGACAGAGGTGAATCTTGAGCCCTTCACCTGTGTCTACTCCTTTGGTTTTCTTGTAGTTTGAGATAAATTCCTTGTCATTTATTCTAGGTGAAGTCTGGGAATTTCTGTTGCTTGCAACTCAAAGACAAACAAAATCAAACCCTCATTGAACTTTGTAGACCACGTTAATTTTCTGTAGGATTGTCATGAAGACATTTAGGCTTGTGTGAATTGCATCTCCTATTTATCCAAATCTTTATACTACTTTGAAATAGGCACTGTCTCTCTGTCATAGCAGCTTTTTCTGAGCCTCTCTCCTCAAAATAAATATATTGATCTTGTCCTATCCTCTCAGGATTCAGTCCTTGGATATAAAGAAATAAAATAATGTATTGCATTAGGCACATATGCTGCACAAGGCCTCTTAAAAGTGACCCAGTGGCATCAGTTCCTCTACTGTCTTACTTACTCATTGTCTAACTTTCACATATCTATTAGACTATTCACAATGCCATGGCTTGGCTCAGGCACACCTCAGTCTTCAAACTGATATCTTTGCTCTTGAACACTTTAAAAGAGGTCTTGTACAGCAGATTTGCCTAATGCAGTATGTTGTTTGCTTTCTTGACTGCTGCTTCCACCAGTGCTAATTGTGCTAATTGTGGATTCAAGCAAAACAAAGTCTTTTGACAACTTTATTCTTTTCTCCATTTATCATGATTTTATTTATTGGTCCAGCTATGAGGATTTTTGTTTTCTTTACACTGAGGTGCAATCCATACTGAAAGCTGTGGTCTTAGATCTCCATCAGTAAATATTTTAAATCTTCTTTGCTTCCAGCAAGCAAGGTTATATCATCAGTATATTGCAGATAGTTAATGAGTCTTCATCCAATTCTGATGTCATGATATCTAATGTTGTTAAGTCTGACAGTCAAGTTGGTTCCGATTCATCGCGACTCTGTATAGGGATCCTGAGGAGCAATTGGTGAGTTGAATGACTGATCTTGCAGTCAAACCAACCTTGTGGTCAATTGCTTATCCTACAGCAGCACACCTGGATTTCATATTTAGTTGTTGTTGTTAAGTGCCATCAAGTGTTGAGTCGAACTCTTGACCTTGAGGTTAGCAGCCTCAAGCAATGTTGTAGTTGTTAAGTGCTGTCAAGCCAGTCTGACTCAAGTGACCCTGTATAGGGTTTCCAAGGAGTAGGTGGTAAGTTTGAATCACCAATCTTGCGGTTCAAACCAATCTTGTTGTCCAGTTTTACACCAGGACTCCTAGCGACAGGAAAATCAGATGTAGCATCTCCAACATCAAGCTTGTGATCCTTTCTTTGCCCCAGATTTTGTGCTGTCATAATCTTCATTTTAGCTGTAGAAATTCTCCTTCAAACTGCTTAAAGACTTGGAATTATATTTGGCTCTAATATACTTCTTTTAAACTCCCCATTTGATCTATAAGTACATCTTGTTGGCTCTATCTTTTAAATATACCTGTAATCAGAGCTCTTCTAGTAATCTGTATATTATTGTTCTTACACCCTTGGCTCTGTCTTCAGATCACAGTCTGGCCTGGTTCTAATCTGATCTCATTTTGATCCCTCCAATTCAGTCTTGTTGCGTTCCTTACTATTCCTGGGGCATGAAAAGCAGGGAGGCTTCTACCTCCACTGCATTTACACATACTCTTGCCTTTGCTCAGCTCTGGTAGCGTAGTGGTTATGAGTCCGGCTTCTAACTTCAAGATCAATAGTTTGAAATTACCAATGGTTCCGTGGGAGAAAGATGAAGCTTTCTGCTTCCATAAAGATTTACAGCCCCAGAAACCCTGTGCAGAGTCACTCTGAGTCAGAACCGACTCCAAGGCACACCATCACCATCTTCCCACACCTAGCCACCTCCTTGATTCTAACTTCCTTTAGTTATTGAGAGAGAAGCTTTGCTCAAATATTACTGAGAAGTAAGATTTCCCCTGACTACTATTATAGGTTGGAAGGCACTCAAAATGCAACTGGGGAAGTGCTGCCTCCTCAAAGTAGAGTTGACCGTGATAACGCGAATGGAGTAAAGCTCATGGGAGAAAAGCCCACAGGACCTTCATTTGCTGATGGGGCACAACTCAAAATGAAGAGAAACAGCTGTAAACATCCATTAAAATTGGAATATGGAATGTACAAAGTATGAATCT
>NW_006408621.1:5628063-5632568 GCF_000296735.1 Chrysochloris asiatica
AGTCCTCAAGCTGACATCTTTGCTCTTCAACACTTTAAAAAGGTCTTGTGTAGCAGATTTGCCTAATGCAATATGTCGTTTGATTTCTTGACTGCTGCTTCCATGAATGTTGATAGTTGATCCAAGAAGTATGAAGTCCTTGACAACTTTAATCTTTTCTCCATTGAAAAGAATGTTGTTTATTGGTCCAGTGGTGAGGATTTTTGTTTTCTTTACATTGAGGTTTAATCTATACTGAAGGCTGGGTTCTTTGATCTTCATACAAATGTATTAATATGATTATGCAGTTGAAACAATATTTTAACTGAAGCAATGAGTTAAATAGTGCATATTTCAGCCATTATGAGAAATCAGGCCTTGCCCCAATCTTTCAAATCTGATAGCATTCTTTCAGTTGTGAGTAGCAGAAACCTAACTCAGATTAACTAATAAAGAAAATATATTGGCTATATGTCTGCATACAGTAATGTATAGCTCAAGATTCCCTTAATTCTGACTTCATTTCTGTTTCCTTGGGTATATTTTATTATAATGTTTCTCCATACATTGACTTTATCTTTAGGCTGGTTGGATTTCCAACAATAGGAATTCACATTGATGTATGGTAGTGCTCAGGAAACTTTCTTAGAAGAGTTTGTGGTGATTTTCCTACAAGTTTCCAGTAAACCACTCCTCAGGTACCATTTGCTTGGTATAACTTACATGTAGTGTGGCGCTGTAGGATAAGCTTTGGCAGCAAGATCAGCAGTTCAAACTCACCAGTCCTTCCTCTCCAACCCTATACATGGTCACTATGAATCGGAACTGACTTGATGGCACTTAGCAGCAACAACATTTATGAACAAATTATCGGTAAGGGTTTTGGGTTACCTCTGGTAGCATACTTACGAGTTGGGCTGTTAACCTCAAGGTCAGCAGTTCCACCCTGCTAGCTCGTAAAGGTTTACAGCCTCGGAAACCTTATAAAGGGATTGCTATGAGTTGGAACAGACTCCATGGCACATAACCACCACCACCATAGCTGTCAGGTCTACCTCATTAGCTGAAAGTAGAGTAGGTTTCCTCGGAGGCACAAGGGTTTCTAAGAAAAGGGAACGGTTTGAGGACCACAGGTAATTCTGTCTCTATGATGAATGAGAAAGTGGAGAAGCAACTAAGTGTCCGCTGCATCTTTTATATTTTAAGGACCAATTCTTTCCATTCCCCTAGCTTTAGGAATAAATTTGTATCTTTAAAATAGCAGTTATAAAAACATTCTCTTCTTTAGACTTCCTCTGAAATTTATCGAAATTGAAGCTACCCATGCTACGAGTCGGAACCGACTCTAAGGCACAATACCACCACCACCATCATGGTCATTAGCCATGGAGTTGATTCTGACTCAAAGCGGCCCGTATAGGGTTTCTGAGACTGTCAATCTTTTCAGGGGAGCATGAAGCCTCATTCCCATGAAGTGCCTATTAGATTTGAACTGCTGATCTGCAGTTAGCAGCCCAACTCATAACCCGGTATGCTACCAGGGGTCCTTGAAATTAACCCACAGGGATGAATAATTCAATCGTCTTTTCTTTAATAAAGCCAGTGCCACCCATAGGGAAACAACAACAATTTTTGTGCTTTCTATGTGTAATTAGGACACTTGGTGTGGTGCTGTAGGATCAACACTGGACTTTGAACCACAAGGCTGGAAGTTCAAACCTACCAGCTGCTCCTTGGAAACCCTATACAGGGTCACTATGAGTCAGGACTGACTTAAGGGCACTTAACAGAAATAACAATGTTTAAGTATTTTTAATTTCTAACTCATCCTATGTGAAATGTGAAAAGAATCCACTGGAATTCATTAAAATTATACCTGCATTGTTATATATGCTATTGAAATGTTGTTGTTGTTAAGTGCCTTAGCCACCCTGAAGAGGATTTCCGATTCATAGTGACCCTGTATAGGATTTCTGAGGCGCAGCTGGTGGGTGTGATCTGCCAACTTTGGGGGTCACAGTCCAGTGCTGATCCTATAGCATCACACCAGGAGTATATGAGTTTTATTATAATGATGTTGATATTGATGTTGGTGAGTGCCATCGAGTTGGTTATGACTCATTGCAACCCTGTAGAGGGTTTCCAAGAGCGGCAGGTGGTTTTGAACTATTGAACTTGCAGTTATCAGTCCAGTACTTCTCATAAAGTGCCACATAAGTATATTTTTTAAGGCTATGGAATGAAAAGGAAATAAATGTATGCTTTCTCTTCCTCAAATTAAAACTATCTATTCTTTATTTTTTTAAGAGTATATTGAAAATATAAACTTGCATAAGTTTAAAGAGAATATATTTAAAACAACATAAGTGTGTTTTGCATCTTAAAATTAAGGACAATTATTATTAATATTATAGAGTTTGGATCCTTGTTATAAATCTAAACCCATTCCAGATTTAACAAAATATTCCAGGTATTTATAAATCAGTTAAAATCCCATGGGTTTCCATTCAACATTATATCATTATGTCAGCACATAAATTTGACAAGGTGTTTTCCTCAGCAAGCCCTAGAAAATTGATCTTTGGGGAAAGAATTTTTCCTAACTATATTGTCAGTGACTAAAGTGGTGACAAGGCCATTATCATACTGAACACTCAAGTCATCAGAGGTAATTTTGAGACACCCAGACTGTAGAGAGTAGAAACAGCCTCTTGGGGACTCTTTCTGGAAGGAAAATTTGAGTACCTTAGGAATCCTGTTTATCCTGTTTCAACTGACTGGTGAGCTGGACTTCTCCAAGCTATTTAGATTTTGTTTTGTTTTCTTTTTCTTTACAAAGAATCAACTCTTTAGAGAAGAGTAGCAAGAGTTATTCATTTTCAGTCCACAAAGATTCTCTGTGGGATTTCTCTCTGTAAAATCTGAGGATTAGGCTAATGCTTCTTTTTTGAGGTAGAGTTTTGAGCTACTAAGCCAGGGCTGACTAATATTAGGGATTCTGCCATTCAACAAAAGCAGAGTTGCACCCATTCTGAAACCCATATTCGAAATGAGGTCAGTCAAACTAAACTCTGTGGCTCACTATCTGAGAAGAGATACAGAAAGATCTGTACTGTAAATGGAATAATCCTAAATCATGTCTTTAAATTACAAAGACCTTTATTTTAGGAATATGCTGAAGAAAATAGATTTTGGTTGCCTGATTAAGAACCACCTGCTGTATTTTCTGAGAACTGTCATTAAGAGGTTTTGGGAAGTTCATGAACAATTGATTGCTACAGTTAAATCTTCTTTGAAAGAAATAATTTCCTGTCTCCTGCTGTATAGGGTTCTATTCACATGGTTATTCAGTAGATACTCAGGATTTTTTGTAAAAGAAGTATGAGGTGTGAGAGAAGACAGCACCATCATAATAATTAAAATAAATTGTTGCAAGAATGAACTTCCTGTTATTCTACAAAAAAACTTTGGTCTGTGGTACTATTGGAGTTTTTAAGTGTTAGGAAATTATCTTCTGAGCAAGTGGAGGAACTTCATATGACAAATGGAAGGAAAAGCCTAGCCGGATGAAGCTATGGTTTATTTTAATAAGGGCTGAGCAAACTGTACATGTTCTGTATTATAAGGTAAATGAAAAGTGATATGCATTTCTCATTAAAGGAAACACTCATAGCACAATAATATTTTAGGATATGTCAATTCATGAATCATCTAATCCCTTTCAATTTCATGTCTTGGCTAGAGTGTATTTTGATACCTATTAGTTTCAATGAGACTTTCAGGTTTAAGAGCCTTTAAAAGGGTCTTACATTCATAGTTAGCAAAGTTGAGGGTCAACAGAAACAAAGGAAACCCTGAGTGAGATGGATTTATACAACAGCCACAAAAATGGTCTCAAACAGACCACTGATCATGAAAATGGCATGGGACCATGTTCACTCAGTTATACAGAAGGTTGTCATGTGTCAGAGTCAACGTGATGGGAGCCAACAACAGTAACATATATTTTATTAATTCCCAGCAAATGCAATAGTCCTTCATCTCCCATTTGTAGCTATTGTCTATAATGTGTCTAGCCCTCTTTCTGCCCAACATATGGCTCCTAAACTGGAATTGCTTGTTTGGGTATTAAAAGGCAAATAGAAGAAAAATTTTATCCATACCCTAGAGTCAAGCCCCTGTGGGCAACGTTTACATACTAGAAAAGAAAATGATTACTCTAAAAGGCAGGAACTGTGGTTCAGTAGGAAAATCTATTTAAATCTTTCATTTGCCTAATTTGGAACACAAAGAGATAAAAGATATTTCCAATTATGTCTATGTGGATTTGTGTTTAAAAAGATCAACCAGGCGAGACCAAACAAGACGGCGGATCGGGCGGACGTATAGCAGAGAGCTCCGCCAACAACAACACAGAATACCCGAACAAGCAGGCTCAGGGGATGGTCCCAGAACTCTGAACCACATATAAAGGAATACTTTGAAGGTTGGAAGGCTCACAGCTGGGGGAATTTGTGGCAGAAGCA
>NW_006408621.1:5642393-5683359 GCF_000296735.1 Chrysochloris asiatica
GAATAAATGTAACCAGAAAAACAAAGGACTTATAAAAAGAAAACTACAAAACACTACTGCAACAAACCAAAAGAGACTTACAAAAATGGGAGAATGTACCATGCTCGTGGATAGGAAGACTTAACATTGTGAAAATGTCAATACTGCCCAAAGCAATTTACACATACAATGCAATCTCAATCTAGATTCCAATGACATTCTTCAAAGAGATGGAAAAAACAATTACAAACTTTATATGGAAAGGAAAGAGACCCAAAATAAGTAAAGCACTGTTTAAGAATAAGAATAAGGTTGGAGGCCTGTCACTTCCCAACTTCAGAATTTACTACACGGCTACAGTGGTCAAAACAGCTTAGTACTGGTACAATGAAAGGTACATAGATCAATGGAACAGAATCGAGAATCCAGAAATTAATGCATCTACATACAGCCAACTGATTTTTGACAAAACACCTAAATATATCGCATAGGAAGGTGATAGTCTTCAACAGATGGTGCTGGCAGAACTGGAAAATTATATGCAAACAAGACCTTCACCTCACACCTTATACAAAAACCATTTCAACATGGATTAAGGACCTAAATGTGAATCCCAGAATTATGAAGGCCATCAATGAAAAACTTGGGACAAATGTGAGGTCATTAATTCTGGAAATACATGGACTACAAAACATTTTGAAAACCACACAAACAAACGTAGATAAAATAGATGAGTGGGACATACTAAAAATTAAATCTTATGTGCATCAAAAGACATTTCATGAAAGAAAATGATTATAAAAATAAAATTCAAATGTGTTAAAAGGGAAGTAATAAGATTAGTGTCCATGTGCAAGTGTTTCTCAACCCTTTGTCCTTATTGCTCTTATTTATTTATTTATTTATTTATTATTATTATTATTATTTTTTTTACTTTAATTTTCTATTTACCAGGCCTCCCCATGAAGTTATATATCACAGATATACTGTATACTTGTATTTGCACTGTGGACCTCTGCAAGGCCACAAAACACTACAATATTTAAGTCTTTGACTTTAAGAAACAATTTTTGCCCCCTTGCTGGATAATAGTATCTTTGTTGAAAATGCCTACTTTATGCAATGTTTTGTAAAATGGCAAGAAAATGGGCTTGGAAATTAGGTACAAACTTGACTGACTTAAAGCAAATGGGGAAGTTACTCAACTTCTCTGAACCCCATGTACCTTGTGAGTTTATTGTCAATGTAAACATATCTGCCACGCTGTTGGACACATAAATTGATGATAAATTGCGATTATCTTGCATGCTGTAGAATAAGCCCTGGACTTCTAACCACAAGGTTGGCAATTCAAACCCACCAGTGGATCCTCAGGAAAAAGAGAAGGCTTGGCTCCTGTGAAGATTTCCAGTCTTGGAAACCCTACCCAGGATCACTATGATTTGGAATTGACTTGATGACAGTGAGTTTCCTTTGGTTTGGTTTGGGTCTTACACACAGTAGCATTTTCAAAAGAGTTGTGACAATATTCAACACACTTGCCAATCACTAGTCTTCTCTACAGGATAATACAAGGAGCTTTGGTGGTGTAGTAGTTAACTGCTCAACTGCTAAACACCACATAAAAATACATATTCATATGGGACACGCATTATACCAGTCACAGTATTTTTGCCTGGGAGACGGATGGTTTGATTTAGTCATTCAAGCCAATTTTATGTCAAGGAGCTGTTACAAATAGATACTTGTCCTAATCTTAGTCAATTTCACATTTAAACACAGAAAGTTACATTCCTTGTAGGCATGCTGTTAAATTTCTTTAAAAAGCCACATTCTAAAACCAGGGAGGGGCATTGTATAAAATTAAGTATAATCTTTTTTTTTTTTTTTTTTTTTTTCAGTCTGGAAGAATCCACGCCATTTTAGAATATTTAAGAACATAAGTCTGGGTTCAGTTGAAACTTGGAATCTAGGGTTGAGTAACCTAGGGGAATGCTGCATTCTTAATGTTTGGCTTGCTTAATGGTGATTTAAAATTTATGATAGCAAGGAGAATAAGACTGCAGTTCAGTATGAGAGAAGTTAATGGATCTAAATTTTCATGTACAATTGGGGATAAAAGGATGACAAATCTGTATGGTTTGTGGATCATGTGACTATGTGAGCTAATTTGATAAAAACATTTTTGTGGCAAGAATTAATGTGAGGTGGAGCAGTATAGGCAGAAAGCTTAAAAAGGGCTTCATGGTGGAGAAGCACAGCCCCAAAGAAATAAACAAGGGCTACTAGTATACAAATAACAGCATTGACCAAATAAAATTTAGCAATGAAAGCCATTAAGAGAGGATAAAAAGGCTATTAACAAATAAAACAGGACTATACTGTGGTTAAAATGCTAATGATAAAAAGGTATATAATACTAACTCAAATTTCATATATTTTACTAAATTAATCTATGATTGGCCTTAGTAAGAGTCTAGTGGAACACTGAAGTAGAAGCAATTGTAAAGAATACCATAAAATTTAAAATGAAATAATCTAATATGAATTATAATCCTAAACAGATTGTGAGGAATATAATGGCATTATTTTAAAATGGCATTAATATAAAGAGGTCTGGGTTCAAGGGGAAAATACTATGTCAAAATGAAGAATCGTATTTCAAAGCAGAAGTCCAGTAACAATAAGGATAATAATAATAATTAGAAAACAAATTCCTAAAGTTTTCATAGTTAAAGTTTTTACTATTCTAAAAGTTGATGTTTAAAAGCAAAAGCTTTTTTAGAGGCAGTGGAAACTAAACAAACAACACTAATCTTAAATTTGCATCAAAGTTATGAATTCACATTTTAAAAATTTATCATGGTTTTACCCTGTTCAGTGTTGCTATGGGTCAGAACTGACTCCACAGCACTTAACAACAACAGCAACAACAGATGAGTATAAACATTAAAGCCATCGAAGTACTCAAAACTGACAATTACGATTTCCAGTGACTAGAAAAAAATATTTTAAAGGGTTAAAACTTCAATGGAAAAATTTATTTTAAGCGTTAGCAGATACATTTAGCAGTTTTTAAGAGTAAAACAGAGGCAACAAGGTTCTAAAGTTTACTGCAAGCTACATAAGCAATTCCAGTGGGGTCCTGGCAGTAAACTTTAGAACCTTGTTGAAATCTCAGGAGAATGCAGTTTATTCGGCTGCTGGCTATTTCTCCTCCTGGCAGCATTTGCAATTTAATTTCAGTCCTTCAGGAGACTCAATTGTCCATTTGAGAGTTAGGGCCTACTCACTTGGGATAAATGAGTCCTAGTTTTGATTCTTTGTAACATAGTAGCACAAGCATTTATGACTAGGATAAAATACAATCTCTTCCATCAAAATTCAAGGAAATTCTTGAATTGGTCTTTTCTAGAAGACATAATCTCCAGGTGGAAAAGGAGAGGTACCAGGCTTTCCAATATCTTTTTTTCTGTTTTCTGGTATAAATCTGCTTGGATTAAGTTTGAATCTCTAATAACTGCTGAATATAGCAAATTCATTAGCCAACCCATTGCAATTTTTTAAGGTGTTAATATAAGAGTTGGACTTCTGGTGTGGCACTGTAGGGTCAACACCGGACTGCAAACCACAAGGTCGGCAGTTCAAACCCACTAGCTGCTCCTCAGAAACCTTATACAGGGTTTCTATGAGTCAGAACTGACTTGGTGTCACTCAACAACAGCAGTAAGAGTTTAAAAGTGTTGTTCTCAGATTCTTTAGCACCAACAAGAGTGTCTATAGTAAAGTTAATTCCATATGTGGTGGTGGTGGTATGCCATGGAATCGATTCTGACTCATAATGACCCTGTATTCCTAGGCTGCAAATCTTAACAGGAGCAGAAATCCTCAGCTTTCTCCTGAAGAACAGCTGATAGTTTTGAACTGCTGACCTTGAGGTCAGCAGCCCAACATGTAACCACAATGCTATCAGAGCTCCTTATATAGAATGTAAGTTTTGTCCAGTGAGACTTTATAATTCTATTAGACCTTTACACACGTACAGAACACTAGGGGTGATAGGTTTTAGAAAATGGGAAAAGTACAACAGATCACTTTTAAGTACTTGTCCAATAAAATAGAGTTCACCTGTCACTGCAGAGGATAGTTGGAGTTCCCCACATGGTAATAATATTTGGCAGTGATTTCTTTGCAACAGATGTTACTATGGCCTTTTGAAAAGCAAAGTCTTCAACAAATGTTAATACCTTCAAATCACAACTTTTTTTGTTGTTGTTGTTAGGTGCCATCGAGTCGGCACCAACTCATAGCAACCCTATGCACAACAGAATGAAACACTGCCGGGTCCTGGGCCAACCTCACTATTGTTGCTGTTTGAGCCCATTGATGCTGCCACTGTGCCAATCCATCTGGCTGGGAAGGGGATGGGGGCTTCCTCTTTTTCTCCAACCCTCAACTTTCCTAAACATGATATCCTTCTACAGTGACTGGTCCCTACCGATAATATGACTGAAGTATGAGAGACAAAGTCTGGTCATCCTGGCTTCCAAGGAGCACTTTGGCTGTATTTCTTCCAACACAGATCTATTTGTTCTTTTGGCAGTCTGTGGTAGTTTCAATATTCTCCTCCAACACCATAACTCAAATGCATCAATTCTTCTATGGTTTTCCTTAGTCACTATCCAAATTTCACATGCATATGAGGTTGTTGAGAATAATGTCATATGCATGTGTTTGACATGAGTGGAATGTGGGACCCTATCCAGAAAAGCAGTGACACCAGAGATGGAGGCAGAGATGGGGACATGGCGAGAGGGAGCAGCTGAGGACTCTAGATTCATGCATGGTAAGAGGGACTGAGAGCTGACAGCTAGGAGGCAGGCTTGCAAAATGTGCCCTTTGGTGCTTTAAATTATTGTATGTGCCTGAGTGTTAAAAAAACCTAAAATGAATAGAGAGAAATACTGTTAACTGATGGTATTATATTAATTGAGGGGATTATATTAATTGAGGAGATTATAACCATTTGTTGAATGTAAAACTGATGATCTGCCCTGTAAATTTTCACTCAATTCACAATACAAACTTAAAAAAAAAAAAAGAAAGAAAGAATAAAGAAGGGAAACAGAAAACAGAGTGAGGAAGTGGGCTAAGTGATGTTACATTGTGGGGATTGTAATCAATGACATGAAACAAAATGTATATGAATTGTTGAGTGAAAAACTGATCTGCTCTGTAAACCTTCACCCAATGCACAATAAAATATTTTTTAAAAAAATAATAATACCACGGCTTGGGTAAGGCACACCTTAGTCCTTAAACTGACATCTTTGCTCTTCAACACTTTAAAGTGGTCTTGTGCAGCAGATTTGCCCAACACAATATGCCTTTTGATTTATTGACTGCTGTTTCCATGAGTGCTGATGGTTGATGCAAGCAAACTGAAGTCTTCGACAATTTCAATCTTGTTTCCATTTATATGGATGTTGTTTATTGGTCCATTGGCAAGGATTTTTGTTTTCTTTACACTGAGGTGCAACCCATACTGAAGGCTGTGGTCTTTGATCTTCATCAGTAAGTTTACCAATACATAACTAGTACAATGCATAACTATTAATAGGTGTTTGCTGTTTGTTAATGTTGAATCAGTTCCAAATCATAGTGACCCTACACACAATAGAATGAAACATTACCCAGTCCTGAGCCATCCTCACAATTGTTAATTTTGAGTACATTGTTGTTGCCACTATGCCAATCCATTTCTTTGAGGGTCTTCCTCTTTTTTCACTGACCCTCCACTTTACCAAGTGTGATATCCTTCTCCAGGAACTGGTCCTTCCTAGTGACATATCCAATGTATGAGACAGAGATGAAATCTCCCCAACTTGACTTCTAAGGAGCATTCTGACTACATTTCTTCCAAGACAGCTTTGTTTAACTTCTAATATTTTTCTCCAATAGTATATTTCAAATGTATCAATTCTTCTACAGTCTTCCTTGTTCACTGTCTAATTTTTACATGCATATGAGGCAACTGAAAATACTATAGTTTGGGTCAAGCACACCTTACTCTTCTTGAATCCTTAAACAAGGTCTTTTGAACAGGTTTGTCTAATGCAATTCATAGTTTGATTTTTTGACTACTGTTTGTTGAGTGTTGATTGTGGATCTAAGCAAAATGAAGTCTGACAACTTCAATCTTTTCTCCATTTTTCATGATGTAGTTCATTGGCCCAGTTGTGAGGTTTTTTTTTTTTTTCATTCTTTCCATTGAGGAGGAATCCATACTGAAGGCTGTGGTCTTTGATCTTCATCAGTAAATATTTTAAGTCCTCTTTGCTTCCAGCAAGCAAGATTGTATCATCTGCATACCACAGGCTATTAATGAGTCTTCTGTCAATCCTGATACTGCATCTTTTTTTGTATAAATAACTGCTCAGATTATTTGCTCAGCATACAGATTGAATAAATATGGTGAAAGGATGCAGCCCTGGTGCAAACCTTTCCTGATTTTAAACCATTCAATATCCCCCTTGGAATCTTGGTGTGGTGCTATAGGATAAGCACAAGACTGTAAGGGCAGTTTGAATTGCAAGGCTGGTGGTTCAAACTCACCAACCGCTCCTATGCTGGGTTGCTATAAGATGCAATCAACGCAATGGCACTTAACAACAACAACAACATTATCCCCTATTTGTTGTAACAACCACCCCTTGATCTATGTACAGGTTCCTCAAGAGCACAATTAAGTGTTCTGGAATTTCCATTCTTTGTGATGTTATCCATAGCTTCTTATAATACACATAGTTGAATGGCTTTGCATAGTTAATAAAGCACAAGTAAACATCTTTCTGGTGTTCCTTGCTTTGAGCCAAGATCCATCTGACAACAGGAATGATATCTCTTATTCCACATACTCTTCTGAACCTGGTTTGAATTTCTGGCAACTCCCTGTCAATGTTTTGACACCAATGTTTTGGTGCAGTCATTTTTAAATTATCTTCAGAAAAATTTTACTTGCATGTGATTTTAATGATACTATTTGACGATTTTCACATTCTATTGGGTCACTTTTCTTTGGAATCAGCACAAATAAGTATCTCTTCCAATCTGTTGGCTAAGTAGTTTTTTCCAAATTTATTGGCATAGACAACTGAGTTCCTACAATCCTGCATCAGTTTGTTGAAACATTTCAATGCACATTCTGTCAGTTCTTTGAGCCTTGTATTTCTGACAGTGCCGTGAGTACAATTTGGATTTCTTCCTTTAGTATCATCAATTCTTGATCCTATGTTGTTTCTTGAAATGATTGAGCATGGACCAATTCTTTTTGGTACAGAAACTCTGTGTATTCCTTCTATCTTCTTTTGATGCTTTCTACATCATTCAATATTTTGCCCATAGACTCCTTCATTATTGTAAGTTGAGGCTTGTGGTTTTTCATCAGTTCTTCCAGTTTTAAGAAATGTTGATTGTGTTCTTCCCTTTGGGTTTTCTAACTCCAGAGTTTTGCACATTTCGTTATACTACTTGACTTTGTCTCATTTGCTGTAGCTTTTCTACACTCAAGAGAAAGTGTCATAGTTTTTTGACAGCCACTTGGTTTCTTTATTTCCTTTTTTTTTCAATGACCTTTTGCTTTCTTCGTGTATGGTATTCTTATCATCCCATAACTCTTCTGCATTTTGGTCTTTAGTGCCTAATGCATCAAATCTGTTCTTGAGATGGTCTCTAAGTCCAGGTGGGATACATTCAAGATCATATTTTGGCTATTGTGGACTCATTTTTCTTCAGATTCAGCCCAAATTGGCATATGAGCAATTGGTGGTCTGTTCCATATTCTTCCATTGGCTTTGCTTTGGCTCATGATACTGTTCTCTCCAATGTTTCTTCCCACAGTTACAGTCAATTAATTGCTGTATAATACATCTGGCAAGGTCCATGTGTATAGTCACCATTTATGTTGTTTAAATAAGGCATTTGCAATCAATAAATCATTGATCTTGCAAAATTCTGTCATGTGATCTCCATTATCAGTTCTATCACCAACGTCATGTTTTCCAACTACTGACTTTCTTCTTTGTTTTCAATTTTCACATTCCAATCACCACTAATTTTCAATGCATCTTGATTGCAGGTTTGGTCAATTTCAGACGGAAGGAGTTGATAAAATTCTTGAATTTCATTATATTTGACTCACTGGTTGATGGTTAGATTTGAATAATAGCCCTATAAATTGGTCTTCCTAATAGGCATATAGATATTATCCTATCAGACTGCATTGTACTTCAAGATACATCTTGAAATGCTCTTTTTGACAACGTGACGCCAATTTGTCAGTCCCAGTATAGTAAACCATGTATTTCCTATTCAAAATGGCAATACCAATCTATTTCAGCTCACAAATTCTTAGGAACTCAATCTTTATGTGTTCCATTTCATTTTTGATGGCTATTTTCCTAGATTCATACTTTATACACCCCACACTCAGATTATTACTGGATGTTTGCAGCTGTTTTGCCTTGTTTTGGATTGTGCCCCATCAGCAAATGAAGGTCCTGAAAGCTTTGCTCCATCCACCTCATTAATATCAACTCTGCTTTGAGGAGGAGGCAGTCCTTCTTCAGTCTTATTTTGAATGCCTTTCAACCTGAGGGGATTATTTTCTGGCACTGTATCAAACACTGTTCTGCTGCTTTCATAAGGTTTTTAATGGTTGTTGTTGATGGTATTTGTGTGCTGTCCAATTGGTTACAACTTACAGTGACACTGTATAACCTTTTGGAGGCTGGAAATCTTTATGGGAGTAGAAAGTTTCATCTTCCTTCTATGGCATAGTTGGTTGATTCAAAATGCTGACCTTGCAGTTGTTGTTGTTGTTAAGTGCCATTGAGTCAGTTGCAACTCATAGTGACCCTGTATAGGGTTTCCAAGGAGTAGCTGTTAAACTTGAATCACAGACCTTGCTGTTCAAATCAACCTTGCAGTCCAGTGCATTAACCAACAACACCACACCAGGACTTCCAAAAGGTAATCCTCTATGCTACCAGGGCCCCTTGTTCAATGGCTAACCCTTCAGAAAGGGTCACTCTCCTTCTTAATCTGTCTTAGTTTGGAAGCTCTGCTGAAACCTGTCTGTCTACCTTAGGTGCCCTTGTTGGTATTTAAAATACTGGCTGCAAGGCTTCAAGTGTCACAGCAACACAGAAGCCACCACAGTATGGCAAACTGACACACGAGTGGTGGATATTTATTTGAATACTTAAATTTTTGAGAGAAGGACAATGCAACGTTTTAAAAGCAAATAAGCTTTCTAAAGAGGTGACACATTTGTAAAACTATGAATTATTGGCTATAGCTAAAAATTTTACCCAGTGTAGTTCTTCCAATAATCTAATTACTTTATTACTATATATATCTTTCGTATCTGCAAGACAAGACTCAAATAGGGGCTCATGTAAACATGTTGGCAGAATGAATTTGTTATCAGGGTGGCATAAAGCACTAAGCTACAAGGTGGGTAGCCACTTCTTGGAAACCCTATACAGAGTCGCTATGAGTTGAAACTGACTCAAAGGCACTTAACAACAAAAACAACAACATCCTCAACCCTAAAGACAGGTCTTGATAGCACCCACTGTATTTCAGCATGTGTTTTTTTTCCTTTAAAGGTAGTTTGCTGACATTTACTAAGATTTTTAAAAAGGTCAGGAAATCGAAAAAATCAAGAAGATATAGGCTCAGTGTAGCAAGATCTAAAATATTATGGATCAACTTTTTTTTAGAAAATTTGAGTCAGACTGTTTTAAGGGATATAATATTTTGCTTCTTTTTTCCCCCATTCTGGTTATGACTAGAATTATTGCAGATGAATTGAAATGTGGCCCTTATAGCAGATATATCAGCTAATGCATTTCCTCTAACCTCTTCTGTCTGGGGGATGTTTTTAGGTCATTGGGTTTGGATTTTAACTACCATGTTCTTCGAAAGGAGCAAGAGAGCTTCTAGGATGTCAGCCACCAAGGTGCCAGTTTTAATTTGGTTCCCAGATGATGTCTGAAACCCCCATTGTTTTTGTAACATAAAATCACTAACAATTCCCAAACAATTCCTCAAGTCTGTGTAAATATTTTCTTATTTTCTGGAAGCCAACTTGCAAGCCCTGATGAGCACAATAAGGCAGAGATGTGCTTTTCAGGATTGTAGTGGACAAGGGACTAGCATATCTACTTTGAAGTTTTGGTGTGATGCTGTAGGATAAGCACAGGACTACACGGTCAATTTTAACCACAGGGTCAGCAGTTCAACTCACCTGCAGCTCCTCAGAAACTTTCTCCCATGGAACTAATTGTTGATCCAAGACGAATAAAATTGCTGACAACTCCATTGCTGTCTCAAGAAGAAGGTTACTAAGCACTGTTAAGTCAATTCAAGTCAAAATGACCCTGTGAAGTGTTTTCAAGGAGGAACTAGTGAGTTTGTACCACCAACCTTGTAGTTAACAGTCTAGTGCTTACCTTACAGTGCCACACCAGGGCTTCACAATTTCCTTGAATTATTAAAAACAAACCAAAACATGCTATAGGTAACAGATGCATGGCTAAATACAAATAACTATGAATAATGATGCATGTGTAACAGCAGTAAATGTATAAGCATGACATTGGGGAGGACAACTTGTTGTTGAAAAGCTTGAACAACAAACTTTGTTTCGTTCTCACCCACAGATGTGCTAAGTATAAGCAGGAGCCAGTGCACTGCTGTCTTTCTTGGAGCAAAACTTGTTTTTGGCAAATGCCAATTTCCATCCCCTTTCCAATTTGTGATATAAAATTTCTTAAATTATTCAAAGAATTTACCTTTTCCCATACAGGGTTAATGAGTACATCTTAAGTTTACTGAGTTCTTTATAATCCGAAAAGTACAAAAATATCTGTTTTAGCATACTACAGTGAAGATTTCGCTTTATTGTTCCAAATAGAACGTTTCATTAGGATAAGAATCATAATAAGCAGACAAACATCAAGAATTCTTGATAAACTGAACATTCCTTCTTGGTTATCAAAAGTAGAAATATAAATTGGCAAGCGAACAGTCTACTTATTCTCTCTTGAATAAGAAAGTATGTTTAAGATACGGTACAAACACGTGGAGCGATGGAGCAGCTGGAGACTTTAGATCCAGAGAGGGAGAGCGACTGTGTGCTGAAGACCTGGGGGGTACTGGGGAAGGATCGCATGGAGGGGATTGTAACCATGGCAATGAGACGATATACGATAGAATGAATGTAAAACTAATGTTCTCCCATGTAAACTATCACATAATTCACAATAAAACCTTTAAGGAAAAAAAAAAAAAGATACGGTACAAATGAGAAACTCTTCTTGCAAGCTAAGAGTCTTTACAAATCTAGCTGTCATAGAGGGACAGCGTGAAAATGTAGCAATTCAAGATTTATTTAGTAGACTGGCCAGCAAAGTACTGTAAACTCAGCATTGTCTGTCTCCTTGGCTTTCCTTCTGAGCTGTCTATGCAGAAATGCACAGACCTTCATAAATTTTAAACAATACTTTAAATAAATAACAATTTGAAATAAATATGTTAATAGTAAAAGAGGATAAAAATTCAGGTAACAATGATGTTATGACTAAACAGGTTGGCAATAAACTGAGACAGATGTTTTTTAGGTAGAAGAGGGGGCTGCTGATTGCTATTCATAAACATATGGCATATGAATAGTTTGTAGAGTACTTTTCCAATATTGATGTGATGTTGTAAATCTACATTCCTGAATAAGAACAGACAACAGAAAATCAATAAATGTATATAAGAAGTTGCTTTGGGTAAGAAAATATCTCGTATTTAGGAAAACTGTAAATTTCTTCATATGCTTAAATGGAGGCATATGTTCCATTTTAGTGAAAATGTTAGGTTGATGACCTTAAATTTTTAACTAGTGCACAAATGATTTTTAAAAGCACCTTTAAAAGATGGCTTTGCACTTTTCAGGAGCCTTGTGATCCAGTGGCTAAGCACTTGGTTGCTAACCTAAAGGTTAACAGTTTGATTCTACCAACCACTCCATGGGAGAAAGATGCCCCAGTTTGGTTTGCTAATGGTTACAGTCTAGTTAACCCTGTTACTACTGTATCCTATTGGGCAGTACTACTGTATCCTATTGGGTAATTATGAGTCGGAATTGACTCAAGGGCAATGGATTTGTTCCTGCCACAGTAGTACTTGGAGATATTTAATACAGATTCTTTGGAGTTTTCTTTCTTTCTTCTTCTTCTTTTTTTTTTTTTAATTGAAATTGAAATCTACAGAGTGGAAAGACCAGAAGCTAAAGGCTGTTTAGGACAATGAGATGCTAGAAAACAGCAAGTTACCTATATGGAATTTAGGTTGCTTTGGCATTCCTTTGGTTCCTTCCCCAGTACCACAAGGTCAAGAATGGAAGACTGTTGGAGACATAAGCAGCTGCTATCTGTTGAGCAAGCATATTATGACTCCAGTGGGCAGCGGAACCAACATATGGGTACAGTGCAGCATAACACAACACAACTCATTGTAAAGTAAAACAGGAAGATAATAGCTTTTAGCAGAAAAACAACACAAACCAAGTGCTTTTGAGGTCTGTAGCTTTATTCAAATTAAAGAACCTCACTATTTGCAACTTTGTCTTGAAAACAAGCTGTTGATAAATCAGCATGTGATAGACTCAGCCAGGAGAAATTATGCAGTTGGATGATGTTGGGTTTCATGCCCAGAGGGAAAAGCCTTCTGAGAGACCGAGAAAACGACAAGAACTCATTCCGAAAGACATTAATTTATTACAGAAAAGATATTTTAAAAGAATAAAGGAGATGGTTTACCAACAAGGAAGTTTACCTACAAAGGGTGAAATAGCTGTGTCCATTGGCAGCTGGTTTTATCATGAAGTTTTACCACATGAGGACCAGGGGCTAGTCCTACAGCGTCACCTCAGGACTCCAATCTTTAGCACAGAAGTGAGGAATCTGAGATCTGGAGAGATTAAATAGCTTGTTCAACTTTATCCAGCTCGTAAATTGTAGGACTGGCATTTGATAGTCTGGCTTCAAAAGCCCATTCTCTAAATCACTGTATCATATTGTCACATCCCTGCCTTCTTTGAATTTAAGCTTATTCATCTAGCAAGTTGGACTAGACAACCTTGAACTTCCTTTTTTGATTCTTAATTCTGACTTAAGTTTCTTATATTTTCTTTGTCATCACCCTCCACAACCTCTAGGATATCCCAAACTTGGGGGAAAGCCCATTTCCTACTTGATATTTTGATTTCCTTGATTTTCTTGTTATGGACCATTGTAATTCATATGACCGTGTCCCCATCTCAGAAGAGGTCACAATGAGATTGGGAGATTTATGTAGTGTTAGGACAGATCCTGGGAGCAAGTTGGACTTTCTTGGAGATTGTGAAAGTGTAACTAAGCCAGGGAGACAAAATGAGAAGAAAGGACAGGGCTGGGAACCTTCAGGTAACCTCCTGGTTTACAGCCAGGAGATGATGGCTTGGTGGGGGTGGTGGTTATGTGCCATGGAGTTGGTTCCAACTCAGAGTGACCTTCTATAGTCTTTCTGAGGCTGTAAATCTTTATGGGAGCAAAAAGCCTCATCTTTTTCCCACCAAGTGGGATTCAAACTGCTGACCTTGCAGTTAGCTGCTCAGCTTGTAATCCACTAGGCTACCAGAACACACTTATTTAGATAAATCTAGACTGAATAATAATGTTTATAATTTTGCCAACTTAGTTTAGTTGTCTTCACAGTACAAATTTCCAGAACATTGATTGCTTGGGCTCAACTTCATTTTTGTTATGGAGACTGTACTTGAGAGGGCGGAGAAAGGGAGATTTGTTCAATGTCATTTGCACTGTCCTTGTTATTAAGTGCCTCTGCATCTGTTCCAACTCACAGAGACCCTATGGGTCTCTGTGGAGCAGCTGGTGGGTTTGATCTGCTGACTTTGTGTGTCAAACCAAGCTTGTGGTCCAATGCATTTATCCTGCAGTACCATACTAATGTGCTAAAATGATGATGTGGCAAATCTCTTTTGTGCGTTTCAAATGACCAACTGTCTTTAAACATACTGTATATTCTGACATTAGAATAGAAAAATATAGGTGTGGTAGGTAGCCTCTTAAATTTGTTTGGGAATAATGAACACAAAGAATTGTAAAATCAGGGTTCTTAATTATAATATAAGGAGCTCTGGTAGCGTAGTGGTTACGAATTGGGCTGTGAACCACAAGGTCAGCAGTTCGAAACGACCAGCTGTTCCGTAGGAGAAAGATGAGGTTTTCTGCTTCCGTAGGAAACCCTGTACAGGGTCGCTATGAGTCGGAACTGATTCCACGGCACATAACAACAACAACAGTGATGGAAATATTCTTTATTCAATGGCCACATGTGGCTACTGAGCACTTGATGAGCAACTTATGTCAATGCAGAACTGAACTTCAATTTTAATTAAAATTTTAATAGAAACATTTAATAGTCTAGTGACAATTGTATTAGATAGCACAAGGCTAGAAAATGCCCATCCTAAATCTGTTTCTGGCTTATGCTTCGGATTCAAGGTTGACACAGCAATTAATTGTATTATTTAAGAATTTACTTCACGAATTATGAGAAATAATCAAAGAACATAAAACTCTTTTGTATCCAAGACTTAGCTGCCTCATACAGTTAAGGAAAGAGGTTGGGAGGAAGTTAATGGTGGAAAAATCAGTAGGAACCATGTTGTTGTATGCCGTTTAGTTGGTTCCGGACTCATAGCGACCCTGTATAGGGTTTCCAAGGAGTGGCTGGTGAGCTTGAACGGAGGCGGGCAGGCCTGCGGAAATACAGCGCAGTCTTCCAGGCTCATAGACTCATTCCTGGAGCAAGGTTCACATTCCAGGAAATAAGCAACAGACCACCTCAGCCTCATGTGATTACCCAGGCTAATCTGTTCCTGACCCACCTTGGGGAGGGAACAGAGCCCCAAGCTAATGTTCACCTGCTTCCGCTCCTTTAACTGCTCATTTGTATGTTCATACATCCTTCCCTGCTGTATGTTTGAACCAACCAATCCCAGGTAGCCCCATGAAGCTGTTGCCCCCCGCTAACCAATCCCAAATGAACTCACGTCTACACACCTCTTCCTTATAAAATATTTTAACATAGGGAAGACAGGGCTCAGCCTCTGGATACGAATCCATTGAGCCACATGTTACCACAATAAAGCCCTTCCTTTGTTACAACCCGTGTGGCGTTGGCAACTCCTTCAGAGCGAGTCTGGTAATGTTTGGCCGGAAATGTCTCTTCTCTTGTGCTTGAAGGACTGGTCACGGAGCTGTTGCCACCCTTGTAGCAATGGATGCAGAGGCGGACCCTCGTTCTGGGAGTGACTGTCTACTTAGCGCAAGCTGGTGAGATTTCTCACTGTGTGAACGCTGTCCTCTGAGACGGAGACCCGTCATGGATCCTCATCCCTAAGGGACCAAGCGGGTGAAGGAATGACTAATCCTGGACTTCTAAACCGCTGTAAGGGTGTGGGCCCACAGGTAATCAGACCTGGTCAATGACCAGAAGGGAGACCTGATCAACCTCCGTCAACTGTCCGTCCAAGTACCTGCAACTAGGGAAACCATGGTGGTCCTCAGTCAATTTGAAAAGGGAAGTCTTGTGTGCAGGAGTGAGTGTGTCTGGCACCAGGCTGGTGGTGAACCTCATACAGCTTACACTTCCTAGCACAGAGTGGACTCCTGGTTTGAAACTCTCCAAAGCTAAGAGGTACTTGAAAATCCTCACAAGAGGACCAGCAAGGTCTGGATGCGATCTGTCTGTTGTGAACTTGCCACCATGGGAGGTACACAGGGGAAGGAAACATCTCTAAAAGTTATGCTTAGGAACTTCAGAAAAGGAAATACTCAGAATTATGGAGTCAGACTCCATCCAGAGAAGTTGAGGGCTTTTTGTGAGGCTGTCCCATGGAAGGGAACTCTAAACAGGACACACACACAATGTGTGTGGCAAGTAGTAAGTGGGGGACCAAGTCACCCTGACCAGTTTCCCTACATCAACACCTGGCTCCAATTAGTTCTACAGCCACCCCCTTGGTTGTGAGGACCTCACAGCCAAGTCTTAGTTACATAGGCTGGTGGCTTACCTAAATCATCAGGTAGCATTGAAAAGGTTAAAACCCCAGGGGCCAGTCAGGTCTTCAGCCCTGTGTCTCCTGCACTCACCATCTCCTTCTCTTTTGAGATCCCCTTGCTTTATTCTGGGTGCACACATTGAGGCATGGTAGGCAGGAAGTAATTTCCTAAAAGTGTCTCTTCTCTTTCTGTTAAGGTTAACCTCTGTAATTGAAATAGGAGTATAGGTCTCAATACCAAAGAAAAGGCGTAATTCTAACTGTTGTTGTTGTTAAGTACAGTGGAGTCAGTTCCAACTCATAGTGACCCTGCACAGGGTTTCTGAGACTGTAAATCTTTTCTCCCACGGAACTGCTGACCTTGAAGTTAGCAGCCCGATTCATAACCACTATGCTACCATGGTACCCTAGATCCTATAACATCAAAGGAAATGGTGTTTTACTGTAATATAACTTGGCCAACGTATGATCTAGATGATGGGGAAAATAACCTTTAAATAGATTCCTAAATTATTATACCATCTTACAACTTGAATTATTCAACCACTGCATCAGGATATCTATTTGTAAAATTACTTTGTTTTTGTCCTGAAGTTATGTTTAAGAAACTGAAAACAACCTGGAATTCCAAGAATACGTAAGTTATATTGTGTATGCATACTATAATGCATTTATATCATGAATATAAAAGCTATACAGAAGAAAAATGAATACAGATAAATATTAAATGAAAACAGAGTTCTAAACAGGCCTGTTTGTGAATATAAAAAGAGATAAATGGTTACTTTTTTGTGAAATGTAACTTTTCATTGTAACATTATTTTATTACAACTCCTGATACCCTAGCAGCTATTAGAGAAAAGTATAACTTGATCTAATGAACCTGCCCCACTATATTCAGCCTCTAAGAAAAGCAGTTTAAAAGTAATTTCTCTATACCATACCCTTCAAGGGACTCATTTCAGTAAAAGGTTACCCAGAACAGAGGCAAGGCAATAATACCCCGTCTGCAGATGCCCGTAGGATTGAATATGGAAGGGCAAGCTACAGGATATTACTGGGCACATACTCCTTTCTCTACCATTGGTTAGAATTGTTAAATAGGAAAAAGTCAAATACTTCCTAGTGAGATGTTGTTGGGTGCTATCGGGTCAGTTCCGACCATGTGAGTTTTCCGAGGAGCGAATGGTGAGCTTGAACCACTGACCTTGTGGTTTGGATAGACTTGGTGGTCCAGCACATTGATCCAACCAAAATAACAAATTTAACAACCACCATTTTTGCTATGCATCATCCTAATTGGGCAGATATTCAGGCTCTGTTGACAATGCTCCTGACCTACAGTGGAAAAGACTGGTCTGAGATTAGACATGGGAGGAAACAGCACACATTCATGGAGAAAAACCTGAATAGGACCCTTGCCCCAGTCAAGACAATTCCTCTAGCTGACACAGATCGAAATCTAAATGGGCCTGCCACAAGGGCAGCACTATAAAAGGTGCATTCTCAGAGGTCTGAAAAAGGGAGTTCCTAAACAAAAGAACTTGAACAGAGTACGCCAACTGAGGACCCCTCTGAATTCTTTGAATGAATCTACCAGGCTTACTGTAAGTACACAGACCTTGATCCTGAGAACTCAGCAAATATCCAAATGGTTAACATGACTTTTATCTCCCAAAGCGCCCTGGATGTTAAAAAGAAACGGCAGAAATTCGACAGGGCAATTGGCAGGAATCCATTGCAGCTGGTGAACATCAATTTCGAGGTATTTAACAGCCGAGAGCATGAGAAGTCTCAGGGCGTAACTATCTTCCTAAAAGACCACTAGAGGTAAGCCTGTGGGACCCCAAGGAGGACACCTGAAAAGAAAGAGAGCCTTAAACAAGGACCAATGTACTTATGCAAAAACCTGGACGCTGGAAAAATAAATGCCCAAATCTCAGGGGAGGATCTGGCAGAAAAAGCCGTTCAACTCAACAGATGATTAAACAAGCTTCATCGTCTGCAGAAGATGTTTGATGTCAGGAGGTAAGGGGGTCCAACATGATTTGGCATAAACCTCTGCCACCCCTATTGCCCCACCCCTAGGACCTCAGCTGAAAATAACAACGGGGGACAGACTGTGATCATTCCATTCAGTAATGGTAACTGAGATCTCAGGGAGGCCTGAGGACCAGTTCTTCCTGAAACCGCTAGACTGCTTCATTGGGGAAGAGAAAATGACTGTCTGGTCCCCTTACTGGGCCAGGACCTGTCCAAAGTTACATGCTCAAACAGCTTCCTGAAACCAAAAATCTGCAGATGGAGGTTCCTCATGAACATGACTGGCAATTACGGATTCAAACGCAGGAAACCAGTCACACTGGCCTGAGGAGATTGACAATCAGGTAAGCCCCTCATGTAGGCTAGCAGAATTCTGGGGAGAGCCAATAAGTATCCCCTGTAGAGGTCTAATTGAAGCCTGGAAGCTGACCATCCCACAGAAACCAATATCCTCTCAGGAAAGAGGCTGAGAAATTCACTCTGGCCAACCCATCACCGTATGCATCAGGGTCTCCCTGCTGCAAACAAAGGGAAGCCTATGGCTCACACAGGACAAATAGGTGATACCAAGTTATTTTATTGGCCAATCCGAATATTACCCTGTGAATTATGGGGCCACTAAACCTGCCATCCTCCTCCCTATGTGGCAACTGGAGGGCTGAACCATGATTGTATAGAAATCATTGACTAAGTATCTTCGAGCCAACTTGACCTGTTTGACTATATCTGGTGGACTAGACATTGTTCATGAACAGAAGTAGTTATATGGAAAAAGAGACTCAGATAGCAGGGTGTGTGATAGTAAGCTTACAAGACCAGGTGGAGGCAACAGCCCTCCTGCAGGGAACTGATTACACTGACGAGGGCACTAAAAATGTTGGCAAGAAAGACTGTGAAGGTGTACCCAGAGGGCTTGAGTAGAACTGAGGCAGAAGGATTTCAGAGCGGGGTTAAAGAATGAAAAGTGAATGATGATGGAATTGTTCTGATTCTGAAAAATTAAAAGCTAGAAAGCAAATGGCAATAAAATGATTCTGATCCTGTGAAAACTAGCCCCTGTTCTTCTTAAATGAGTCCATAAAATGACCACGACAGGAAAAAGGCCCTGGCTTGGTTCAAGCTCAAAAGCTGTTTTCTTGGAAACACTAGTCAGGGTTGATATGAGTCAGAACCAACTCGACAGCACGTAACAACAAGAACATAGACTATATATATATATGGACTCCTGGTGTGGTGCAATGGACTGTGAACCATAAGGTCAGCAGTTCAAACCCACCAGCTGCTCCTCAGAAACCCTATACAGGGTTGCTATGAGTTGAAACCCACTCCACGGCACTTAACAATAACAACAATGTTTATATAAATGTTATTGTTAAGTGCCGTGGAGTGGATTCCAACTCGTAGTAACCCTGCACAGGGTTTTCGAGGCTGTAAATCTTTACGGGAGCAGAACACCTCATCTTTCTCCCACGGAACTGCTGGTAGTTTCGAACTGCTGACCTTGAGGTTGGCAACCCGACTCGTAATCACTACGCTACCAGAACTCCATCTATGTCTATATTTATATCCTCTAAAACCCTATACAGGTTCACTATATATATATTCTGTAAGGCAATCAATGGGCTTCTGGAATCTGAAGTTTTATATCATTCTACAGCTCAGAAGAATAATTTCTTTAAAATCCTTTGATTACTGACTGCTTTATTTTGATTCTTATATTGTTTCTTCTTGGATCTGTGATTAGATATATGTTAGAACTTTTCACCCCATCCTAATCTCTTTTATATTTTCTATTTCACTGTACTTTGGGGTTTCTTTCAGGATAATTTTTTTGTATCTAAAGTCTTTTTCAACTGTACCTACTTTTCCCTTTAATCTGTCAACCGAGTTTTAAATTTAATCAATACTACTTTTAATTGCAAAAAAAATCTGTTTCGTTTAATTCACACATTATCTATACAGTCTCTTGCGCCTGTTGCATAATTTTAACAAATTCTTCATTTATGAAAACCTTTTTAAAGTACTTATGATATATTTTCTTTCTGACTAATTCCAATATGTATAATCTTTGCTGACTTACTGAGTTTCCCTGATTTATTTAAATATTTCAGGATTTTTCACTATTACACCTGTTCCTTAGAACTTCACCTGTGATCATCTTTTGTTGCCTGGGCATGAATGCCTTCCTCTAGAGAGCATTTCTGTTGGCTCCTATCAGCCACCTGATGACATTACCAACTTGGAACCTCTCAATATCTCTGCTGGAAATACTCATTGACCACTGAGGGAGTTTATGGAGTCCTGGTAGGATAGAAGGTTACACATTGGGCTAACTAACCATAAGGTCAGAAGTTTGAATCCACCAGTCATGCCACAGGAGAAATATGTGTCTTTCTGCTCCTGTAAAGATTTGCAACCTCAGAAACCCTATACAGGGTCACAATGAATTAGCACGCAGCGGCGGAGGTAGTTTAATGCAGACTAAGAGCACACATTATGAGAGAAAAATTGCACTGATAAATTACCAAGGAGACTTACCAGAGGCAAGTTTATTCTCTGACTCCTCAGTTTGATATATTTCATTCTCATTCACCCTGTAAGGTCTTAATTTTAAGCACAGAGCTCCTATTAGACCCTTTATTTTGGGTAGTACTCAGTTTTGTTACCTATTGCCTATGGTCTACACTGCCATCAGTATAGAAACAGAGGATTGTCATAGTTAAGCAGATGCAATGGGGAAGAGTTGTTCTCTTTCTGTTTCCAGACGCTGAGCATTTTTTACTTACTAACTTTTTCAAGAAATCATTTTAAAAGATGCTTTATAGATTATTAATCTTTTTAATTGGTTTCATTTTTCAAGTTTTTTTAACCCTAAAATTATCTATCCCCAACTGTTCTAGGTACCACTCAGTGATGTATCATGAAAAGGTTAAGACAAGCAGTAACTCAATGGTTGTTATTTCTGAAAGTAAATTATATGGAGTGCTATGGAGTTTTATTTCATTAGAGCAAACCTATCAATGAGGGTCTTATAGGATTACAATAGTGAGATTCAAATAAGATCATAACCACAATACAAATCGCACAGTCTTGACTATTGAATGCCGTGCTTTACTGCTCTCAATTTTTATGTTTTACATGAAATATAATTTATTTGAGTCAAAATATTTTTGAATACTCATGTATAACTTATAAGCAATGATTCAACATAATGTTTTCTGCTATAATTATGCTTATGTAATATTGACCACACAAAATCTCGGGACAACCTTCCTTTTTCTGCGTACACTAAGGCTCTATGAAATCTGAGCTTTCACCCTGAAAGTTCCAAAACTTGTAATTATAATGCTGTTTTGATATTGCAGCAGCTGCTGCAGAGATTTCTGTGTTGTTAAAAAACAAAAGTGAATTTTGAATAGGGAAAGAAAATCAGCAGCCGGTGCTTGTGAACTGCCAGTGTAAAAGATTCTCTTTCAATGGAGTTAGACTTTCATAGCACCTTGTTACCATGAGTCAAATGTGAGTGTTTGTGTCTACCCAGGGAAATCTGTCTTGTCTTTGCTTACTCTCATTGGGTTAATTATTCTCATACGGAGAATCTACGATACATCTTTGCCAGCAGCTCTGAGCTAAGGAGAGTAAGCAAGGACAAGAAAAATTTCTGCAAAAAGAAACAACCTCAGAAAACTGTTAGGCATTTTGGAAGGTATGTTAGCTCTTTTATGCTTTCAGAGTAATGGAGAGAGCACTTTCTACATCGGAAAACATTGTATTTCTATTGTTAAGGTCAGAGACATATTCATTAACCTTCAGATTTACAAGTGACATTGTTGGAGATTATATAGTCTGTATTGTTATTATGTGATTACTGTGTGTAGCCCTTAAATCTGTTTTGACATTGGTACGATAAAACCATAAGGAGATATGGATGATTACTGTGGAATTGATACATTTGAGTACGGTGTCAGAGGAGAATATTAAAAGTACTATGGACCACCAAAAGAACAAACCAATTTGTGTTGGAAGAAGTACAGCCAGAATGCTCTAGCCAGGATGGCCAGACTTCGTCTCTCATACTTTGGATATGTTGTCAGGAGGTACCAGTCCCTGGAGAAGAATATTATGTTTGGCAAAGTAGAGGGTCAGAGAAAAAGAGGAAGAACCTCAGCGAGATGGAGTGCTACAGTAGCAGCAACAATGGGCTCAAAAATAGCAACAATTGTGAGGTTGGTGCAGCACTGGATGTTTTTCATTCAGTGTGCTGTGCATAGGGTCACTATGAGTCAGAACTGACTCGACGGCACCTAACAACAACTGTGGAAATAGAATTTCTATTTCATGGTAATGTTCAATGATGAAATTTTCTCTAGTTGGGATTATTAACTTCAAGGTCCTTAGCACACAATTCTAAGACTACCATGTTATTGAAAAACCTAAGTCATGAGAAAGTAGATGGGTATTATGCAAATAGCATTGTAGCAAGATACAGAAAATATGGGTTTCTGTGTTGGCTTTGCAATATTGTAGTGGTTAAAGAGATCGCTGAATCCCTCTAAGCTTGGCTTTCTCATATATAACACTATGAATAGTAATGGTAGTTAAGAGCATGAATTTTGGGAAGTTAGATATAGATATGATGACAAAATCTGCTGTTATACACTGTGCCAATGTGAGCAAGTTGTTAAGCCTATCTAACATTCACTATTCTTGTCTATAAAATAGAACTAGTACAGTATCTTCAAAATCACTTCAAAGAATTGATTTGTTTCTTTTTCCTATGCAAACCTTATTTTAATTCCATCATTCTTTTTCCTAGATATTAGGATTTGAGTACCTTCCAAAAGGATTGCTATAACAAAACTTGGAAAGAAAGAGAGAAAATAGTCAATTCAGGTAATAGTCCTGGCACCCACAATAGATTTGAAAGAACTCTTTCTGAGACAATGTTCTGAAATTTAGTTCCAGAATAATCACCAAATTCATGACTAGAGGAAAGCAGAAGCAAGTATGAGAGGTAAATATTCAAGTGATTTTTTGGGAAGGTGCCACTGAAAAGAATATCTTGCTCTGTCTCCAACTTGGGAACAGTTGGAGAGAATTCTAGAATCCCAAGGAAAATTATTGATTTAAGATCAGGCAGGAGTAGTGTGTTACTTTCTGTAACACTTGGAAAAGCAGGCTTCTTTTACACCTGAGAACAATTCAGTTAACTGGTTAAATATTATAGTACAGGTTTTGAGCCCAGGGGAAATCCATCATTTTAATTAACTCATGTCTTAATTCTTTGAGCTTTCCTTTACATACAGCTGATAAGTGTGTGGTATGGTAGGTTCAGCACTGTCTACTGATTACAACATTGGTATATCTAACTCTTTACAGAATCATTATGAGTCAGAACTAACTCAACAACACATAACAACAACCAATATATAGGATGAAAAGGTATGTCACAAATCCCTTTGCATATTCAATGATTAGAATTAAGTATCTGAAAAGAGTCTGTAGGAGGAGCAGGTTAGACAATGAGGAGGTCAGACCCTGGCTGGAAAGGAAGCAACAACCGGATAGGAGCAGTTTGCCTTTCCCATGATGGAACTGCTAAAGAAGATAAGCAACCTGTGGCCAAACACTGGGCTCTATCTAAAGTCACTAGTCAGTTTTTGTCAGGCTTCTTGGAAGCATGTTGGTTTAAATATTACCCATGTGCTGCTGACAAAATGAATTTGTATCTCCAAACATGTTTTCCTGCTTCTATTCTTGGCTCATACAGTGTTACTTCACAAACAACCAGGATTTAAAAAAAAACAAAAAACAAAAAACCATATAAGACCATGACATTCATCTCCTCAAAATTCTCTAATGATTTTTCTTTCCTCTGAGAGTAAAGACATAGCCCTTACATCACCTACAAAGGCTCCATAGTTGGTCACCTGATCACTCTGATGTCCTTTTCCACCATGCTGTAACTCCATTCCATCCTTGCTGTGCACTTGGCAGTTTTTTCTGTGTTTCCAGCATGCTCTGACCTCAGAGGTTTTGCATTTTTTCCACCCAATTCAAGAATACTCTTTCTCCACATGACTACATGACCCATGCCTTCATTTTTATCTAGGTCTCTGCTCAAAGGTCACCTTTTCAGGGAGAACTTTGCTAACCATCTTCTCTAAAAAACATTCTTCTCACTTCCAATACTTACTATCCCTGCATCCATATTAATTTGTCTTCAATACCATTTAATCTGAAACAGTACCAAAGGGTATCTCAAGAGGACAAAGTCAAATATTATCATTAAATGTGCAGAGATCTGGAATTGGAAAACCAAAAGGGAAGGACATGTTCAACATTTCTCAAGTTGAGGTAAAAATTGAAAGAACTGAGGTAAAAACTCAAGCCTTGACTTGAAATGTTGAAGGATTCTGTGGGCAAAATATTGAATGATGAAGAGGGTCGAAAGAAGATAAAGAAATACACAGTTACTGTACCAAAAAGAAATGAACAATGTTTAACCATTTTAAGAAGTAGCATATGATCAAGAGTCAATGGTACTAAAGGGAGATGTCCAAAGTGCACTGGAGGACTAGGCAAGGAACAAAACTCCAGGAATTGAAATCTTTTAACAAACTGATGCACCATTGGAGGCATTCACTCATTGATTCCAAGAAATTTGGTTAACTGATTGGAAGAGATCCAGGATTGTGCTCATTCCAAAGAGAGGTGACCCAATGGAATGCAGAAATCCTTTGGCAGTATCATTAATATCGTATATAAGTAAAGTTTTGAAAAAAAAAAAAAAAAAAATTAAAAAATGGCTGCAAGAATACATTGATAGGGGACTGCCAGAGGTTCAAGCCAGATTCAGATGATGACATGCAACTAGGGAGATCGTTACTGACGTCAGATGGATCTTGGCCAAAAGCAGTAAATAACAGAAAGATGTCTACCTGTGTTTTATTGACAAGGCTTTTGACTGTGTGGATCATGACAAGCTATGGACAGCACTGTAGAGAATGAGTACTCTGAAACACTCATTTGTGCTCATGAGGAACCTGTACATAGACAAAAAACAGTGATTCAAACAGAACAAGGGGATACCGAATGGCTTAAAATCAGGAAAGCTGTGTACCAGGGTTGTATTCTTTCACCATACTTATTCAATCTGAATGCTGAGGAAATAATCCTAGAAGCTGAATATATAAAGAAGAATATGGCTTCAGGATTGGAGGAAGACTCATTAACAACCTCCGATATGCAGATGATACAACCTTGCTTGCTGAAAGCCTAGAAGGCTTAAAATGCTTACTGATGAAGTTCAAAGATTACAGCCTTTTGTATGGATTGCACCTCACTGTAAAGAAAACCAAAATCCTCACCACTGGGCCAGAAAACAAGAATCTTTAGTCCTGGATCAAAAAATGATATCAGGATAAACAGAGAAAAGATTGAATTTGTCTAAGGTTTCATTTTGCTTGACTCCACAGTTGATACACAGGAAGCTGCACTCAAGAAATTAAAGAATGCACTGTATTAGACAAATCTTCTGCAAAAGTCCTTTTTAAAGTGTTCAAGAGCAAAGATATCAGTTTGAGGACTAAGGTGTGCCTGACCCAAGCCATGGTATTTTGTATTGTCTCATATGCTTGTGAAAGTTGGACAATGAATAAGAAAGACTGTAGAAGAATAAATGTTTTGAATTATGGTCCTGGAGTTGAATATTAAAAGTACCTTGGACTGTCAGAAGAACAAATAAATCTGTTCTGGCAGCAATATAGTCAGAATATTTCTTAGGAGAATGAATGGTGAGACTTTATCTCTCATACTTTGGATATGTTAAGAGGGACCAGTTCCTGTTTGGTAGAGTGGAGTATCAGGGATAAACAGGACTCCTAAAGAGATGGATCGACACATGGATTGTTACAGCAAGAATGGACTCAAATGTAACAAAACTCGAGGATGGCCAGGACCAGGCACTGTTTCACTCTGTTGTGTGTAGGATCACTATGATTCTGAACTGACTTGATGGCACCTAACAACAAGTTTTTCTATTTGTTGGATAGAACAACGAAAATGCAGCTGAGGTCCTCCTTCAAACTGAATCTGTAACTGTAGTGCTACATGTTACTTAGTATGATGCTTCTAGGAGCTCTGGTAGCATAGTGACTTAGGAGATGAGCTTCTAACCACAAGGTCAGCAGTTCAAATCTACCAGCTGCTCTGCGGGAGAAAGATAAGGCTTTCTGCTCCTGTAAAGATTTATAGCCTCAGAAACCCTATACAGGGATGCTATGAGTTAGAACCAACTCTATGGCACATAACCATCAACCACCATGACTCTTCTAGGCTTTCTCACAGCTGAGTAAGAAACTTTTGGTCAAGGCTTGCTGTCAGAGTGGCATACCTCTGTGTTGGGTTCCAGCCTCGATGGAGGGGTGGGCTTCACGAAGGTGGGGGGTCTGGAAGGCGAAAGAGAGGTTACACAAAGACACAGACACACAAGGTTGATGCAAGCTGACAGGCAGACAGTTCTGCTTCAGACATTGCACACAGAACTAGCTCCACCCCAGTCTTTTATTCTCCTTTTTTTAAGGAAGAGATCTTTACAGAAGAAGAATGTGATTGTTCAGATGAGGCAATGCTTAATGATTCACAGAGGCAATCTTTAAGATTATCTTTAAGATAATTCCTGAATACAGCATGAGTTTCTTACTAATCTAACATTTTTATCTCTATAGGGAAAGGTCAAGTAAGCTATTATAGATTAACCTTTAGGCCTACATGACCTAGGGCAGCGACTTGCAGTTACTCAAGGACGTCTAACATACTTTTAACACTTAATCACTAGTGGGTAAATGTGAAAGACTTAAAAGCTCATATAAAGGTTAATTTATAGTTTCTGAAGGGATTTAAGCTGTTTTTTCTCTGCTTTGCAAATACATGCGTTTGAACAAGATTTCAAACATTTAGCTTTATTTGTTAAGCTAGTAATCCTTTCTTGCTACAGTCCCAGGGAAGGTGAGAGACGAGTCTCAACCTTCCCAAGAGGGTGAGGTCTCACCTTCATATTCCTTCAGGGGGAAGAAGAGCATCTGGATCAAGCTGATTATACCCGGGGGTGGTTTGAAGGGGCTGCCACCATTGTCCCTTAATCCAGTATTCCCAGAATTTACCATTCCATTTCATTTGTAAATCCTGAGAAGTTTTTCTCCAGAACTTCTCCTCATAATCCCAATATGCTTATTCGTGTTCTTCCTGAGTCATTTGAGGAAGCTTTACTGCCTCAACCCCAGAGGGGGTTTCGGTCCCATTGTTTTACATGGACATCAAGAGCTCGTGCTTCAATTTAATAACAAACATAACTGAATAGTTAGATAGGGAGCAGTTCTGACATTCATCCCAGGTGGCTATAGCCTGTTCCTCAAAAAGATTTGTTCCCAGACCCCATCACTGCTAATACCTTCAAGGCAGTGACATTTACAGTGGAGCCTTTAAGAGAGGCAAAGTGTACATCAAAAGAAACCATTTTTCCAGAAGCTACAATTACTGGAGTTAGAAACATAAAGAACAAGTACAGAATGAACAATATGAGACTAGAAGGTATTGTACAGAGGTAGCCATCCAGTGAGTACGTAAAAACCAATGAACCCGGGACTTCAGGAGGTCACTTCCTTGGCCCTCAGGGTCTATGGCTCACAACCCTGAGGAGGGCCTTGGGGTTGGATTTCCATCCATTTTGTCACAGGGCCACAGCTTCTCAGTGCTTGTGGATGCTGTCGCCAGCACCTCTGGACACTTGATCAGCATTGCTAAGGCAGTATTGCAATGCTTGTCCTAGCAAAGAAAAGGCCAAGAAGCTATATGGTTGAGAATACAAGAGCCATAGAAAAGCATAACTGTTGGCATAACTAGGAAGAGGCTGTCCTGATAGAACTGCATTATGAGTAATTTCTGATCCTGAATTCTACTTTGTTATTTCTCTAATCAAGCCCATGATCATAAGTGTGGCCTGTAAGTTCTGCGTGGTCACTGCAGAAAATTATCACACCCAGCAGAGAGCTAGAGAGTGCCATAGGAGTGGTTGGTGTCAGAATTGGTAAAAGCAGGTTGAAGGTAGAAGCATTTTGCTACATTTTGATTGTCCTTCTCCTTGTTAGAGTAGGTCAGACAGCACTGCCCTTGCACCATTATTACAATAGTTTAGAGGGTTTTTTTTTGTGTTTTTTCTTAATGCCCTATTTCCAGCAGCTTCCATATTAGTGGCTCATAGAACAGAAACATGTGTTGAATGAATGGATAAATAAATTACCTTTTCTTATATCCAAATACAATGATGAAGTCAAGAGCCTATTCTTTTAGGATAATAGAAAGTGTAGTGAACTTCATGCTAATCTAAGCTAAAGCCTGAAAACTTTGAGATGGAGTTAACAGTTACTATTTCTTTCAAATTGAGGATCTATTTCCTATTGGACCAGTCTACTTGGCTTTTTATGAATGGCCAGTCCTCACACTGTTGGAGATGTATGGCTATAAATAAAGATTAACTTCAAAATTAGATCATCAATTCAAGCATCTTATGGTGTACTAAAAAATAGATTAAAGTAATTATCACTGATGTGACATTTTAAGCTGTAAGAAAAATGGCCATGGTTGTCACTTTAATAAATCATGCTGAAGTGGGAATGTGCATGTTTTAATTTTATCTTGAGGAGTTGCAAATGCACATCCATTTAAAAAGTAGTCATGGATGAATACAGAGGACTTCTTGCTTGCCAGGGGAAAAAATCATTAGCATCTCTTTTAATAAAAGTGCTGATGGCCACTTCTCAGGAACGCTTCTTCTTTAGTAACAGATCTGTGGCTTCAATACAGGATTATAACTGATGATCAGCACTTAACAACCCTATTACACAGAGAGCTATATTAAAAATAGTACCAAGATGGAGGTGTAAGATATATGGGAGACAATGCCTGCCCACAATAAATAGTCTATATACCAGGAAATACCCCAAGCAAATTTCTCAAGGACCTTAATGCATTCTTGATCAAGACTAAAATAGCTTCTATCCCAAACTATGCATCAATTTTAATATTGCCATCAGTTGTTGCCTGAAAAGAACTTTGAGACATATATCATCTATCCTGTTCTACTTTAGAAAGGACCACACTAACCACTCTATACCAGGAAACTCATTCTGCTATTACAGCCTTCAAGAAAACGAGTTTTCACAACATTCTTGATTACCTAACTTGTACTAAATCTTGGAGGATTTTACAGGATGAAGATAGCAGGCCTCACCTTTTGGTCTTTTCCATTGCCCTGATCAGATCCTGTTCCTTGCAACTTCCTTAGATATAACATTGATCTTGGCAGTATTTAGTGTACTTAGTAGACCTTTTCAATAAATAGCTTTCCTTCTTGGAACTATGGTTGACACTGAGTTATTCTGTGATTAGATTTTTCTGGGAAATAGACTCTGAGATTTGCATGCAGGAAATTTATTGGGGAGTTTGTTGATCAGGATCAATTCCTGTGAACAATTGGGGGAGCAGAAGAAGGTGAATTGTGACACAAGTTGCACAATAGTCTTACTGGTTCTACAGATTGCTCCAGAGCTAGGATGGACTGTCTTGAATGCAGTCAAGAAGGAACAGCCTTTATATCCACATTATGCTTATTGTTAATTGCTCTCAAGTTGGTTCCAACTCATAGTGACCGTGTGTAGGGTGTCTGAGAAGCAACTGGTGGGGTTGAACTGCTGACCTTGTGATAGCCTACAGTAACACCAGGTGTCTATGTATCTGCATATGCACCAATTCTTAAATACTAACTAATCCAGGAAAAGGAGCTCTGGTAGCGTAGTGGTTACAAATTGGGCTGCAAAACGCAAGTTCAGCAGTTCGAAACTATCAGCTGTTCCGCGGGAGATAGATGAGGCTTTCTGCTCCTGTAAAGATTTACAGCCTCGGAAACTCTGTACAGAGTCACTATGAGTCGGAACCAACTCCACGGCACATAACAACAACAACAATCCAGGAAAGAGAACAAAAGTTGGTCCAGGTAGCTTCTTTCTACAGTATTCAATTTGTGAACAATTATCAGCAGTCAATATGAGTTTGGTCTGAAAAGCAGATCTGGATGACAGATCACAGCATCCCCCACAACTTTTTTTAACATAAAATATTGTTAAATAACATTGTAATTTTTAGAGGGAACATTACAAATTTTAAAGGCGTTACTTCTAATAAGATGAAGGGAAAGAAATGGTTGAATAGTTACAAAAATATGTATGTGGTTACAAAGGAGTGTGTGTGTGTGTGGGGGGGTGATGAGGAAGCAGCTTGATAAGTAATAGAAAAAAGTTTGAATTTTATGAGTTTTATACAATTGAGTCTTCGTGTGGTGCTGTGGGTTACTGCGCTGGATGGACTGCAAGGTGGGTTTGAACTGCAAGGTCAGTGGTTTGACTTCACCAGCTGCTCATTGGAACCCCTATTCAGGGTGGCTATGAGTCAGAACCAGCTCTGCTCTGTGGTATTTAGCAACAACAGAATACAATTGACAGAGGAGTCCTGGTGTGGCCTTGTAGAATAAGCACTGGACTGTAAGGTCAGAGGTTTAAACTCACTAGCCACTCCTCAGAAACCGTATACAGCGTTGCTATGAGTCAAAATTGAAATCCACTAGATGACACTTAACAACAACAACATAAAATTAACAGCAGGGGAAGCAGCAGGGATATGACAGTAACCAACTTGGGCAGTTTCTTTCATTGTTTTTTAAACTTTTTGTAATTTGAGTGAAGGTTGACAGATAAAATTGGTTTTCCATTTTAAAATCAAATATATTTTGTTTTGTGACTTGATTACAATCCCTACAACTTAACAGCATTCTTCTTCCTTCCTTCCAATGTTTATAATTTCCATTTACGCTTCTTGCTTATCCCTTCCTGACTTCTGACCTTTATCCCTGAGCAAATGCTACCATTTTGATGGTATATGGTCGACTGTGGTAAGAACGATGCACCTTTCTGGTGTTACTGTTTGTTTTAGAGGTTGGTCTGTCATTTAGCTGATCGCTGAGCCATGGGTGAGTTCAGTTCAGTTCAGTTCTGCATGGTGTTTGAGGGTCAAAGTCTCAGGGTTTCCACCAACCTCTATCAGACGAAGGCGAGTCCTTTTTATTATTTTGAATTTTGTTCCATATTTTTCTCATAGTCTATCCTGGAACTTCTTTGTGATTCCTTTCAGAGCATTCAGCAGTGGTAATCTGACACTATCTAGTTCTTCAGGTCTCAGAGCATGGTGACTGGGGTTCACATAGTCCAGTAGTCTCATTGTTTCCTTTTGTCTTTGATATATTTTATTCTGTTTTATCCTAGATGGGGATCTTAAAGGTTTGTGAACAGTCATCTAAGAGGCAATTATTGTGTCTCCCATCTAGGGCAAAACAGAATAAAATACATCAAAGACAAAAGGAAACAATTAGACTACTCACCAAGCAGGCTGTAGAACATTGTCTTTGTGGACCATATTATGCTAATTGACCATGGTGTCCCCTGAAACTATGGTCCTGAGTCCCCAGGCCCAGTGACTCATTTCCCCTAGGTGTTTGTTTATGGCTAAGAATTTTCATAACTTTTGGGTTACATTTCTAACACTGAAGACTGACCATACTATTGTCTAAATACAGGTCTGACTCCACAGTACTTAGCAATTTGTTCAGTCTGTTTTACAGCAATTTTGTAGGGCTATTTCAAACCACAATCTTGGTGGTTCAAGCCCACCAGCTATTCCTTGGAACCCCTATAGAGGGTCTCTAGGAGTCAAAATCAACTGGACAACATTTAACAACAACATCTCAAAAATGCACTTAATGAATTACTAACAAGCCCGTAACCCATCAGTAGGTCATACATAATCACTGGAATATATATATATACACACATACACACACACAGGTACATACATGGACTCCTGATGTGGTGATGTAGGATCAGCACTGGACTGCGAACCACAAGGTTACCTGCTCAAACTCACCAGCTGCTCCTTAGAAACCTTCTATAGGGTCACTATGAGTCAGAACTGACTTGACAGCATTTAACAACAATATATATATATATATATATACACACACACATATAAACACACACACATATATATCTATAACTTGTGTTCCGTTGAGTTGGTTCCAACCCATAATGACCCTGTATAGGGTTTCCAAGGAACAACTGGTGAGCTTGAACCGCTTACCTTGTGGTTTAAGCCAACTTTACAGTCCAGCGCATTAACCCACAGTGCCACATCAGGACACTCTCACTCTCACTCTCTCTGTATCTCTATATCTCTATCTATATATCCCAGTATATAGATATATTCTCTGCTTTTAGCCAAGATCCGTTGGACATAATGATATCCCTTGCCCATGATCTCTTCTGAATCTGGCTTGAACCTCTGGAAGTTCGCTGTCAATGTATACTTGCAGCTGTTTCTCTATTACCTTTAGTAAAACTTTACTCGCATGGGATATCAAAGATCTTGTCCGATGATTTCCGCATTCCATTGGGTCACCTCTCTTTGAAATGGGCACAATTATACGGATCTCTTCTAATCAGTTGGCCACATAGTTGTCTTTCAAATTTCTTGGCATAGATGAGTGTGCTGCCTCACTTTCTTGAAAGATTTCAAGTTTTATTCCATCAATTTATGGTGTCTTGTTCTTTGCCAATTCCTTCAATGCACCTTGGACTTCCTCCTTCAGTATCATTGCCTCTTGATCATATGCTACCTCTTGAAATGGTTGAACATTAACCATGTCCAATGGATCTTGGCTGAAAGCAGAGAACATCAGAAAGATATTTACCTGTGCTTTATTGACTATGCAACAGCTTTTAATTGTGTGGATCATGACAAGCTATGGACAACATTGCAAAGTATGAGTATTCTGGAATACTTAATTGTGCTCATGAGGAATCTGTACCTGGACCAAGAGGCAGTTGTTTGAACAGAACATGGGAACACTGGTTTAAAATTAAGAAAGGTGTGTGACAAGGTTGTATTCTTTCACCATACGTATTCAACCTGTATGCTGAGCAAATAATCCAAGAAGCTGGGTTCTATGAAGAAAAGTGTGGCACAGGATTGGAGGAAGACTAATTAACAATCTGCAATATGCAGATGATACAACCTTGCTTGCTGAAAGTGAAGAGGACTTAAAATATTTACTGATAAAGATGAAAGAGCACAGGCTTCAGTATGCATTACATCTCAATATCAAGAAAACAAGAATCCTCACCACTGAAACCACTAAACAGCGTTCTTATGTCAAGGACTTCATTCTTGGATCAACTATCAACACTCATTGAAGCAGCAGTCAAGAAATCAAATGACGTATTGCATTAGGCAAATCTGATGCACAAGACGTTTTTAAAGTGTTGAAGAGCCAAGATGTCAGCTTGAGGACTAAGGTGTGCCTGACCCAAGCCATGGTATTTTCAATAACCTCATATGCATGAGAAAGCTGGACAGTGACTAAGGAAGACCATAGAAGAATTGATGCTTTTGATATATGGTGTTGGAGGAGAATATTGAGAAAGTGCCATGGGCTGCCAAAAGAACCAATAGATCCATTTTGGAAGAAGTGCAGCCAGAGTGTTCCTTGGAGTCCAAGTTGGACAAACTTTGTCTCTCATACTTTGGACATATTGTCAGGCGGGAGCAGTCGCTGGAGAAGGATATCATGTTTGGTAAGGTGGAAGGTCAGAGAAAAAGAAGAAGCCCCCCAACGATATGTATTGGCCAAGTAGCAGTATCGATGGACTCAAGCGTGGCAACAGTAGTGAGGTTGGCCCAGGGACCTGCAGTGTTTCATATATATATATATATGAAAAAAATGGGTATTTTAATTGGATTTTCTTAAAAGGTGGTTGGGCATTTTTGTTTGTTGTTGTTGCTAAGTACCATCAAGTCGGTTCTGGCTCATAGAGACCCTGTATAGGGTTTCCAAAGACTTCCTGGTGGGTTTGAACCCCTGACCTTGTGGTTAGTAGTCTGGTGCTCATCCTGCAGTGCCATATCAGGACTCTGATATTTTTAGTACACTTCATTTTTTGGAGCAGTTTCAGGTATATAGAAGAATTGAAAAGTCTGTCCGTAAAGCATAGAGAGTTCTCATATAATTCATTTTTTCCATGCACCCAGTTTCCCTTATTATTGACCTCCTGCATACTGTGGTTCATTTGTTATAATCTGTGAATTAATCAATTTTGATACATTGTTATTTACTAAAGTCTGTAGTTCATATATTAGGGTTCACTCTTTGTAAATCTTTTACAGATCTATGAGTTTTGACAAATGCATAATTTTGTGTATTCATCTTACAGTGGAATAGTTTGTCCTAAAAAATGCTCTGTGTGCTAAATATTCACCTCTTCACTTTCCCCCTAATCTCTTGACAACCACTGATCTTTTTATTGTTTTATAGTTCTGATTCTTTAGAATGTCATATATTGAAGTCATGCAATACATAGTTTTTACATTGTAGCTTCTTACATTTACCACTACACATTTGTTCCTGTTGAGTCAGTTCTGACAAATAGTGACCCTGTATAGGGTTTATGAGGAGCTGCTGGTGAGTTTAAACCGACAACCTTGAGGTCAAACTGGCCTAGCAGTCAAGTGCTTTTAAGCCTTAATAATTGATTAAAGACTGGGCATGTATTGTTGTTAGGGGCTGTTGAGTCATTTCTGACTCATCTAAGTCTTCTTAGTCATTCACAAAACTTATGGTCATTCTGTTTCATTTGCCATTTATCAGTCACCATAAGATACCATTCATTGTCCTTTCCAGTTAGACTGCCTGTATAAATCACCTGAAGACAATATAAATAACACCTGAGTAACTTTTTTAAAAAGCCCACTAATTTTTTACTTTAGTTTCCAAGGTTACAAATCTTTACTTTCACTGTGCAGAATAAGCTGGTGAGGCACTGTAGGAAAAACACTAGACTGCTAACCACAGGGTCAGTGGTTCAAACCCATCAGATGATCCTTGGAAATCCTTACAGAGTCGCTATGAGTCAGAACCGACTTGATGGCACTTCACAATCCAACAAGGGAATAGTTTCTACATCATTAGCAGTTCCAGAAGCTGAATGATCGTGGCACCTGACAGAAAAAAAAAAAAAAAAAAAAATCTGTCTTCAATTAAAATGTCTTGGCTGCTGCCCCTATCCCTAAATCACCTTTAGTATTACTGTAAAATCTCATTACAATTTTCAATGAAAATGTGTGGCAACTCAAAGATGCTTTCAAAAAACTCCAGAATAATTTCCATTTCATTGCACTTAGAGTGATCTCTGTCTTAGCACACATCTTATATTAATAATGCTTTGCTAACAGTGGAATTACAAAGTCTTTCTGAAGGAGAAATGTTACTAACAATTTTTCTTTTTCCTTTAAAATTTATGGTTACTTTTTTTATTTTTTACATTTTATTGTAATTTAGGTGTACGTTTATAGAGCAAACAGGTTTTCCATTCAACAATTCATGCATATTTTGTTTTTGACAAAAATTGCAATCCCCACAATGTAAGAGCACTCTTCCACAGCCTGTATTTGACATTTCCATTCTTCCTTCTTTCCTAAGCCTTCCTCCTTCTGAGATTTGTTCTTGGACGTATGCTGCCCTGTTGATCTCCTGCAGTCTAAAGAGAGTGTATGTCCCCAAGGTTATAGAGGGTTAGAAGTTGGGCTGCTAGCCTCAAGGTCAAGTCAGCAGTTCAAATCTACCAGCTGCTCTCTGGAGAAAGATGAGGATTTCTGCTCCTGGAAAGACTGATAGCCTCAGAAACCCTATAAAAGGTCACTCACTGTGAGTTAGAACCAACTCTACAGCCCATAACCATCACTACCACCATCATCACTGAGGTTACTGGTCCCCTCTCTATTGTTTAGCTAAAAGTTGAACCACAGGAATGACTGTAGTTCTAGGCCTGAAGAGTGTCTAAGGGCCATGTCTTGAGAATTTCACCCATCTCTGTCATACCACTAAACCTGGTTTATTTTTTTTAATTTGAAATTTTTCCCCACATTTTTCTCTCTCTCAATTCAGGACCTCCTATTGTGACCCTTTTCACAGTGGTCAGACGTGATCATTGGGAACCACCTATTTATTTCTCTGGTCTCAGAGTCCTGTAGGCTGGGGTTCACGAGGTCCTTTAGTCAACTGCATTAATTGTTTCCATGTGTTTTTAATTTTTTTTCCACTCTTCTTTGCTCTGGATAGAAAGAGGACAACAGTTGTGCCTTTAAGACCCAGTCTCTACTCACCAAGTAGGATGCAGAACATTGTTTCTGTGGAGTCTGTTATTCCAGTTGACCTCTGAGACTGTTGTTCTGAGCCCCCAGGATCAGCAACTCACTGCCGCATGGTGCTTGCTTATGGCTAGGAAGTTTCATGTTTTCACCCTCGGTATGCTCCAATAGAGTCAAGAGTATATTTGCAATATATAAAAACTTGCATGTAGAAATATCCTCTGTCAAACCTTTATATATTAGTGAGTGTAGGCCCGTTTACCTTCCCATACTTGTTCTGCTTAGTGTTTATCCATATATTTACTCAGGTTATTGTTAAGTGCTGCTGAGTTAGTTCTGACTCACAGTGACCCTGTATAGAGTTTCCGAGGAGAGGCTGTTGAATTTAAACAGGTGATCTTGTGGTTCGCTGTCCAGTGAGTACAGCGCAGCATCCAGGAGTCCCTATTCACTCACAGCTGATTGTTATTACTGTGATGGCAGAATTGTGTACGTAATAATATTCACCTTTGGAGCCTTTAATGCTTGTGCTCCTCTCAAGGCCTTCCTTTGCCTCAATCACTTTGTGCTGACCTCCCCCTTAGTGTAGATTGTCTTTCTTTTCACTCAAGTTAATCTGTGTTTATCCTCATTTACCCTTCTTTACCTTTCACCCCAGTAACCTTCAAAGAATGTTTCTCGCTGTGTAGAAAGACTTTTTTCTTGACTTCTTAGAGTATTTGTTCTTTTTGTGACTGACTAATTACTTTTAATGGAGCTCTGGTAGTGTAGTGGTTACAAGTTAGGCTGACAACCTCAAGGTCAGCAGTTCGAAACTACCAGTGGTTCTGCAGAAGAAAGATAAGGCATTCTGCTCCTGTAAAGATTTATAACCTCAGAAACCCTATGCAGGGTCACTATGAGTCAGAACCGACTACTTAACAACAACAACAACAACAGTTACGTTTAGCATAATGTCCTCCAGGCTCTTCCTTGTTAAGAGGTGTTCAGCAGATTCATTGTTATTCGTTAACTTGGCATGGTATTCCATTGTGTGTATATACCATTGCTTGTTTATTCATTTATCCATTGATAGGCACTTAGGCTATTTACATCTTTTTCCTATTGTAAATAATGTTGCAATGAACAGAAATATTTGTATTCCTCTGTCTCAGCTCTTATTTCTCTAGGATACAGGAAGGCGAACCAAAAAATATTGCTACCATCGTTTCAGTTAATATATGCACAGGTTTTCAAAACAAAACATGATTAAATCTGTCTCCGAGATCAGTGGATGGCTACAGACAAGTTCTTTTTAGTAATATACTTGTTTCAGTCTCATTAAAGGGCCTTCAAATAAAGGTACAATCAAAAAAGCGGCTTCCAAGATAAATTCAAGACTGAGAGGTCAGCTCAGAAAGTGATGGTGACTCTTTCTTTGGGATCCCAAAGGATTAATCTTGACAGATATTTCTGAATGACGCAGGACAATTATGGGAACTTAGTGGTGCTGTGGGTTAATGCAGTGGACTGCAAAGCCATTTGAACTGCAAGGTTGGCAGTTTAAGCTCATCAGCTGCTTATCAGAAATCCTATTACAGGGTCACTATGGGTCGGAATTGACTTGATGGCACTAAACAACGACAACATCAGAAGTTTTAAGAAAATTGCATTGCTGAGAAAAAGTCCAGGAAAGTTGCTTTGAGAATTGTTTTTCTCTCAAGAAAAAAATGCCTCCTCATTCTTGAGAGTAAAATATGTCCTGTGAGAATTTTGTTTGGAAATCTTACCCCACCCACAGGATATCCCTGATTTTGCCCTTTCAGAGTTCTTTTTGTTCCCTAAACTCAAAGAACATTTAAATGAAACAAGATTCGAATCCCACAAGGATACTCAAACTACCATTCTGATGTGGTATAAATCTGAATACATGGAATCCTTTGGTAGAAGGGTTAGAGAAATGGAAACACACTCTTCAGAAAAGTATTAGATCTAGATGGAGGATTTATTGAAAAATGGTAGCTACACATATTGGTATTTTTGTTTCATAAAAATGTCTATGATTGTGTGGCAATACTATCTGAATGGCACTTGTGTAGATCGTAGGATGCGTGGATCACAGAGTATTCCTATTTCCATTGTTTTATGGAAGTACCATGACATTCGCCACAGCGATGGAGCAATTTTACAGCTCCTTCAGTAGTACAGGAGGGTTCCAATCTCCTCACACCCTAGCTAACACTTGTTCTTTCTTTTTTTTTCAATTTTCTACTAATGCTGGGTTGAGATGATGTTTTATTGTTGTTAACACTGCTCATTTCTGAATTTCTGATTATCTTAACTATAAACTAGATGATATCTGAGGGGGGATATGGTAATCGCACTGGTTGGGTGGAATTCAAATTTTTACCTTCCCTAATTAGTTACCTTTTTTCAGAGACCTCAAATAGCCCCATTCATTAATTAGTCTAGGTTTGATATTTCTACAGGTATGAGAAATGGGTGACGTGTGCTTATTTCATCTTACCCAGTACTGGAACTGATATTGGCTCTTACAACTTTCATACAGAAAGATACATGCTATTTCTGTTCATTTCATTGGCCAAAGGAAGCCAAATGGCCACACCTTTCTCCAAGAAGGAAGAGAAATGTAACACTACTATGCTCCCTGAAGAAGAATCAATAGAATTTGGTAAACAGTTCCATCACCTACTACTCTAGGATGAGGCTGTACTTTGAACCAAACCCAAGTGCTAATTGATTTTACCTAAACTAGAGGAACTAAGGTTCTATAGAAGGCATAGGTTTAGGTTCTTATGCCATCAAATCTGTTGTTCTTTGGGGAAATTATCTCTATAAATATCTGCTTAAAATAATCAGTAACGATATGCTTCATTAATTAAATCTTGGACCCATAACTACATCCAAGTTGAAGTAAAAACAAAACCCAAAGGTAGTATACATAAGGAACAAACCTATATAATTGAATATTATTTGTTGTGGCTTTTAGCTATCCTCTAGATGACCCCAACTCATGGCAATCCAATGCACAATATCATAAAATGCTACTTGGTTCTGTGCCATTCTGTTGATATAAGGAGTGGGCTATTGTGATCCATAGGTTTTCAGTGGCTGGATTTTTTCAGACCTAAATCTCTAGGTCTTTCTTCCAAGTCCATCTAAGTCTGAAGCTCCATTGAAGCAACACACAAATCTCCACTGACAGGTGGTGGTGGCTCTATACGAGGCTTCCTGCTCAGGAATTGAACTCAGATCTCCTACATGGAAGGTGGGAATTCTACCACTGAGCCATCAATATCACAATGAACTACAATGTAACTGATATAAGAAAGCAGACTATAGCAGAAAGAGTATTAAATTCAAAGTCAGATAGATTTGTTAGTGTTTTAAGATATATATATAACGCTTAGTATATGAGTTACTACTTAAAACTATAGGAGACTTTGGTAGTGTAGGTAGCATAGGTAGCATAGTGGATTATGAGCTGGGCTGCTAACGGCAAGGTCAGTAGTTTGAATCTACCAGTCACTCCTCAGGAGAAAGATGTGGTTTTCTGCTCCTGTAAAGATTTACAGCCTCAGAAACCCTATACAGGGTCTCTATGAGTTGGAACCGACATGGTGGCACAAAACCACCGCCACACTTAAAACTACTAGACCCCTTTATCTTCTCTTAACTCTCTTCTCTTAACTTTGAGACAAAAGTCTATGTATTATAGACTTTTATAGGAATAATAGATGTTAATGTTTTGATGAAATAATCCTTTGAGTAAGCACTGGACTGCTAACCACAAGGTTAGCCACTCCTCAGAAACCCAATGCAGGGTCTCTATGAGTCGGAACTGACTTGATAGCATTTAACAACAGCAACAATAACGTCCTTTGATCCAGTGGGTCAGTTTACATTTTGACATTTTCCTAATACTTAGGAATGCTGTGACTATAACTACAGTGCATGCACTGTGCATAGTTTTCCCTCTACATTCCTTGTGTTAGGGCATTGAAATGTGAAACCATCAGAATAATCAGTATCAAGTTCTTGGTATCAAAGTCTCCTAGTCCATCTCCAGAAGGGAACATGAATAAATAAACCCAAGCAAAGGGGAATAGAACGGGAAAAAGAAAGAGAAAATGCAAGGAAGGTAAATGGTGATTGACACATATGAATCTTTAAGTTATTTTTCTTCTGTTCTCATTTTAAAAAATTGAATTTAATATGTTCTTGAGCACTGACATTTAGCTATGAGAGCTATGAATAAAATCATCAATCAAAATGGTCTGACTAAGAGGTAAGGGACGCAGAGACAAATATGATATCTATTCTCAAAAAATGTGTGACCAAGTGAAGGATATTAACTCAGAAAGATAAAGACTTAATATACTATGATAAATGCTGAGATAAATGCATGAAGAGAACACTTGTTGTTGTTGTTGTCAGGTGCCATCGAGTCGGAAC
>NW_006408621.1:5683821-5688711 GCF_000296735.1 Chrysochloris asiatica
TCTGATCTCTTGACTGCTGCTTCTGTGAGTGTTGATATTTGATCCAAGAAGAATGAAGTCCTTGACAACTTCAATCTTTTCTTCATTGATAAGAATGTTGTTTATTGGTCCAGTGGTGAGGATCTTTGTTTTCTTGACATTGAGATGCAATCCATATCGAAGACTGTGCTCGAACACTATGCTCATATAATACTTTAACAACTATTGATTCGGTCCAGTATAACAGATGAAGTACTTTACATACTTCATCTCTTTTATCTTAGTTAACTCATGAACACAGACACAACTACTTACATACCCATTTTAAAGATGAGGATACTGAGGCTGATAATGATGAATGACAGATCTATAAGTTAAGGGCTTTTAACTTCAAAGCCTTTTATTTTTCAATGACACTATGCTACTTTAAGGAGTCCTAGTGTGGTGCTGTAGGATAAACACTGGACTTTTGGCAGTTCAGAACCGACAGCTGCTCCTCAGAAACCCTATACAGTGTTGCTATGAGTCAGAACTGGACTCCATGGCACTTAATAATCACAACAACAATGCTACTTTAGGAGTCCTGCTATGGAGCTATAGGATAAGAACTGAACCACTAACTGCAAGGTCAGCAGTTCAAACCTATACATAGTTTCTATGAGTTGGAACTGACTCAAGAGTACTTAACAACAGTGCTTAGATTGGTCTGTTTTATAGTCTTATTAAGTCCAGAAATGTTTAAATGAGTCTTGGGGACATATAGTTTCATAGCCACCTGTACCAATTATACTAAGGTTAATTATGTTCCTCTACTTTCCCCCCTATACTAAGTCCTTTTCTCTCACACAAGCTAAATTATTACTTTCTTTGATTTCAGGCACAGAATTCAGCTTAATATTTTCACATAGCTGTGCAACTTTTAAACTGAAATAACATAGAAACAGAAATGTGTTATATATATAATCTCTTAATAGCTACAGAAGGCATAGGGCAAGGACTCAGATAGACTCAGATCTAGTTACCAAGTAATATAATATGTAATTCAGCAAGTAATTCTCTGTGAACTTATAGTAACATGACTCACAACAAGAAAATTGTTTGGTAAAATATGCTGAATGGGAAATGATTCAGTGAAAATATTATTCAGAACAAGCAATTACTGAGTGAAGGTATTACCCACAGCAGACAATTACTCAGTGAAAATATTACAGGGAGCAGGCAAATATTCAATCAGACATTTGACAAGGAGAGCAATTATTCAATAAACAATCATATAATTGTACCCAATGGAGCATGCTTGCCATACGGCATACAAATCACTTGTAGACACCTAGGATGATGTTCTAACTGATGAAAATGTAGATAATTTATGGTACTCATTTATCAATTTTGAGATAATTTTGTTTTAGTTTACTTTTAAGTAAACAACATAAAAAAAGGTGTACAACCCTTCTTAAATTATTTTTTTTCAAATGATCCTATTTTAGCTGTTTGCCTTTTTTCTCACATTATTTTCTTCCTCTCAAGGATAAAGGAAGGTGAGATGAAAACCAATGACAGGAAACTGGTTTTCCTAGAGGTCTCAGGTAAACATGGGATGCAGAAGGCTTCAGAAAGTATGTACATTCTTACACATCTTAGTATAACTAAGATATGTACATTCTTAACATAGCTTAGTTATGAACACAGAAATACTTACATACCCATTTTAAAGTATGACATTGCCTTTTTCTTTTCAGGGTTTGTCAAGGGTTGTTAGGTGCCACTGAGTTGAGTCACTACTCCCTCATAGTGATCCTATTCACAACAGAACAAAACCCTGGCCTGGCCTGCACTAGTCTCACAATTGTAGTTGTGTTTGAGTCCATTGTTGCTGCCAGTGTCAATCCATTTTTTGGGGGGTCTTCCTCTATTTTCACTGACTTTCTGTTTTTGAAGCAACATATCCTTCTCCAGGGACTGGTCCCTCCTGACATGTCCAAAGTATAAGAGACAAAGTCTTGTCCTCACATCTAAGGGTAATTCTGACTGTACGGCTTCCAAGATAGACTCTTTCTTCTGGCTGCCAATGGTACTTTGAATTTTAGTCCCCAGTGCTGTCATTTAAATGTATCAATTCTTTTATGGTTTTGCTAATTCCTCGTCCAGATTTCACATGCATATGAGGTGATTGAACAGACCATGGCTTGGATCACCAGCACCTGAGTCCTCAAACTGATATTTTTTTTCTCTTTGATATTTTAAAGAGGTCTTTTATAGCAGATTTGCCTAGTGAAAATCATTTCATCTCTTGACTGATTTCCATGAGCATGGACTGTGGATGCAAGCCAAATGAATCATTTAACAGCTTCATGTTTCTTTCTGTTGGTTGCTGATTTTGATACCAACTCATAGCCCTCCTAGGCTATGAAACACTCATAGCACCCCCGAGTGAAACACTACCTGATCCTGCACCAACCTCGCTTCATTACTACGCTTGAGCCAGTTGCTGTTCCCACTATGCCAATCCATCTCATTGGGGGTCGTCCTCTTTCTCTCCAATCCTCCATTTTACCAAGCATGATATCCTTCTCCAGAGATTGGCCCCTCCTGATAATATGTATGAAGTATGAGAGACAAAGTCTGGCCATCCTGGCTCCTAAGGAGCATTATGGTTGTACTACTTCCAGCACAGATTTGTTTGTTCTTTTGGAGTCCATGGGCTTTTAATATTTTCCCCTAACACCATAACTCAAATGCATTGATTCTTCTACCATCTTTTTAATTCATAGTCCAGCTTTCGCATGCATATGAGGTTATTGAAAATGCCATGATTTAGATCAGTTGCACCTTAGTCCTCAAACTGACATCTTTGCTCTTCAACACTTTAAAGCGGTCTCATACAACAGATTTGCCTAATGCAATACATTGTTGGATTTCTTGACTGCTACTTCCATGAGTGTTGATGGCTGATCCAAGCAAAATGAAATCTTTGACAATTTCAATCTCTTCTGCATTTATATGGATGGTTGTTTATTAGTCCAGTGGTAAGGAGTTTTGGTTTCTTTTCATTGAGGTGCAACCTATACCAAAGGCTGTGGTCTTTGATCTTCATCAATAAGTAATTTAAATCTTCTTCACTTTCAGCAAACAAGGTTATATCATCTGCATATTTATTGTTGTTGTTAAGTGCCTTTGAATTGATTCTGACCCACAGCAACCCTGTATAGGGTTTCCAAGGAACAGCTGGTGAGCTTGAACCACCAACCTATATAGCAGGTTATTAATGAGTCTTCCTCCAATCCTGAAACCACATTTTCTTTATATAATCCAGCATCTCAGATTATGTGCTAATCATACAGATTAAGTAAGTATGGTGAAGGTATATAGCCCTGGTGCACACCTTTGCTAATTTGAAACCATTCATTGTTCCCTTATTCAGTTTGAACAACTGCCTCTTGACCTGTGTACAAGTTCCCCGTGAGCATAATTTCGTGTTCTGGAATACTCATTCTCCACAATGTTGTCCATAGTTTGTCATGATCCACACAATAGAAAGCCTTTTCATAGTCAATAAAGACCACGTAAATATCATTGTGGTTTTCTCTGTTTTCAACCAAGGTCCATCTGATGTCAGCAAAGATATCCCGAGTTCCACATCTTCTTATGAATTGGGCTTGAATTTCTGGCAGCTTTCTGTCAATGTCTTGCTGCAATCATTTAAAAATGATATTTAGCAAAGTTTTGCTTGCATATGATATTAATGGTATTTGCCAATTATTCCTGCATTCCATTTGCAATGGGCACAAATATGAATCTCTTCCCATCAGTTGGTCAGGTCAATGTCTTCCAAATGTCTTGACAAGATGAGTGAGCACCTTAACTGCTGCATTAGTTTGTTGAAAGATTTCAATTTGCAGTCTGCTAATTCCGAGAGCATTGTTTTTCAGCAATGCCTTCAGTGCTGCTTGGACTTCTTCCTAATACCTTCAATTCTTGAGCATATGCTACCTCTTAAATGGTTGACCAGCAACTAAATTTTTTTGGTGCAGTGAGTCTGTGTATTCCTTCCATTTTCTTTTGATGTTTCCTGCATCATTCAATATTTTTCTCATAGAATCTTTCAGTATTGAAAGCTAGGCTTGAGTTTTTTCTTCAGTTCTTTAAACTTAAGGAATGCTGAGTGTATTCTACACTTTTTGTTTTCTAACTTCACGTCTTTGAATATTTCATTATAGTACTTTGCTTTCTTGAAATGCCCTTTGAAATGTTCTGTTCAGCCCTTTTACTTCATTATTTCTTCTTGTTGTTGTAGCGTTTCCATGCTCAAGAACAAATTTCTGAGTCTCTTCTGACATGCATTTTGGTCTTTTTTTTTCTCTCCTATCTTTTTACTTTCTTCATTTTTGATGTTCTTAATGTCACCCCAAACTCCTCTGGTTATTTGATGTATTAATGTCCAATACATCAAATCTGTTCTTGAGATGGTCTTTAAATTCAGTTGAGATATGCTCAATGTCCTAATGTGATATTAATGATATTTGTCAATTATTTTGTCATATTCGGGCTTTTGTGGGATTGTTTTGATATCTTAAACTTCAGCTTGAACTTGCATATAAGCAGTTGATGGACTCTTCCACAGGAAGTCCCCGTCCTTGTTTTGACAGATGATATTGAAACTTTCCCATCGTTTCTTACCGCAGTAGTCAATTTGATTTATGTGCATTCCATCTGGTGAGATCCATGTGTATAGTTGCCCATTTATGTTATTGAAAAGAGGTATTTGCAGTAAGCAAGTTGTTGGTCTTGCAAAATCATGTCATGCATTCTATAGCATTGTGTTTATCACCAAGGCCATGTTTTCCAATTATCAATCAAGGATGTTGTTGTTGTTGTTGTCAGGTGCCATCGAGTCGGAACCGACTCATAGCG
>NW_006408621.1:5689136-5698426 GCF_000296735.1 Chrysochloris asiatica
AATTTACTTGTTGGTGTAGAAAAGTATGAAGAGAGTTATAGTAGATATTGACAGTTTTTGCCATCTCACATTTATTTGCTCTTGGTAACAGCTCCCTACTTGAGGGTCAGCTGTCTCTCAGGCTCCTCAATGTAATTTGGGTACAAATGATTCCCATTCCCAGTTCCAGGGATTTATTACAATTAGGGATTCTATTTATAAGTGGTCTCATTGATTCCCAACACCCATCCCATGGGAAGCATATAAACCGTTTTGTAGTTGTTAAATATTGTCAAGTTTGTTTTACTCATCAGTTGGTTTTGTATGTGCCGTGGAGTCAGTTCTGACTCATATTGACCCTATGTAGGGTTTCTGAGGCTGTAAATCTTTATGGCAACAGAAAGTCTCATCTTTCTCTGGTGACATAGCTCATAGTTCCAAACTGCTGACCTAGAGGTTAGCAGCCCAACTAGTAACCATTATGCTAGTGACCCTGTATAGGGCTTCTAAGGAGAGGTTAATGGGTTTGAAGAGATGTTAAGGTCTGTTGCTTTATCCTACAGTACCACACCAGGGTTCCATATAAGCCACTGTTGTTAAGTGCTACAGTTGTTTCTGACTCACAGAGACTCTGTATAGGGTTTCCGAGATCGAAAACAACAAACTTGTGGTTCAAACTGACCTTGTGATTGAATGCTTATCCTACAGCACCACACCAGGACTCCTTGGAAGCCATTGGTGGTAGTGGTGGTGGCTATGCGCCATGGAGTCAGTTCTGACTTATAGCGACTCTGTGTAGGGTTTTCAAGGCTGTAAATCTTTACGAGAGCAGAAAGCCTCATCTTTCTCCCATGGAACCGCTGGGAGTTTCAAACTACTGACCGCGAGATTAATAGCCCAACTTATAACCACTACACTACCAGAGCTCCTTATATAAGCCATTAGAAGACAAAAACTAAGTAAAACAAAAATTAAGCCAGTTATCTTCAAGCTGATTCCAAGTAATCAAAACCCTATGTGTGAGTCAAGGAGCCCTGGTGGCACTGTAGGATAAGCACTGGACTACTCAATGGTAGTGCTTTGTGTTTTTGTTGTTGTTGCTATTGTTTCATATGTTTTGGTGATTTATTTTTAAAGTGTGTTTCCAAATAAAACTGTTGAAAGGGATTTACAATGGCTGTGATCTTTTGGAAGCTGATCTTTCTTCCGAGGAAACTCGAGGTAGATTCGATCCACCAAACTTTTCATTAGTTGCTGAGTTCTTTGCTGTTTGAGCCACCTATAGGCCACAGGAAATATTTTATTGGGGTTCTGTGAAAAGGAAGCTTTCACTCATCTTCCGGAATGGGTGGAGCAATGGAGTGAGCCTGGAAGTGTAGAACCTTCTCTCCACACTAGAGAAGGAAACCTTTTCAAGTCATGTTAGAACCCAAGGTGTAGGATATATAGTTTGTCCCTCAAGCTTTTATGACTATGACATCCAATTTGTTCTCATTTTTCTGCTTAAGCCTGGATTGGATTTTATGTCTTTTACTAACAGAAGAATCTTACCTTAAAGATTGAAAATTTTAAATACTTGGTCATACAGTGGTTACATATTTATGTAGTTTGAACTGAATAAGTAGACTAAGTAAATGAATAAACTAAACTACGAATGACTCTTTATAGTTGCAAAGCCTTTTTATACAGGCTTTTATAATATTCATAATAAATATTGTAGTAGAGACTGTTTGCATATTATTTTCAAGGAATTAATAATCTTCTGGGGATTATTACGAATAGCTAGCACATGAAAAATTATCATTATAAATGGTTAGCATATAAACAAGCTTTCTGACTCCAACCAAAAACTTTTCCCAATATTGTTTTACATTTTAACTATTAGGATGTACATTTCAAATACAAACATTACATCTTACAATTTCAAAAATTTTTAAGATGAATATGATGGAGACTATATTTTCAGATTTCTTATTTATAAATGTGAAATTCAGAAGTTGATAAAGTAGAGTGATAAATAGAACAGGGTTGTTTTAAATCTCCCAAGTTTTTTTAATAGTAAAAATCTCAAAACTTGACTTTTTGAAAGTATCTCTGATCAACGTTATATAAAACAAAATTTGCAAGAAACAGAAATTTAATAAATTAGAAATGTACTTTTTAGTCTTACGTTATCAACCTCACATTATCCTTTGTGCTTTTATGGTTTGGAATAAAAATCCTCTTCTCTAGATTACTGCCGTCATGACTGCAGGGTAACTTTTTCCAGAGCGGTGTCTACTTCTTTTTTTATTCTAGAAATGTTTTCAATATAATTCACTTCTTAGAGAATCCTCACTCTAATGAGCACTAACTGCCTGTGACAGACAAGTCTTCCTCCAAGATCGCTCTGGAATCAGGCCAAGCTATCCCAATCTGGCCTGGGGACTTCCCACAATCAATCCAAACTTGGCATTTATTTTTGTTTAAATTGAAACCTTGGAGAAGTATTACATGAAACTTGGTGATTAAAAAAAATAAAAGAAGCATTTCCCTTTTGAATAAAAGTACAGTTGCTACACATTACTCTGTGTTTTATTCATATGCTTGTTGTTGTTGTTAAGTGCCGTCAAGTCAATTCCATCCCATAGTGACTCTGTATAGGGTTTCCAAGGAGCAGCTGGTGAGCTTGAACCGCTGACATTGCAGTTCAAATGGCTTTGCAGTCAGGCGCATTAACCCACAGCGCCACACCAGGACTCTGTACACTTAGGTCATAGAAAAAGTTTCCTTAAAGGGTTGCTTTTGTCTTATGTCAGGGTATTAAGAGGGGGGAAATACCTCTGTAAAAATAGGATAAGAAAAAAGATAATCTCACCTGGACTCCATACGTTGTTGTTGTTGTAAGTGCCCCAGAGTTGGTTTCAACTCATAGAATTTTCAAGGAACGACTAGCGGGTTTCAACTGCTAACCCTGTGGTCAAGTGCTTATCCTACAGTGCCACACCAGGACTCCTGGACTCCATATTAGTGGAACAAATTATATAATTAACTTAAATTTTAATACGACCCTCTGTGAAAATGTTGATGACACTTATTCAAACTTATTCATTTTTTAAAAAATGTTTTATTGTGAATTATGTAATAGTTTACATGGGAGAACATAAGCTTTACATCCATCCTATCTTATATCATTTCATTGCCGTGGTTACAATCCCCTCCATGCATCATCAACCAACCAAAGGGTATACCCTACAAGCCTTCCCCCTGGTCATCAGCACACAGCCCCTGTCCCTCTCTGGGTCTAGAGTACCCAGCTTGCTCCATCTCTCCATGTCATCATCTCTGCCTCCATCACAGGCATTACTGCTTCTCTGGGTAGTATCCCGCACTCCACTCTTCTCCTTTGATGGTCCCAGGGATGCCCGCTCCTGGACTGCAAAGTCAACCACTCCCCTTCTTTTGCTATAAAACACCTACCTTTACATTTCTAACCCTCACAGTAAGTCCTGATAGCAATTATTCACTATTATGCCACATGAGTGCCATCCCCATCTCCGTTAATCAGCCCTGCCCAGACAGATTGGATACGACTCAGTGGCAATTCTGCCTTCTTCCATGCCCTCTAGATCTAGGCTCCCTCTTGAAAGCTTGCAAGTTAGTCACTTCTTGCCTTTGTAGCTCCCCATTTTGGGTAGCCAATGTCCAAGTTGCTCATCCTTATCTACCCTGTGTCTCGAGGGGGTGGGGATGATCCTCACTGTAAAGATCTGTTCCCTCTTTTTAGCAACTGCATCCATAGGAGTAGGTCAAGTTCATCAAATTGTATCAGATTACTCTTTTTTCCCTCTTCTTTCTTCTAGCTGAGTTCTGATCATCCAGCCATTGAAGTCAGGTCAAGTGGGTATTAGCTGAAAGTGTGAGTGTTATTGTGCATATGCCCTCACTTTTTATCAGCTGGACACTTCACTCTCCGCTCTAGTCCTCTGTGGCTTTGTCACTGACTCTGGGCTCAGGAGTCCCCATGTCTTGCCAAACTGTTGGTCAACCAGGTCTCCAACCGGGTTCACAGGAGTCTATTGAATGTGGTTGGACTTAGCTTGCTGCTTCATTGCTGTTTTTCCCTCACATCCCCTTCTCAGTGACCAATGTTGTCACCAGTCAGAACCTATGTCTGCTCATGTATTCCCACTGAGACTTAGTCTTGGAAGAGGGTTTGCCCTGATGGGACCTGAACACTTGCCTTGATGTCTCCTGGGCGAGCAACTTGTTTATTTTTGTAGTAGTCAGTTGGACTACCATTATTGTTTTGTATTTTTCCTGTTGGTTTTTCTTTCAAGAAGTATCTTCTGTTCTTCTAGCTGATCCAGGCTACTTTGCTTGTCCTTTCAAGTAGAAATTTCCCACCATAGAGGATTCTGGGTGAGGTTCAGGATTCCACCTATGATCTTATGTAATGCAGAGGATCCACAGGAAGCCTTCTTCACTGGGTACGTTGTAACACCATTTTAGGTATTACAACTAGTTATAGACAGAAGACGGACTTACAAGCTTTCTATGGTGATATTTATGGCTATTCCTTTTCCTACCGCTCAAGTGTCTATTTTATAATGGTACGCAAGGGAAACCAAGATTCATAAGACAACCAAGCATCTTAGCATTGTTTCCTCCCTTTTGTGCATTCCAACCAAGACTCGATCCCTGTATCCCAGAGACCTGTTGTTCCAAGGTTGTGCATGCATTATTTACCTCTGTCCCAAGCAGCCCATGCAAACCTTCCTAATTGTTCTCCCATCTGCCTTTTTCTTCCATCCCCATCCCCTTTCTTGTGAATTGCCCCCCTCCGCAGCACCCAAACTATCCTGTGTCTATTCCCTACCCTGTGTTCTACCTTCCCTTCCCTCCTGCACCCCACCACACTCCCCACATCCTGGTAACCAGCAAAGAATGCCCCTGGCTTTAGTATGGGTTCTTTTTCTTAGTCTTTTACAATAGTGGTCCTATGCAGTGTTTCTCCTTTTGTGACTGGCTATTTTCACTCAACATAATGTCCTCAAGGTACATCCATTTTAAGCAGTGGCTTGCAGCTTCCTTGTTATTCTTCAAGGTAGCATAATATTCCATTGTATGTACCACAGTTTGTTTATCCATTCTTTCATTGATGGGCACTTAGGCTGTCTCCATCTTTTTGCTATTGTAAATAGTGCTGCTATGAACATTGGTGTGCATATAGCTATTTGTGCTGTGGCTTGTATTTCTTGTGGGTAAATACCAAGTAGAGGAGTTGCTGGATCATAAGATATTTCTATTTCTAACCTTCTGAGGAAGTGCCATATTACATTCCAGAGAGGTTGGACCATTTTGCAATCCCACCAGCAATGCAGGAGCGTCCCAGTCTCTCCACATCCTTGCCAGCATTTATTGTCCTCTATTTTTATGATCTTTGCTGTTATTGCTGGCATGAGATGACATTTCATTGTTGTTTTGATTTGCATCTCACTAATGACTAATGATTGTGAACATTTCTTCATATGCTTGTTGGCTGCCTGGATCTCCTCCTTGGTGAAGTGTCTGTTCATGTCCTGTGCCCATTTTTAAATTGAGTTATTTGTCTTTTTCTTGTAGAGGTGTTGTAGTTTCCTATATATTTTAGAAATGAGTCACTTGTCTTATGTGTCATTGCAAAAGATATTTTTCCCATTCTGTGGATTCCCTTTTCACTCTTCTGGTGATGTCTGTTGATGCACATAAGTTTTTAATTTTTAGTATGTCCCAATCATCTATTTTGTCTACTTTTGTTTCAAACTTACTCATTTTTGTGTCCTCTTTTCTTTCAGATAAATTGAGGCCTTGTTGAAGACACAGTAGATGATGCTTTTAAAAATCCTATTATTCTATGCCTCCTTATTAAGTAGTGTTTCATATTACCAGATACTCAATTTTTCCATTGGCTTCTTGTAAATCTGCACCATATTTGTATAACAAAATTGCAATCTGTTTTAATAGAAACACTGATCTAATTTTTGTGAGATGATGGTGAAACAGATAAGGTTATATTGATAGGGAAAATATAAAATGGTGTGAACATTTTGGAGATAATATTTTTCAGGATCCAAAAATATATTTTTGCTTCTCAATCCTGTTGTTGTTAATGTTGCTGACTCAGTTCCCACTCAAATAGACCCTCTATGGTTTCTGAAGCTGTAAATGTTTATGGGACCAGAAATCCTTATCTTTTTCCTACAAAGCAGTTTATTAATATGAGCTGTTGATCTTTGGGTTGACAGTCCAGTGCTGATCCTATAGCACCCCCAACATCCTGAGCATTTTATAATTATTTTATTGTGTGACAATAGTTTCTCAGCAGAAAATGTCATTAATTTATTTGAGGAATATTTATTGAGTACTTCCAATAAAGCAAATACTAGTCTTGGTGTGGCACTGTGGGTTAATGTGCCAGATCGCAAAGCCATTTGAACTGCAAGGTCGGTAGTTCAAGCTCACCAGCTGCTCCTTGGAAACACTATACAGGGTCACTACAGGTTGGAATTGACTTGACAGTACTAAACAACAACAATAAAAATTATAAACACTTGGAGTCCTGCTGTGGTATTGTAGGATAAACCACAAGGTTGGTGATTCAAACCCACCAGCCACTCCTTGGAAATCTGATAGAGGGTTTCTCGATGGTACTTAACAACAACATTATAAACACTTGGCATATATATTTGGACAAAATAGAACTTATATTCTAGTAAGTGTAACAGGCCAAAAATATAATAAAAATGCTACTGTCACTAACAATGATAAATGAATAAATTATATAGGATGTTAAGTGGTAAGGAATGGTATGGGGGAAACAAAAGGGAAAGCAGAGTAAGGGAGGTAGGTATGTTGGTGATGGAGTCACAAATTTCAATGGGATGATTAAGAAATCCTATATGTAAATGAAGACTTGAAAAGAGAGGGTGAGCCACAGGAATATCTAGGGAAAGATGGTAGAGAAAGCAGTGAATACAATTCACCAAAGGTTGAAACGAGCTTGGTATGTTCTAGAAAGAGCTATGAGGTCAACTGGTAGGAATGTAGTAAGGAAGAATAGTAGAAGGTGAGTTCTGGGAGAAATGAGATCACATAGGTCTTATAGACCTTTATAGAGAGTTTGGCTCTTATGCTGAATAAATAAGATTTCATTGCAAGGTTTTGGAGAAAAAAAGAAGAAAAAAAAATTACATGACTTGATTGGCAGTTTTTAAGGGCACACTTGTTCCTTTATTGACAATAGTCCATAAAGAATAAATGGTTGAAGTTGGGTGACAAGTTAGGAAGTGTAGAAGGTTGAATAAGGATATTTCAGAATATTCATGCCCTGATCCCTGAAACCTGTGAATATGTTACTTTATATGAAAAAGAAGAGGTTTTTCAGATGTGATTAAATTACAGTTCTGTGATGAAGAGTTTATACTGGATTATCCAGGTGGATCATAAGTGCAGTCACTTGCATGCTGATAAGAAGGAGGTAGAGAAATTTAACAACAAAAGAGAAGAAGGTCATGGGTTGAAAACAGAGGATGCAGAAGCAAATAGAGAAGATGTTGCATTGCTGGCTTTTAAGATAGATAAAGGGGCCATGAACCAAAGACTACAAGGAATGCAGTTCTAAATACTGGAAATGAAAACAAGGAAATAATTCTCCCCTCCTGCCTCTAGATTGAGTAAGTTCTACCAATATATTGATTTTAGTCCAGTGATTTTTACATTTCTTGGACTCCAGAACTGTGGTAGAATAAACTTATGTTGTTTTAAATAATCAAGATTATGGCAGCCATAGAAAAGTAGTACAAAATGCTGTTGCAGTTCTCCAGGAAAGAGATGACTAGTTAGTAGTAATACAGCTAAAATGAGTTGCTGTTGAGTTGATTCCATCACATGGTGACTGCATGTGTGCCTTAGTAGAACTGCGCTTTATAGAGTTTAAAATGACTATCATCTTTCAGAAATAGATTGTCACGCTTTTCCTCGGAGGCACCTCTGGGTACACAAACCACCAATCTTTAAGTTAGTAACTGACATTTCAGCTATTTGCACCACCTAAGAACTCCTTAGTTCAAGTAATTGTTGTGAAGTGCTGTCAAGTCGGTTCTGACTCAGCAGCGTTGTATAGCATTTCCTAGGAACAGCTGGTGGGTTTGAATTACTGACCCTGTAGTTAGCAGTCCAGTGCTTATCCTACAATGCCATACCAGGATGCTTAGTTCAGATTAGAATGATAGAAGGAGATAAGAGAATTGTCTTGTTAGCTATTTTAAATCTAGAACAAATGGGATTTTCCATTAAACAGAAGTAGAGTATGAAATAAAGGAGTCAAAGATGACTCTCAATTTTTTAGCCTTAGCAACTAAAAGGGTGAATTTTCCATTACTGGAAGTGAATAAAATTGCACATGGATCAAGTTTTCCAAGCATAATCAGTTCTGTTTGGAACATACTAGGTTTGGGATTTTTTAAAAATATCTAAAAGGAAATCTTAGTAGGCAGTTGGATATAAATGTGCAATGTTTGGGAGAGAGATCTATAACTGTTGATGCAAGTTTAGGTGGTATTGGCACACATAAGACATTTAGAGCCAAGAGATGAGAAGCTCATCAAGGGAGAAATATAAGTGGAGTAAGGAGAAATGTAAGTAGCAAACAGAACAAAAGATTGATCTTTGAGCATTTCAATATTAATGAGTTTGGAAGAAGCTTGGTGTATGAAAATATCCATTACAACAATATTTATAAAAATGTATAAAAAATATGAATTCCAACCATGGGGCAAAATTTTTGCCATTACCTAGATCATCTATTCAGTGAAATTATCCATTCACTCTAAAAATGATGGGTAATGCAAGTAATTATAACCAATTATTAAGTAAAGGAAAGGAGAATTCAAAGGATATGTATTACTTAGATAAGCAGCTCTGATAGTGTAGTGGTTATGAGTCAGTCTGCTAAACTCAGGGTCAGCAGTTTGAAACTACCAATTGTTCTGCAGGAGAACAAAAAGGCTTTCTGCTTCCATAAAGATATACAGCCTTGGAAACCCTATGCAGGGTCGCTATGAGTCAGAACCGACTCCATGGCACATAACCACCAACAACCACCATATTAATTGTTGTTGTTGTTAGGTGCCATTGAGTTGGTACTGACCCATAACAACCTTATGCACAGCAGAGTAAACACTGCATGATCCTAGGCCAACATCACCACCATTGCCACACTTAAGTCCATTGATGCTGCCATATGGCCAATCCATCTCGTTGGGGGTCTTCCTCTTTTTCTCTGACCCTCC
>NW_006408621.1:5699866-5701818 GCF_000296735.1 Chrysochloris asiatica
GTTTATATAATTATAACTTAGAGATTAAATGACAAGTACTAAATAAAATTAAAATAATTGTGGTAATTTTTGGTTTACTATGCATACCAACCTGTCGTGGATGGAGTTTAAATTTTGAGACCTTCATTTAATGATGTGACACAACTCAAAGGGAGAAGAAACAGCTTCAAATATCTATTAATAATTAGAATGTAGAATACACAAAGTAAGATTTTAAAAAGAATAAAATATGAAATGGATTTCATAACGATAGATATGTTAGGCCTTTGTGAGCTGAAATGAACTTCTCTTGGTCAATCCTGCCATCATATTGTTTATTATGTTGGAAAACAAACTGAAGTACACTACTGTCTGTGGTAGGATAATATCCATACACCTGTGAGAAAGACCAGTTATAGTACAGTTATTCAAATTTATACACCAACCACTAAAACCAGTGATTATGAAACTGAAGAATTCTACAACTTCTTCAGTCTGATCAAACATGCAATCAAGATGCACTGACAATTACTGGTGATTGGAATGTGAACATTGGAAACAAAGAGAAAGGATCAATAGTTGGAAAATAAGGCTTTAGTGATAGAAATGATACTGAAGATTGCAAGATACAATTTTACAAGACAAATGGCTTGTTCATTGCAAATACGTTTTTAATAAAAACATAAAAGGTGACTATACACACGAATTTCACTAGGTGGAAAACACAGGAATCTAATTGACTGTATCTGTGGAAGAGACAGTGGAAAAGCTCAATATCATTAGCCAAAACAAGGTTAGAGACTGACTGTGGAACAGACCATCAATTGCTAATGTGCAAGTTCAAGCTGAACATGAAGAAAATTAAAATTAGTCAACAAGAGTGCAAATATGACCTTGAGTATATCCCACCTGAAACTTAGAGACCATCTCAAGAACAGATTTGATACACTGGACACTAATGAAAAAAAATCTGAAGAATTGTGGCATGAACACAAAAATCTCATATAGGAAGGAAAGACAGGAAAGAAAGAGGAGACTCTGAAACTTGTTCTTGAGCATAGAGAAGCTAAAGCAAATGGAAGAAACAAAGCAAAAGAGTTAAACAGAAAACTTCAAAGGACAGCCCAAGAAGACAAAGTCAAAAATTAAACAAGAAATGCAAATCTATCAGAAAACATATCCTTAGGTTAAAATCTTCAGACAAACCAAAATTGAGAGAAATTATTATTTGAAAGTGTGTGTGTGTGTGTGTGTGTGTGTGTGTGTGTATATATATATATATACATATACATATATATGGAATCTTTCACACACAATGACTTTAAGCCAATGGGAGCACACTGGAAAAAGGAATGAAAAGGAACAGGAAGAATATGGGCAAATATAAGTGCGTATTGATTCCTAAAACAAAAACAAAAACAAAAGTCTCATGGGATTTTAAGTATATGTGATATTAAAGTGCATGACAATGATATAAAAAGCAGGAAGTAGGTAAACTTAATTAAAGTGTCATAAATTCCTGTGTTGTTGTTGTTGTTGGAGTGAGTTCCGACTCATAGCGACCCTGTACAAGGTTTCTGAGGCTGTAAATCTTTACAGGAGCAGAAAGCCTCATCTTTCTCCCACGGAAGAGCTGGTAGTTTCGAACTGCTGACCCTGAGGCTCACAGCCCAATCCGTAACCACTGGTAGATTAAAAATTGAGTTTTGTAAATCAAAGATGCATATTGCAATCTCTAAGGTAGTGACTTTGTTATCTAATGTGGCAATAACAGAAAGAATACAAGTGAGTATTTCCTGTATCTTTGGGGGTACTATAGGATGAGCTCTGGACTACTAACCAAAGTGTCAGCAATTTAAATCCACCAGTCACTCTACAGGAGAAAGATGAGGCTTTTAGCTCCCGTACAGATTTACAGATTTAGAAACCCTATCCAGGCTCACTCTGAGTCTGAATGGACTCTGTGGTGGTGA
>NW_006408621.1:5703380-5704324 GCF_000296735.1 Chrysochloris asiatica
TTTACATTGAGGTGCAACCCATACCAAAGACTTTAGTCTTTGATCTTCATCTTCTTTGCTTTCAGCAAGCAAAGTTGTATCATTTTCATATTGCAGCTTGTTCTTCTTTGTCCTTTTGTGATGCCACATTTTTCTTCATATAATCCAGTTTCTTAGATTATGTGCTCAGCATACAGATTGAATAAATATGGTGAAAGAATACAACCTTGGCATATATCTTTCCTAATTTTAAACTATTTGGTGTTTCATTGTTCTGTTTGAACAATTGCCTCTTGGTCTATGTACAGGTTTCTCAAAAGCACAATTAAGTGTTCCAGCATACTCACTCTACAGAATGTAATCCATAGCTTGTCATAATCCACACAATTGAAAATGTTTGTGTAGTCAATAACGCACAGATAAACAAACATCTTTCTTGTATTCTCTCCTTTCAGTTAAGATCCATCTGATGTCAGCAATGATACCCCATATTCCATGTACTCATCTGAATCAGGTTTGAACCTCTAGCAGGTCTCTGTCTATATACTGTTGCAGCTGATTTTTTAAAATCATCTTAAGCAAAATTTTACTTGCATGAGATATTAATGATATTGTTTAATGATTTCCACATTCCTTTGGGTCACCTCTCTTTGGAATAGGTACAAGTATGGGTCTCTTCCTGTAAGCTCATCAGGTGATTGTCTACCAAGTTTCTTGGCATAGAAGAGTGAGTGTCTCTAGTGCTGCATCAGTTTATTGAAAGAATTCTATTTGTATTCCATCAATTACAGGGACCCATTTCTTTGCCAATGCCTTCAATGCACCGTGGATTTCTTCCTTCAGTAGTATTGGCTCTTGATCTTATGGTACCACTTGAAATGTTTGAACACAGACCATTTCTTCTTGGTACAATGACTCTGTGTATTCCTTTCATCTTTTCTTGATGTTTTCTGCATCATTCAATA
>NW_006408621.1:5706152-5707635 GCF_000296735.1 Chrysochloris asiatica
TAGCCACAGGTATAAGAGTTAGGATTTACAACACATATTTTTGAAGGACAATTCAACCCAAAAAGGTATCCACTAACAGAAATCACACACACACACACACACACACACACACACACACAGTTGATGGCTTGCCTCTGTCTTAGTCACCTTGTCAAATTAGGGAAATCAGTCCTAGTTCTCAGGACATTCCAGCCCAGTATCCTTTTTGGAAGAAGGAATAACAATCTGTTGATGATCTCAAATTGGAAACTGTCTGATGGATGACTGGTTTCTCAGTGATTCATCCTAGTGTCATAAAAGCCATGAGAAGGCAGTTTTAAGGAAATTATTTATAAATCTAGAATATAAACTTTTTAAAGACTACTGAGATATGCTAGACCTTTGAAGATATAACCTGAGCCCATAATTTCTTATGAAACTTTGAACTAATAGGTGTGGCAAACTTGACTAGTTATTTACCCAATATCCATTCTTCTCATTTTACTTGTTTCATGTAACTCCAAGGGTAATGCTGTTGTTACTGCTGTGGTTGTTAAGTGCCATCAAGTTGATTCCAGCTCGTAGCAACTCTCTGTAGGGTTTTCAAATCTATAAATGTTTTTGGGAGTGGAAAGCCTTGTCTTTCTTCTATAGAGCAACTGGTTGGTGAACTCAAACCACTGACTTTGGGTTCTCAATCCAGTGCTTATCCTGCAGACCTACTACCCTCCATAAAAACAACAATTCTAAAGGTGCGTAGCTAAAACTACTAATTTTCCCAATTCTTTTAAGCCAGAAGGTGGTAAATTCTGACATTTGGATTTAGAAGAGAAATCTGTTCAGAATTTCTTTGGAAAATTTCCATTGATATCCACATTACCAGTTCCTCCTTTTTCAAACCCATTCTTCTTGATTTGCTTGAGGATTAGCTACCTGGAAAGTAGCAATTATCTTGAGATCATAAAGACAAATGACGTATGTTAAAAAATGACAGAACATAAAACAAATGGAGCCTGTGTCTGTGTCTTTACCAATATTTTTGAATGGTTACACTGCTCAAGATTTGAATTAGATAAGAATTCTAATTATATATATATATAATTTATAATTAAATGCAGTCAAGTCAGTTCCAACTCATAGTGACCCTATGGTGCCATAGGTAAAACACTGCATCTCAAGGCCAGTTTGAATCAAAAGGTCAGTGGTTCAAATTCTCCAGCCACTCCTTGGAAACCCTATATAGGGTTGCTATGAGTCAGAACTGACTTAAAGGCACTTAACAACAACTTAGGGTTTCAGAGTCTGTAAATCTTTATGGGAGCAGAAAGCCTCATCTTTATCCAACAGAGCTGTTGGTGGGGTTTGAACTATCTCCTTTATGGTTAACAATCAAGTGCTTATCCCACAGCACACCAGCACATACACACATATATGAGTCTGTTCTGACTCAAAGTAAACTTGTATAGGATTTCCAAGGAGGGGATGGTGAGTGGGTTTGAACCAT
>NW_006408621.1:5727261-5735095 GCF_000296735.1 Chrysochloris asiatica
ACATTTTATAATCATTTTTCTGAATTCTTTCTCAGGTATTTCCAAGGCCTGCCCTCCTTCCAGCATGGAGAGAAGCTCTACTTCTGGTTCACTTGTCTCAGATATTTTATCTTTTTTCTGGACATGTGCTGATATGGACATCTGCTTTTGCTTCTTGGACATATTTAATGTTTATCTGTGGCCCTAATAATTAATTAAGTATGTACTTTGGTAATTTTTTATGTTTTCTGATTGCCTCCAGGAAGTTGTGATCAGAATGTGGTCTTCCCATTTCACTCTTCTTATTGCTTAACTCAGAGTAGCTCTTACAGATGTTGTCTGTTTCCCTGGTTTATGGCAGCTGGTATTGGTTCTTGCCTGGGTTTTGGTGTTTTATAAACTGTTATTGCAGCTTGGCTATTTGGCAGTAGTTGCTGACTCTTTTCGTGTAATGTAGGGGAACAAAGAGTCCTCCAATAGCAGAAGGGAGGCTATGTGCCAGCCGAACAACACCAGTCGGGTAGAAAACAAAGCCAAAATCAAAATAAAAAACAAAAGTGGAGTTCTCCGATAACAGAAGGGAGACTATGTGATAGCCAAGCAACACCAGTCGGGTAGAAAACAAAACCAAAAGCTAAATCAAAAACAAAAGCGATAATGAGATAAAATCAAAGCAAGGCAAAAAAAAAAAAAAGAATTCAGCATCAGAAAAAACAACGAGATTAATTAAGGCAATCTCTAGTTTGTTTCTAAGGAGCAGCTGGTGGGCGTGAACCACTGTCCTTGCAGTTGGAAAGGCTTTGCAGTCTGGTCCCTTAACCCATAGAGCTACAGCAGGACTGCCTTATTCCTGGTGGTAAAAACCACCTCAAAGCGTCTCCACATGTGCTGGCTTGTGCCTTGATGGGTGGGCCTGAGCCTCGGAGGTTGGGCAGAGGGCTAGCCTAGGCAGAGGGGGTGAAAGGCGGGTGGGATTAGTGGCTGCAGACAGATGGTGTCTCTGTCTGACAACATCAAAAAATGCCTCTCTCTGTCTCCCTGCGCCATGGGCACCCGGCCCGACAACGCCTCCCGTGGCAATGAGGCCCCCCACTCTCACGAAGGACTATGCCAGTCCCTGTGGCCACGCCAGCTCTTTGGGCGCGCCGGCCCTCCAAACGTGTCCATTCAAGCCCCGTGCGCAGTCCCGCGGGAGCCGAGCACAGGGGAGTGCAGGCGGGCGGAGGACCAAAATGCCCACAACTCCCCAGCAGCTCGACCCTTCAAAAAAGCAAGTCCACAATATTGGAGGCTAAAGTATTACGTTTGCCCAAAGGCTGTCTGTCTACCCGGCGGGGGCCTCCTCTGTGTGATACCACCCACCCTTCTCCGGAGCTCACGCACCTGTGCTGCCTGGTTAGGGAAGCGCCGGAAGTGTCTCCCTGTGCCCATTTTTTAATTGGGTTATTTGTCTTTTTCTTGTAGAGGTGTTGTAGTTTCCTATATATTTTTTTAAATGAGTCCCTTGTCTGATGCTGCAAAAGATTTTTTTCACATTCTGTGGGTTCCCTTTTTACTCTTCTGGTGAAGTCATTTGATGCAGATAACTTTTTAATTTTTAGTATGCCCCAATCATCTATTTTGTCTATTTTTGTTTGTGTCATTTTCAAAATGTTTGGTAGTCTGTGTATTCCCTGAATTAGAGCCCTCACATTTGTCCCTACATTGATGGCCTTTGTAATTTTGGGATTCACATTTAGGTCTTTAATCCATGCTGAGTTGGTTTTTGTATAAGGCATTTCAATCTTTTGCATATTGCTTTCCAGTTCTTCCAGCACCATCTGTTGAAGAGACTATCTACTCCCCATACTATATATTTAAGTACTTTGTCAAAAATCAGTTGGCTGTATGTGGATGGGTTAATTTTCTTCCCTCTTGTAAGCTACTACATCTATAAGTATAGTTCAAGTTCACCAAATTGTAGCTGATTACACTTTTTTATCTCTCGTCTTCCTCCATTAGAGAATATTATCTAGTTTTACAGATGGAAAAACAGAGCTCTAAAGAGGTTAACTATTTGCTCAAATTTGAAAATCTTAAATTTCTTGTACACACATTTCAGTGAAAGAGTCTCTGCTTTTTTTATATTAAGGGAGTTTTCAATTTAGGTTATACATGCTTCTGTCTTCATGCTGATGAGTCAAAATACCTTTAGTTTCTCAGTTAATTTTTCAAGTGAGTGATTGCTTACATATCTTTCATGGTGTGTGCCTTTTGGTCATCTTTGCCTCAGGAGTTTTGCTAAGTGCTGGCTGGCATTTGTGAAGTTCCCCAGGCTCTTGTCTTCATATGAGAAGATGATTATACCATTTGACAAGTGTGATGTCTGAACATAATACCAAGCAAAAAGGCAGTTTCACAATGACAGGGCAACTTGAATATTGCATAGGTATTCTTGTGGGTTGCAAACACTTTATTAGCAGTAACAAAATACTAAGTTACATATATGCTATGTAATGGCATAAAGCTTGCTGAGCAAGTTGAAAAATAGAAGTTTCCTCCTTTGCTAACAAATCAGATGTAATGAGGAAATACTGAGAAACTGAAAATGGAAATCACTTCCCCTGCAGTGAGCAAAGAAATTGAAAGTTTTCTTTCTCCCTAATTTCTTTCTCAAATTTAATTTTATAGCAGCTTTGCTCTACATTAACAAAAGACTCTGTTCACTTTAAATTCCACTTTTCCCATTGAAAATTCTAGAATTCTTTCCTTTGTAATCCCCATACATTGAGACTGTAAAAATCCTGGTCTTATATCTTTAACTTAATTCTTTTAGTTTGTCATTTTTATATACTTCACCATATCAGGTAACACGCTTTGGTTGCAAATAAGAGAAAACTACATGTAAACTAGCTTCATTATAGGAATATATATCAGCTCACTCTACCGGTATGATAGGCTTCAGATATGGCTTGATAAGGGACTTGGTTCCTTTGCTCTGTAGTATTTTGTCAATAGTTCCTCCATGAGATGACTTTTCCCTCTGGCTGGCTTATCTTTATTTTTAACTAGTCTATAAAAAGCAAGAGTAAAGTCTTCTTCTTAATGTGGGACAGAGGTATTGGTGGTTCCTTGGTAGAATTCTTGCCTCATGGGAGAGCCCAAGGTTTGATTCCCTGATAATGCACCTTCTACACAGCCAGCATTTATCAATCATGGGAAGCTTGAGTGTTGCTGTGATGCTGAACAGGTTTCATTGAGCTTCCATATTAAGATAGACTGTCAATCACAGTGGTCTTATCAGCAACAGAGGATAGGCTTTCATTTTGTTGTGCTTATGGTTGCAATGAGTTGGGGGCTGATTCCATGAAAACAACAACATGGAACACAGGTTCTGGGCTTGCTAGGTCTGATTGGTCTGACCTAGTATCATGACAATTGCTTTAATTACCCTAGTCTTAGACAATTTCTGTTAAAAATGTGTTTCTTTTTTGATGTACAGGTTCCTCATGAGCACAATTACATGTTCTGGAATATCCATTGTTCACAATGTTATCCATAGATTTTGTGATCCACTGAATTAAAATAAATATGTTTTTGAAGCATTCACACATGGATGACGTCTAAGATGAAAGGCAAATAAATACCTTCAAACTTCATAAAATATTTTTTGAGCAGAGAGGATTATATCACATGTAGGGTCAAGTATATTGTTGTTAAGTCTTGTGGAGTTGATTCCAACCCACAGCGACCCTGAATAGGGTTTCAAAGGAGTGACTGGTGAACTCGAACCACTGACCTTGTGGTTCAAACGACTTTGCAGTCCAGCACATTAGCCCACAGCACAACACCAGGGTTAAGTTTGTTGTTTTTGTTGTTAAGTGCCATCGAGTTGGTACCGACTCATAGCAACCTTATGCACAACAGAACGAAACACTGCCCGATCCTGGGCCAACCTCACTACTGTTGCCACGCTTGAGTCCATCAATGCTGTCACCTGGCCAATCTATCATGTTGGGGGTCTTCCTCTTCTTCTCTGACCCTCCACTTTACCCAACATGATATCCTTCTCCAGCGACTGGTCCCTCCTGACAATATGTTTGAAGTGTGAGAGATGAAGTTTGGAGTATAGGCTATCCAAATTTCTGTAAAAAACAAAGTCAGACAGGGAGAAAAATCCTTGGCTTGGCAGAAGAGCCCTCCAAAGTTTCTAAATTCAGTCCAGTTTGCGGACTGTGCCTCTCAGAATGTCTCTTAAAAAAAAAAAATGATAGTTTTTCTTCAATTCCCCTTCACATAGAGTGCTAGTAAAAACTCTTGTAACTTGTTCTGGATTCTTTTCGTGGAGCAGGATTGCACCTGCATTGGCCTTCAGTATTCTGGTATTGACTAGGTATGTCCTCTGACTTAGTATCTACCTTTTTCTGGTTGATATTGCATTCAGTGACTTAGTATCCAATAGTGAGTAAATTTCAATATTGTTCGATATTATATATGTTGCTGTTGTTAAGTGCTGTCGAGTCGGTTCTGGCTTATACCAACCCAAAATAGGGTGTCTGAAGAGAAGCTGGCGGGTCTGAGCTGCTGACCTGGCAGTTGGCAGCCCAGTGCTTATCCAATAGTGCCACACCAGAACTCCAACATCCAATATTATATATACATGTATATTTAATACTTTAATCATCTAATTATTCTAATAATAATATTTGTTGTTGTTAAGTGCTGCTGTGTCAGTTCCAAGTCATTTACAACAGACTGTCATGTACTATGCCATTCTTACAATTGTTGTGGTCGATCGATCCCATTGTTGCTGCCACTGTGTCAATCAATCTTGCTGAGGATCTTACTCTGTTTCACTGTCCCTCTACCAAGTGTGCTAGTTAAATGTGTCAACTTGACTGGGCCAGGACTCTCAGTGGTTTGGCAGTTGAGATGGATCTCTTCTCCATGATGAGATCTAATATAAAGTAATCAATTAAATGATAAGGTTTGTTATGAACAACCCATCAATTGAAAGGAAGTTTCCTCAAGAGTGTGGAATATATTGGACTCTCGGGCAAATCTTGCTTACTCTCTCTAAGGTATGGATCTTGCATCTGGCTTGTCCTCTGACTTATGGTTGTTTGTACCTGAGCCAGTGGACTGCTTGCTTACCTTCAGATCAACAGCATGGGAGTCATCAGCAGCCTACCTTCTTAACTGCCATACAAGCCTACCTGCCTGATATCTGACCTGCCAATCTTGATTCACCAGCCCTGTTGCTACATGTATTCAGGAGCCTCCAGCCTGACATCTAACCCACAGACTAGACTTGGGACTGACAACTTCTACAACTGTGTGAGCTAGTTGTAGAGAGGACACTCTGGATGTACACACATCAGCTTCGCTAGTTTTCCTTTTCTAGAGAACCTAGCCTAAGACACCAAACATGATGTCCTTCTCCAAAGATTGGTCCCACCTGATAATATGTACAAAATATTTGAGAAAAAGTATCAGTGTCCTCAATTCTAAGGAGCATTCTGGCTGTACTTCTTACAAGAAACATTTAGTTCATGTTTCTGTCAGTTCATGGTGCTTTCAGTATTCTTTGCTGACACCGTAATTCATATGCATCTGTTCTTCTCTGGTCTTCCTTATTCATTGTCCAGTTTTCACATGCATATTAGGTTATTGAAAATACTAAAGCTCAGATGAGGTGTACCATAGTCCTAAAAGTAGCATCTCTGCTCTTAACACTTTAAAGAGGTTTTTGCAACAGATTCATGTACATATCCTTGCATGATATAATAGTAAATATAAAATTAAATCTTTGATAACTTCAACCTTTTCTCCATTTATTATGAAGTTATTTATTATATTGATCCAGTTTTAATTTCTTTACATTGTAGTGTAATCCATACTGAAGGCTGTAGTCTTTGATTTTCATCAGTAAGTTCTTCAAGTCCTCTTTGCTTTCAGCAAGCAAGGTGGTGCTTCCTGCATATAGCAGATTCTTCCAATCCTGATGCGATATTCTTTTTCATATAGTCCAGTTTCTTTGGTTGTTTGTTCAGCATAGCCATTGAATAATTATGGTGAAAGAAAATAACTCTGACACACACCTTTCCTAATTTTTAAACCATTTAGTATACCTTTGTTCTTATCAAATTACTGCTTCTTGGTTTCACATGAGTACACTTAAGTATTCTGGAATTTCCATCCTTTACAGCTTATCCCTAATTTGTTAAGATCCATACAGTCAAATACCTTTGCATAGTCAATAAAACACAAATAAACATCTTTTTGGTATTCTCTGCTTTTAGTCAAGAGCCATCTGAACTCAACAATGATATCTCTTATTCCAAATCCTCTTCTGGATCCAACTTGGATTTCTGGCACCACCCTGTCGATATCCTGCCAAATGCACTTTTTCATTATAGGGTTTCTGATGCTAGAAGCAAATTTTATTTGCCTATACTTAAAGGAGCTCTGGTAGCATAGTGGTTACGAATTGGGCTGCAAACCTCAGGGTCAGCAGTTAGAAACTACCAGCTGTTCCGTGGGAGAAAGATGAGGCGTTCTGCTCCCGTAAAGATTTACAGCCTAGGAACCATGTATAGGGTCGCTATGAGTCGAAACCGACTCCACGGCACATAACAACAATACTTAAGTAATATTACTTGAATAATTCCCCATTCTGTTGAGCCACCTTTTTTTGGAAAAGGTACAAATATGATCTCTTCCATTCATTTGGCCAGGCCTTTTCGATACTGCTTCAGTTTGTTGAAATATTTCAGTTGGTATTCCATTAATTACTGAAGCCTTTATTTTTCTTTCACTAAGGCACTGTGTTTCTCTGCTATTCATATGGTTTTCAGTGACTAAATATTCGGAAGTAGTCTGTCACTCTTTCTTCCTAGTCTTTCTTCATCTGGAAGCTCATCTGAAACCTGTCCGCCATGAGTGACCCTGCTAGTATTTAAAAACCGGTGGCATAGTTTTCAGAATCACAGCAACTCACAAGCCACCACGGTACGATAAATTGACAGACGAGTGACCTGTCAGTATGGATTACATTTCAATGTAAAGAAAACAAAAATCCTCACCAATAAATAACATTCTTATCAAGCAGCTGCTTCATGGAAGCACTATACAGTGTTGCTGAGTTGGAACTGACATATATATATATTTCTGGTGTGGCACAAATAAGCAGTGAACTGTTAACTGTGAAGTTGGCTTTTCAAATCCACCAGCTGTTCTTCAGAAACCGTATACAGAGTTCCTATAAGTCAGTACTGACTCTATGGCACTAAACAGTTTGCTATTAATTATCCCTTCAATACTGTAAGTCAAGGCTTCAGTGTTTTATTCAGTTCTTTCAGCTAGGGAAATGCTGAGCATGTTTTTCCCTTTGATTTTCTAAGTCCAGGTTTTTGCACATTTCATTATAATACTTGCTTTCATGTTCTCAAGCTTCCCCTTGAAATTTTTAATTCTTTCCATTTGCTTTAGCATCTTTCTTCCATTTGCTTTAGCATCTCTACACTGGAAAGCAAGTTTCAGAGTCTGTTCTAACATCCATTTTTGTCTTTTCCTTCTTTCATGTCTTCTGAATGACCTTTTGCTTTCTTCCTGTATACTGTTCATGATGTCATGCTACAGTGATTCTGGTTTTTTGGTCATTAGTGTCTAATGCATCAAATCTGTCCTATAGATGATCTCTAAATTCAGGTGAGATGTGTTGAAGATCATATTTTGGCTCTCATGGACTTGTTTCTAATTTTCTTCAGCTTCAGCCTGAACTTGAATATGAGCAATTGGTGGTCTATTCCACAGGCGGCTTCTGGCATGGTTTTGGGTGATGATATGGAGCTTTCCCACAGTCTCTCCTACCGAT
>NW_006408621.1:5736235-5738415 GCF_000296735.1 Chrysochloris asiatica
ATATGTAACTATGAAGTCCTAGTGTGGCACTGTAGGATAAATACTAGACTGCTAACTACAAATTCAACAGTTCAAAGCCACCAGGGACTTCTAGGAATCCGTATACAGTGTCACTATTAGTTGAAACTGACTCAACAGTACTTAACAACAGCACCATCATATATAACTGTTGTTAAGTGCTGTTGAATCAATTCCAACTCATACAGTGTCTCCAAGGTGCAGCTGGTAGGTTTGAACCATTGACCTTATGGTTAGCAATCCAATGCTTATCCTACATTGCCACACCAAAACTCCATATATAGTTATACTAATTATATTAAATCACCTCCACACCATTTTTACAAGAGAAAATCACCACCTGCTTAGTGACTTAAAACATCCCCCAGTTCTGTAGGCAGAAATCTGGATGGACATGCTATGTTCTGAGCTCAGGGTACCATAAGACTGTGGTATATATAACTATACAAGCTTTATAAAACTCCATAAGGAAAAAACAAAATTATATAAAACTATATGAGAAAAAAAACAAAATCCTCACAACTGGATCAATAAGCAATATGATGATAAATTTTAAAAGATTGAACTTTAAAGATATCATTTCCTTTGACCAAAAATAAGTTCAAGCCCATCCAACAACCAACAGAAAACCAGGGACTGGGACCTGCCAACAATATAAATGATCTGGAAATTGAATTTTTCCTTATCTGGATTTTTCTAGGGAGAAACCCAGCCTGACCAAAATCTTGTTTCAGTCTTGTGGTACCCTAAGCTAATGAACTCCACAAATTCATCCAGACTTGTGCCTATAGAACTGGGTAATGTTTTGAGTCATTAAGTTTGTGGTGATTTCTTCTTGTAAAAATGACATGGGTTGGCTTCTTACTCCCTCTAACTTCACAAGGAAGGAGTAGGAGAATCACCAACATCATGGATCCAAGGCTGATTCTGATAATTTATAGGTCAGACGTACCCCCAGCTTCCAACTGTTTTCTAATTAGGATGCCAGCTACAGTTCTATGGAACTCTCTCTCTACTCTGCTGAGTCTGATAATTCATTATAATGGCCACACAGAACTCAAAGATAATACTCAAAATTATGAGATTTATGATGGGAGTTATTGTTGTTAGGTGACTTCGAATTGGTTCCAACTCATTGCGATCCTGTATAGGGTTTCCAAGGAGAGGTTGGTTAGTTTGAACCTCTACCTTATGGTTCAAATCAACCTTGAGGTCCAGTGCTGTATTCCACAAGTTACAATTCAGTATTAGGAATGTTTAGGTTACAGTTCTTTGATCAGGATAGCTTCTTCTTATCCATGACCACAGGCAGACCTCTCTCTGGCTTTGGACCCTCAGTCTTATCCCCACACTGCTGGGACAAATGTTACAAAGAACTTTTACCTCTGCCAATAAGTACTCATAGGTACCCAATTCTAGTAGCACCCATTCAGCTTGAAGACACTCTGCTTTCTTGCTCTGTGGGCCATGAAGTCCATTGTGCCATCTCACACCACTCTCCTCTGTTGCCACTGATTCTCTGTCACTGCTTCTGCTGTCTCTCACAGTTTCCAGTGTCATGGCTCTCTGTTTCCTGGGTTGAGGAGGCTCATCACATGGGCCTTCTGTACAAAGGAGGCACTCTCCAAGGATGCTATTTTTACTGGATGATACTAAGATCCCTCTTTCAACCTGTGGCATGGCTCATTTTAAGCCTAGAGGGATGGTAAAACAGATCAATTCCTTTATAAAAGTTTCATATGCATTATTTGCATGGTATGGTGCTGTGGGTTAATGCAACAGACTGCAAAGTCATTTGAACTGCAAGGTTGGCAGTTCAAGCTCACTAGCTTCTCCTCGGAAACCCTATACAAGGTAACTATGGGTCAAAACTGACTCAACGGCACATAACAACACCACCACATGTGCTATGTAACTTATTTACATTATTAGTAAACTTGCTTGGCCACAAGCACCTCACATTTACACAGTCCCACCTTGTAAGCCTGGTGTGGTACTGCAGGATGAGCACTGGAGTACTTGGTAACCAAAAGGTCAGCAGTTCAAACCCACTAGCTGCTCCTTAGAAACCTTATACAGGGTCACTATGAGTTGGAACTGACTTGACGGCACTTAATAACAACCCCATAATGGCGTGGGAGATAGATGAGGCGTTCTGCTCC
>NW_006408621.1:5739215-5739747 GCF_000296735.1 Chrysochloris asiatica
ACAGATTCCTCATGAACACAATTAAGTATTCCGGAATACTCATACTTCGCAATGTTGGATCATATAGTTAGGCTAAAAGTTCCATGAGGACAAGAGTCATTAGAGACCTTATGGTTCCTCACAAGTGAATGAAGCTTTTCTTAAGACAGGCTGTTTGGTCCCTACATATATGATGGTAAGTACAGAAGAGTTGGCCAAATTACTGAGGAGATATTAAAATGACAGAAAAAGATACAGCAAATGAAAAATCACCTCTCAAAAAGTTACTGAGAATGTCAGTTTGATTTTAGAATATACACCTTATTAACCACACCCAAACCAATGGCATTGCCCTTTTACCCTCATATATGTATTTCGTTTTCCAATTTGAATATAAAGGGCCTATTTTCAATAACCTTATATGGATGCGAAAGCTGGACAGTGAATGAGGAAGACCGTAGAAGAATTGATGCCTTTGAGTTGTGGTGTTGGAGGAGAATACGAAAAGTGCCAAGTGCCATGGACTGCCAAAAGAACCAATAGATCTATTTTG
>NW_006408621.1:5740447-5742652 GCF_000296735.1 Chrysochloris asiatica
GCACCCTCTTGCAAGAGTAAATTTTACTTTGCCAAGGTAATTTAGTCTCACCGAGTGTCTTTTATGCGACATCGGGATTCATTTCTAACAGATGGCACCTGACAACAACAACAATTCTCAACTTGTCAGTGTCTTCCCCCTAGGGTTCGGGGCCCAGTGTATAAGAGTAGTGCCTACTTGGACTTGATTTTTTTCACTCCCCAGCTTAAGACAAGCATGATCCTAGCAAATCATTCCAATAGCTTCCCTCTAAGGTTGGATCTAAATTCATAATTGTTGTTGTTAAGTGCTATGATTCCAACTCATAGCAACCTGGTGTAGGTTTTCTGATGTGAAGTTGGCGGATTTGAACAATTCATCTTTCAGTTAGCAGTCTAGTGCTTATCCTACAGCACTACACCAAGATTCCTATTGTTGTTGTTGTTGTGAAGAGCCATCGAGTCAGTTCTGACTCATAGTGACCTTATGTGTAACAGAACTGGTCCTGCACCAACCTCACAATGGCTACTACATTTGACCCCATTGTTGCTGGTGCTATGTTCCTGAGAGGGACACTGTCAGAGGGGCAAGTGAGTGTACCACCCCCCTTGTCTGTTGTGACTCTGATCAAGGGCACTACATACACTTAAGTTCAATGTGAATTCTCATGGTGAGCCAGCAGCCTTGGGATGTATGTTGACGGATTTAAAAAAAAAGGTGGGGAGAATGGGAATTATGATTAAGAAAAGTTTGTAAACTGGCCTTTGGCCTACACTTGATTGGATTCATTAGAACTTTGAGGTGGTATCTTGAGCCAGAGACTGAGTTGATACATTTGCATTTGAAAAAATGCACACCCACCCAGAACTGGCCCAAGGCCATATACATGTGAATAGGGATTGTCCAGGGTAGAGGGAACTTAAGTGTTTTAAAGGTTAATGTGTTTGATTACCTTATGGATATTGACTTCTGTTTATTATTGTAAAAATAAAATTATTGTTAAAATATTGGGAATTATGATTATGGAAAGTTTGTAAGCTGGCCTTTGGCCTACAATCGATTGGATTCATTAGAACTTTGAGGTGGTTGGTTATCTTGAGCCAGAACCTGAACTGAGACATTTGCATTTGAAAAGATATGCATACCCTCCCAGAACTGTTGAATATTTTTTAGTTAAAATAAATAAAGGGAGGTCTGGTGTGCAGGAGTGTGTAAATGTGTCTGGTACTGGGCTGGTAGCGAATCTCATATGGCTTAGAGACAGTCCTCACTGCTAGTGCGGAGTGAACTCCTGGTTCAAAACTCTCCAAAGCTTAAAAATTCTTGCGAGAAAAGCAGCAAAGTCTGGTTCTGTCTGTTGTATCTTTTCTTGGGAGTCTTAGGCCCTGTGTCTCCTGCACTCACCTCCGCCTTCATTTCGAGATCCCCTTTTGCTTTATTCTGTGTGCACACATTGGGGCATGGTAGACAGGGAGTAATTTCCTAAAAGTGCCCCATCTGTGTCGGTCTCTGTTAAGGTTAACCTCTGTATCTAAAATAAATATAGGCCTCAATCTGAAAGAAAAGTGTTATAAAGTATAATTCTAACTGGTTTCTATGTGGCTTCCCTCCAATAACATCAAAGGAAATGGTGTTTTACTGTAATATAGCTTGTCCAATGTACAATCTAGATGATGGGAAAAATAACCTTTAAATGGATCCATAAAATTATTATATCATCTTACAGCTTGAATTATTAAACTACTGTGCCAGATTGTCTATTTATTTGTAAAATTACTATGTTTTTGTCCCGTATTATGTTTAAGAAACTGAAAACAACCTGGAATTCCCAGAATATGAAAATTATATCGTGTATATGCACTTATACCGCTAATATGAAAGACAGGCAGAGGAAAAATGAATGAATATAGATGAATATTAGGTAAAAACAGTTCTAAGCAGGCCTGTATATGAATATACAGAGATATAAATTGTTACTTTTTGTGAAATAAGGTTTTGATTGTAACCTTGTCTTATCTTATTACAACCTTTGATACCCCAGCAGTGGCCATAAGAGAAAATTATAACTTGACCGAGTGAACCTGCCGGCCATATTCAGCCACTGAGGAACACAGTTTGAAAGTGACTTCTCTATACCATACCCTTCTAGGGACCCATTTCGGTAGAGGGCTACCCAGAACAGAGGCAAGGCAATACCCTTTCTGCAGATGCCCACAGAATTGAATA
>NW_006408621.1:5744042-5745430 GCF_000296735.1 Chrysochloris asiatica
GCATCTCATCTAACTCAATAGATGGTTGAACAAGTTTTATTGTCTGCAGAAGACTAAAGTTGTCAAGGTGTAAGGGGCCCAGCATGATTTGGCATCAACCTCTGTCACTCCTATTGCCACACCTGTGGGGCCTAAGCTGAAAATAATAATGGGGACAGTGATGGTGACTGAGATCTCAGGGAGGCCTGAGGACCAGTTCTTCCTGAAACCCTTGGATTGCTTCATTGGGGAAGAGAAAATAACTATACTGGTCCCCTTACTGGGTCAGGACCTGCTTCCAGAGTTGCGCATTCAAACAGCTTTCTGAAACCAAAAGTCTGCAGCTGGAGGTCCCTCCTAAACATGCCTGGTGATTACTGATTCATACTCAGCAAACCAGTCACATTGTCCTGAGGAGATTGACAATCAGGTAACCTCCCCCACTCCCCCACCATGTGGACTAGCAGAACTCCTGGGAGAGCCAACAAGCATCCCCCTTGTCGAGGTCTGATTGAAGCCTGGAATCTGACCATCCCACGGAAACCAATATCCTCTCAGAAAAGAGGCCAAGAAATTCATGCTGGTCAGCTCATCCCTGTCCCCATCAAGCCATCTCCCTGCTGCTAAAGAAGGGAAGCCTGTGGCTCACAATAGGACGGATAGGCAATACCAGGTTATTTTACTGGACAATCTGAACATTACCCTGTGAATTATGGGGCTACTAAACCTTCCATCTTCCCCTGATGTGGCAGCTGGAGGGCTGAACCATGATTGTATAGAAATCATTGACCAAGGATTTTCCAGCCAACCTGACCTGTTAAATACCTCAAAGGTGATGTCTACCAGTTGGGATGGATTCATGCCAATTGCTCTGTCAAATTTCTGCCATTTCTTTCTAAAATCCTGGGTGCTTTGGGGGATAAAAATCATGTTAACTGTATCTGGTGGACTAGACATTGTGAACTGAAGTAGTTACATGGAAAAAGGGACTCGGATAGCAGGGTGTGTAATAGTAACCTTACAAGATTGGGTAGAGACAATAGCCTTCCTGCCGGGGATCGCAGCTCAAAAAAAAAAAAAGAGGCTGAACTGATTGCACTGAAGAGGGCATTAGAAATGTTGGCATGAAAAACTGAATGTGTAAAATCCCAGAGGATTTTGGTAGAACTGAGGCAGAAGGATTGGACAGAGGGGTTAAAGGATGAGAAGTAGATGACAATGGTGTTGTTCTGGTTCTGAGAAGTTAAAAGCTGAAAAGTAAATGGCTTTTTAATAGAATGCTTCTGATCCTGTGAAAACTAGCACCTGCTCTTCTTAAATGAGCCCATGAGATGACCCCACTACAGGAAAAAGGCCCTGACTTGGTTCACTAGACCCTGGCACTAGAACAAGAAATTAAAAAAAAAAAA
>NW_006408621.1:5746570-5754743 GCF_000296735.1 Chrysochloris asiatica
GATTCATTTTAATTAGACTTTGGGGTGAGCCAAACAGTAACCACACTATTCTTCTAAAAGTGAGGGCACACTCCTTTGTAACTGAACCAATGGAACTAACTGGGGTGGCCCTAAACCCTTTTGCATGTCAACACACCCAGACCCTCTATCAAAATAGATTAGCCCTAAACTACCTACTGGCTGTGCAGGGAGGAGGTATATGTGAGAAGGTTACTTTTGCTAACTGCTGCATACAAGTACATGACCAGAATCTGGCAGTAGAAGACCTTGTAAAAATGCAGAAACTTACCCATGTCCCTGTGCAAACCTGGAGTGGGTGGAACCCAAAGAGCCTATGGGGAGGGTAATTCTTCACCTTTAAAGGGTTCAAGACCCTTGTGGGTGGAGTCCTGTTTTATTTGGAATATACTTAATAAGTCTGTGCCTACTCCCACTAGCAATCAGGGCCATAGGAACTGCCATTAAAACAATAATCAATCGAAAAGGGTACCAACAATCCAAAACAATACCAAAATACCATTCCTTACATAGATGATGCCCCTGGGATAAAGGTCCCAAAGGGCACCAAAGGGGGGAATGAACAGGAAAAGGTAAAAATCACTCATTGCCCTCTCCTGTCCAGGAGGCAAGCTGAAATGCTAATCAGGTCACCAAATGGGACCAATCCCCCTGGTTTTTTCCCTGCCTTCAAATATGTATGCAGCCTGCCCTCCCCACCCCCCCCACTCGGACCCCAGATAGGCCCATATTGCCCTCCATTTGGGGCTCAGAATTTAGAGAAATTAGCTCCTCTGCTTCACCTCTCCAAGTGACCTCGGTTTCTTTGACCACTAATCTAAAACTGCTGTAACAAAAATACCATGGCTTAGGTCAGGCACACCTTAATCCTCAAACTAATATCTTTGCTTGTTAGCATTTTAAAGACGGTTTGTACATCAGATTTCCCCGAAGCAATACGTTGTTTGATTTCTTCTTGACTGCTGCTTCCATGAGTGTTAATAGTGGATCCAAGCAAAATGAAGGTAGTTTCCTATTGTTGTTGTTAAGAGCCATTGAGTCAGTTCCAACCCATACAGACCCTGTATAGTTTACAAGGACCAGCTGGTGAACTTGAACTGCCGACCTTGTGTTTCAAACCGACTTTGCAATTCATTGCATTAACCCACAGTACCACACCAGGACTCTGAATTTTTATTGTTGTTGTTGTTAAGTGCCATTGAGTCATTTCTGACCCATAGCGACCCTGAACAGGGTTTCCGAGGCTGTAAATCTTTACGGGAGCAGAAAGCCTCATCTTTCTCCCGCGGAACAGCTGGTAGTTTCGAACTGCTGACCTTGTGGTTTGCAGCCCCATTCGTAACCTCTGCGTTACCAGAGAGAGTTCAATTAGCTTTAGTAGCACCTTCTCACCAGAATATTTTTCTAATGCCAACTCTCAGTAACTACTGACATTTATACCTTTGTTGTTTTAATAAGTTAACTGTCTGGATTGATGTTGTTCAGTGCCGTGGAGTTGGTTCTAACCCATAGGAACCCTATATAGGGTTTACAAGGAGCACCTGGTAAGCTTGAACTGCCCACCTTGCGGTTCAACTGCCTTTGAAGTCTGGGGTATTAGCCCATGGCGCCACACCATGACTCCAGCTGTCTTGATTACTCTTCTGCAAAGGCATTAAAACATTTCTTACCTGGAACTTGGAGGCAGTATTTACATGCGGAACCTTGAAATTTGAAGTAAAGAGGAAGTTCGAATGAGAGTGACTCAGCTGGTCCTAAATATATCTGCATCTATCAAGATCCTGAAGTTGCCATAATAAGAAAATAGAAAAAGGGCACTTCATTTTTTCTTCTTATAGCTCTGGGTTTAATGGGGCTTTGCATTTCAGCAAGCCAGTGGGAGGACATACTTTACTTTTGTATATTCTGAGCATTTCTGAGCTTGAAACTCATTCCCTACAAGGCAGTAGAAGTTTTTTGTTTGTTTGTTATTGGACCTTTATACTCTTGTTTCCATCTTCAAAGTAGTGCAATGTATTAATGGATGGTAACTTAGAATCCAAGCTAAGAATATGGATAGTCACAGGTGAGCATGTTTTGAGAGCATCTTCTGCAAGAAGGTGTGTGCTTTACAATGAAATGAGGGGTGAAATAAAATGTGATGGTCAGTAATTTCTTTCCATAAGATTCTTGTGGAGACTAATTCCCGCCTTCAGGGCCTCCCTAAGAGGAAGATGAAGCATAGGAGCTCTGCACCTAAGAGCCAGAAAATCATCATTTTCTTTCGGAATGAACTGGGCAGGTAATTGCTTTAGAGCCAGGAAAGTTTCCACTTTGAGGTCAGCCTGTCCTTTGCAAACTGAACTATTTCAGCACAGTTTGGATCTTTCAGCATGAATATAGAAGTCAAAACTGAACTGGAAAATTGAGAAGGGCATACAGAACAAATGCTAATCTTTCTTTTCTGGAAATCACAGTGATTGAAGATCAAAAGAAATAAATTATCATTAGTACATATTAGATTTCAACAAACTGCATTAAGGAAAATAACTCAAAACAAGATGAAGAGATCTGGGGTTTAGTTCTGACTTTTTATTGTATTTAATCTTTATAATGCTATTGTTTCTTATCTCTGATGGTGCTGCAGCATAAGCACTGGACTGCTGATCACAAGGTTGGCAGTTCAAACACCCTAGTACCTCCATGAGAGAAAGGTGAGATGGTCTGCTCTATAAAGGTTTACAGTCTCAGAAATCCTACATAGGGTTGCTGTAATCAGACTCAGTCACATTGGGTATGTTACTCATCCAAGGAGCCCTGGTAGCACTGGGCTGTGAGCCACAAGGTTGGCAGTTGAAACTCACTAGCTACTCCATGGGAGAAACGAGAGAAAGTTAAGGCTGTCTGCTCCTGTAAAGGTTTACAGTCTCAGAAACCCTATATAGGGTGGCTACGAGGCAGAACAAACTCAGTGACAAAGGATTTGGGTTTTCCATCTATAAAATACTATAAGAATAAAATACAAAGTCATCCTAGGCTGGAAACAAGAATAAGCTGTCAAAAACCCCATAATGCTATGATTCTTAACATAATATATGAGTGGCCTTTTGAGCCTAGAAATTACTTTTAAATAGATTGTGTAATGATTCTGGGGGCAGGGAAAGAATTATTTTTAACATATGCATTACTGAACTATATTAAGAACAAGAATGGATAGATTAAGATTTTATGTTTTCTATAAATTGGTTTTCTAAAAACAATTAAGTTCAAATTCTGTTCTTTAATGTCATATGGCAATGCAGATTTCTCCAGTTTGGCTAAAAAGAGCTCCAAATGAATAACCACAATAACCAAGTGAAAACACACAATCACACTGCATAACAAGTGTCCAGATATCACTATATTATACAATGTTGGGGGAAATCTCTGCTTGCTATGAAGCAGATAATGCTGAATTGAACTGATGTGAGAAAAAAAAAAAAAAAAGCCAGCCTTTATCTCACAAGTTGGAGAACATGTAGAAAAAAATAAAAGAAATAACTCCCCAAATCATAGAAGTAGAAGAAGAAAAACCAGGGGTGGCAGATATATTCTGGACAATCAAATCTTAATTCATGATAGTGGCAGGAAGATCTCAGCTATAGATGGGAAACATTTACTTTTTCGGTTAATGCACATGTTAAAAATATCAGTCAGCTAGACAGTGAAGAAGTAGGCTCTCTTTTCCATATAGCAAAGAAGCTTGAAATGAATCCTTGCTAGAAATAGGAACCAGATTTGTAACTCTATCCACAGCAAATGTGGGGCAGTAGGATTGGTCAGCCTAGGATGTAGACAACTGTTAAGAAGTTAGAGTAATCTTTTATATTTTTTTAGTGTGAGTATTTTACCACAGACAATGATTGGAATTGCTTGCTCTTGGTGATAATAAAATGCCCAGAGACTTTCATTTGCTTTTAAAACTGTTTTAAAATTATCTACAGACAAACCAAACCAAATCCACTGCCATTGAGTTCATTTCTACTCACTGAAACCTTGCATAGGATTTCTGAGGCTCTAAATCTTTACTTCTTTCTCTGGCAGAGCAACTGGTGGCTTTGAACTGCTGACCTTGAGGTTACCAGTCCAATGCTACCCTACAGTGCCACCAATGCTCTTTATCTACAGACAAAGCAACCTTCTTATCACTTTCAGTGTCTGGGCAACTCCTCTGACTGCCCTGGTTTCGGTGTCACTGGGTAATAAGAAGAACACTTAACCACTATTGAGCACTTAGCCTGAATCAGGTATGATTCTAGTGATTGTGCGTTATCTCATCTTCCTACAAATAACCTTACATTTAGATTCAATTATAATCTTAATTTTTACAATATATTGCTGGGGCCAGGATTCATATATAGGCATTCTGACCCCAAATACATTCTCAGAGTAGATATATGAAAAGATACTTCTATTATTCTGCAAGTAGGCACAAGGAAGAGCCAATAGGACCTAAATTCTGAATAGCAATACATGCATTTTTTTTCCCTCAACAAATCCTGCCTTGTTTGAGGATTAAATAAAGAAAACTACCAGCCAAAACAAGGATAGATATAGCTATGTAACAAAAATAAGTGTGAAAATGGGAATGGCATATGGAAAACTCAAGGGGAATATATACCTAAAAGTGGTAAGGATTAAGGGAATATTTCAAGGACTAATATTATTCACCGAGTGGTAGAAGTTATGCTAGAGAAAAAAAGCCAAAGGAGAAATGGATGTGGAACAAAGTTTTGGAAATGAGGTAGATGAAATCGAGAAGCATTGATGTGAAATCTAAAACTCCAAAGCAGAATTCAAACCCTTGTTTTAGTCAATTAGGAGGCTAATTGTTCCTGAAACTGAAGTAGTGATTTGGAGATCAAGTTGTCAATCTTTCACAGAATGAGCCATGCTATAATGGAATCAACTTTCCTTAGTTGCCCTCAGCCATGTTACAGCCTCCCCCAATTTGATTCTTCTCCACAATAAAACCTTTTTCTATGGGGGGAATACTTCCCTAGAGGGCAATACTGAAATCTTATTCCAGTAAGGGAAATGACTAAAAGAGAGATTATTGCCTCAATGCCGAAGGTTCCTGATAATTATCTAATGGTGGCAGGGAGATAAAGAAAGCATTATTAAGAGGAGACAAGGCTTCAAGGAACTAGATTTGCAACACTCCAGTCAGGAAATGGACAGTAGGAGGGAAGCTGTACTTCTGTAGACATTTGGGAAAGCCACACCTCTAAGAAACAGGCCCACTAAAAGACTGATAATGTATCAATTTATGGAAAGCTTCCTAAATCCTAGTAAGATTAGCATAAAGTCTTCAAGCCAAAGGACTAATTGTTGTTGTTGTTGTTTAAGTGCTGTTGAGTCGACTCCGACCCATAGTGACCCTGTATAGGATTTCCAATGAGCAGCTGGTGAACTTGAACCACCGACCTTACAGCTCAAATGGCTTTGCAGTCTGATGCATTAACCCATAGCGCCACACCCAGCACACGTGTCCATCGTTTAGTTGCAAGGTATGCCAAAAAGCAAGGGAAAAACAGGCTAAAGAGACAAATTATCAGAAACAGACTCATATATGCCACTGTCGTTGTTAAGTGCCATCGAGTCTGTTCCGGCACATAGGGTTTCCAAGGAGTGACCTGTGAGTTTGAACAGCCAACCTTGTGGTTCAAACCAACATTGCATTCGAGTGCTTATCCTACAGCACCACACCAGGATTCTCATATAAGACATAGCCTAGAAATTCTCAGACAAAAAATTTTAAATAACTGATTAATATGTCAAAGGCTCTAATAGGAAATTGAGATACCATGAAAGACCAAATGAGTAATGTCCACCGAGTTGAAAACTATAGGAACAAATTAAAAGAAATGTTAGGAATTGGAAGCATTGTTACAGAAATGAAGAATGTTTTCAACCTAAGTAGATTCAGGAACGAATCAGTGAACTTGAGAATAAGTCAATAGAAATGCCTCAAACTGAAATGCAAAGAGAGAGAGAGAGAAAAAAAGAAGTAAATTCAGAATAGAACATTTAAGAATTATGGGATGACACTAACAGTTGTAATATAAGCATAATGGTGCATAAGAATTATTTGAAGTAATAATGGCGGATAACAAATTATTTATAGATGCCAAACTCTAGGGAGCTCAGATAACGTCAAGCAAGAGAGATACCATCACTCCCCGACAAAATACACCAAAATTTCCACCTAGGCATATTATATTTGAGCTACAAAAAGGCAAAAGTAAAGGAAAAAAAAACAAAAAACTTTTAAGTGTTGAAAAAAAAAGAAAGCGGGATGGAGGGAAGAAGCAAGGAAGAAACCTGGTAAACAGCAATTCTACATTCACTGAAATTATGCTTCAAAAATAAAAGAGAAACAAAGATACTACTTAAATTTTTTACTCAATAGACCTGTTGCAGGAAGACAAGGCCAGAACAGAAGAAATAAATCACCTCAACACCAGTGATCTTAGAGGAAGAGGCTTTATTGCCGGTGGAGCATCGGTGAACTGATATCCCAAAGAATCTGAGCTCCAGGAAACAGCTTTCGTACTATATAGGATTACATAGGGCTGAGTGGTGAAATCACCATGTTACTTTCTCATTGACAGTTCCTTTTTACAAAAGCAGAAGAAGCTGTTAGTTTCCTTTGTGCTGTAGGCAGCGCCACACCAGGACTCCAGTCTTTTTATGTATAAAGCATAACTATTCATATAGTACTCATGCAGGCACCTACCAACAACAAAAACACACATGTAGGTATAAAACTAATCTGTGGTGGTATTAATATAGGACGACTGAAAAATACCATGGCTTGGATCAGGTGCATCTTAGTTCTCAAATTGACATTTTTGCTCTTTAACATTTCAAAGAGGCTGTTTGTAGCAGATGTGTCCAATGAAATACGTCATTTGATTTCTTGGTTGTTGTTTCCAGGAGTGTTGATTGTGGATACAAGCAAAATGAAGTCTTGGCAAACTTCACTCTTTTCTCCATTTAACTTGATATTATTTATTGGTCTAGTTGTGAGGATTTTTGTTTGCTGTACACTGAGGTGCAATCCATACAGCCTTTGATTTTCATCACTAAGTGTTTCAAGTCCTCTTCATTTCCAGCAAGCAAAGTGGTGTTATCTGCATAATGCAAGTTGTTAGTGAGTCTTTCTCCAATCCATATGCCACATTTTTTTTCATATTATCCCATTTCTCAGACTATATGTTTAGCATAACATTGAATAAGTATGGTGAAAAGATACAATCCTGACATACACCTTTCTTGATTTTAAACCGTTCAGTATCCACTTGTGCTGTTCAAACAGCTGCCTCTTGGTCTGTGTATAGGTTCCTTATGAGAGCAATTAAGCTTTCTGGATTTCCCATCCGTCTCAATATTATCCATAGTTTGTTACAACCCACAGAATCGAATGCCTTTGTATAGTCAATAAACACAAGTAAACATCTTTCTGGTATTCTCTGCTTTCAGTCAAATCCATCTGACATCAGCAATGATACCATTTGTTCCACGTCCTTTTCTAATCTGGCTTTAATATCTGATAGCTCCTTATAGATCTACAGCTGCAATGGTTTTTTAAATTATCCTCAGCAAAATTTTCCTTTAATGTCATATTGATACTATAGCTTGATGATTTGCACTCTTCATTGGGTCACCTTTCTTTGGAATGAACACAAATGTGCATCTCTTCCAATTGGTTGGCCAGGTAACTGGCATCCAAGTATCTTAGCATAGACACATGAGCACCTCCAGCACATTACATCATCAATTCCTGGAGTCTTGTTTTCGCCAGTGCCTTCAATGCAGCGTGGACTCCTTCCTTCTATTACCATCGGTTCTTGATCATATGGTACATCTTGAAATGATGGAATATCTACCAGTTCTTTTCAGTACAGTGACTCTGTGTATTCCTTCCATCTTCATTTAGTATCCTAGTTTCATTCACTATTTTGCCCATAGAATTCTACAGTACTGCAATCTGAGGCTTAAAGTTTTTCTTCAGTTTTTCAGCTTGAGAAATACTGAGCATAATCTTCTCTCTTGGTTTTCCAACTCCAGGTCTTGGCACATTTCATTATAAAACTTAACTTTGTCTTCTTGAGATTTTCAGTTCCGCTGTCTT
>NW_006408621.1:5754843-5767544 GCF_000296735.1 Chrysochloris asiatica
CTTCTGACATCCATGTTTGTCTTTTCTCTCTCTCCTATCTTTTTAATGAGCATTTGCTTTCTTCATGTATAATGTTTTATTGTCATCCCGTAACTCCTTTGGTCTTTGACAGATGTATCAAATGTGTTCTTGAGGTGGTCTCTAAATTCAGGTGAGATATCATCAATATCATACTTTGGCTCTGTGGACTTTTTAAAATTTCCTTCAGCTTTATCCTGAACTTGCATATGAGCAATTGGTGGTCTGTCCCCAGTCTGCTTCTGGCCTTGTTTTGGCTGATGATATTGAGCTTCTCCATTGTCCCTTCCTACAGATGTAGTCAATTTGATTCCTATGCATTCCATCTGGTGCAGTCCACAACCATAGTTGCTATTTATGTTACTGACAAAAAGATATTTGCAATGGTTAAGTCATTAGTTTTGCAAAATTCTATTATGCTATCTCCAGCATAATTTCTATCACCAACACCACATTTTTTTCCAACTACAAATCCCTCCTCTGTTTCCAACTTTCACTTTCCAATCACCAACACATCTTGACTTCATGTTTGATCAATTTCAGACAGAAGAAGTTGGTAGAATTATTCAGTTTCATCACCACTGGCTTTAGTGATTGGTGCATAAATTTGAATTGTAGTCTTCCTTGTTGTTTTTAAGCTTCATCTTTTTCACTAACAGCCAGTTGTAACTCAGAGTGACCCTGTATAGGGTTTTCAAGGCGCACCAGAAGGGTTTGAACCTCCTACACTGTGGTTAGCAAGTCAGTACTTATCTACAGTGCCATACCAGGGCTCCAGGTCTTCCTAATAGGTGTGATTTTATCCTATCAAAGAAAACATTGTGACATACTTCAAAATAGATCTTGTGATGTTGTTTCTGACAATGAATGGAACACCATTCCTCTTCAGTCTAGTATTCCCAGTATAGAAAACCATGCGATAGTACATGCTTGGTTGCTAACTGAAAGTTGGTGGTTAGAACCCACCAGCTGCTCCAAGAATGAAAGAAATGGCCATCTGCTTCCATATTACAGACTTGGAAACCCTATGGAGCTGTCCTATTTTGTCACATGGAGGCGATGTGAGTCAATGATACACAGGACTCTTGGTGGGGTGCTGTGGGACTGACTGCAAGGTTGGTTTGAACTGCAAGGTCAATGGTTCAAATTCACCAGCCACTCCTCAGAAACCCTATACAGGCTCGTTATGAGTCAGAACCAACTCGCTGACACTTAACAATGACAACATACAGTATACAATGAAACAATAGATGACAGCCTAGGAAACCCTCTAGAACAGCTGTACACTGTCACATGAGGGCACTGAGTCGATGACATATATAAATATATAGGAGTATGCAGTGACACAACAGATGACAACCTAGGAAACCCTATGGGGCAATTCTACTTTGTCATATGGGGGCGCTGTTAGTGAATGATACATACCAGTATATATGAGTATATGGAGTCCTGGTGTGGCACTGTGGGTTAATGCACTGGACTGCAAAGTCATTTGAACACTAAAGTCAGGGTCATTATGGATCAGAACCAACTCGACAGTACTTAACAACAATACAAGTATATAGTGACACAGTAGATGACAGCCTGGAAAACCACATGGAATTGTTCTACTTTGTCACATTGAGGTGCTATGAATCTATGGTATATAAGACTATATGAACTGGACTGCAAAGTTTATTTGAACAAGGTCAGCAGTTTAAGCTCACTAGTTGCTCCTTGGAAACCCTATACAGGGTTACTATGGGTTGAAGCACACTTGACAGCACTCAACAACAACAACATGAGTATACAGTGGCACAATAGATGGCAGCCTAGGAAACCCTATATGAAAGTTCTACTTTGTCACATGGGGACCCTATAGATTATCACACACAAAGGTGTGGCTATTGAAGTTTGACAATGGTATTTAACAGACATAAAGCAGGGACAGGAAATCATTTCTTTTAGACAGATAGACAGTCAGACAAATTAGAATTAGAGTAAAATGACCTATTTCTTGGAAACTAGTTCTTGTTTTTTTACTGAGTGAAGAATTTGACTATACAAATAATAACTAGACATTCGTAAAGCAAATAAAATTTAACATTCCTATATTTATTTTCCATTTCATAACACAAGTATGGCAAGCAGAATAGAATTCACATTGGCAGACTGATTCTCACAATACCAAAACAACCTGTTCCAGGTGGCTTCTGCTGACGTCAACAGAGAATAGAGTTGCAGCCTCCTTTTTTTCCCCTTTAACTTATGTGATGGCAGAATATTGATAGAAACTAGGTTTTCTATAGTTCAATAACTGTATAGATAATGTATCCTAAATTTTTCTGGGAATCTTCAGCTAAAAAATGTATAGATCCAGTCTTAGATCAATGAAGACAGTGACAAATCATTGTTTATAGCATGTGGTATAAAATTATATTTAATAACCAAAAATACTTTTGTTGTTGTTAAGTGCCATCAAGTTGGTTCCAATTTATAGTGACCCTGTACAAAATTTCCAAGGAGCAACTGGTGGGTTTGAACTGACAACTTTGTGGTTAGCAGTCCAGTGCTGATCCTACAGTGCCATACCAGGACTCCAAATATAGGATAAGTATTGATAAAATTTAAACTATAAAATTATATAACATATTGGGGCTGTTAATATTCATAAATTGTTGAAACTGATGTTGGGGGTGTACAATTCTATTTTGCACACAGACACAAGCAAATGTTCACCATAACATTGAAAGAGCAAAGCATTAATCTAACCTAATGTCCAAAAAATGGATACATTTTTGACAGATCTACAAAATGAATAATCTTCTTAGTAAAAGGAAATAAACTAATGCTACATGTGCCAACAAGACTATCCCTCAAATTGTAATTTTAAACCAAAATTTATTTTTAAAGGATACCATTTATATAAATGTTAAAACTTGCAAAACAATAGTATACATTTAAACACATATCTTTAGTTTATTATTTGTAAGTAGCGAAATTATAAAACTATGAATTAAAATGATATTCATCATGGTCAAGATGGTGGTTGTCTCATGACTGTGTACCAGTACTCAAGGGTTTGGATTTATCCATGATATTTTATTTATTTATTTTTAATTCAGATGTAATCATGGAAAATATTAAAATATGACAATATTTGGTGGTGTATAAGAAGCTCTGGTAGCGTAGTGATTACGAATTGGCCTGCAACCACAAGGTCAGCAGTTTGAAACTACCAGCTGTTCGGCAGGAGAAAGATGAGGCTTTCTGCTCCCGTAAGATTTATAGCCTTGGAAACTCTGTTACCGGGTCACTATGAGTCGGAACCGACTCCACGGCACATAACCACCACCACCATCCACATATATGTTCTCTGTTATGATTTATTGTATAATGAAATATATACTAAAATTATTAATCATGTTATATTCCTATGACATTTAATTTGTCTCTCTTAATTTCTCAGAGCATTTCTCTTATTTATCTAGTACTGCTAGAACAGAAATACCACAAGTGGATGGCTTTGACAAACCGAAATCTATTTCCTCACATATCCCTGTAAATATTTGGTGCTATCAGACTTTGACATTTATTGAGTCATCTAGGAGACTATGATGAGGGATTGCGTTGTGCTGTATGTGTGCTGTGTATTTATATTTACTTAATATATGTATTTAGGAGCTCTGGTAGCGTAGTGGTTACGAATCGGGCTGCGAACCTTAAGGTCAGCGGTTCGAAACTACCAGCCGCTCCGCGGGAAAAAGATGAGGCTTTCTACTCCCGTAAGGATTTACACCCTCGGAAACCCTGTACAGGGTCGCTATGGGTCGGAACCGACTCGATGGCACTTAAGAACAACAACAACAATATATGTATAATTTCTTTCTTTCTGAAGTTTGACTTAGAATGAACATATCTTGAGTAAACCTCAGTGTAAGCATTGAGAACTGACTCAAGGACAATGGCAACAGTAGAGACGGGGAGTCCTAGTCCTATCGCACAACAATCAAGTGTTTGGCTACTAAAAAAAGGGGTGTCACTCGGTGACTTGGAATCCCTGTGGGACAATTTGACTCTCTCCTTTTGGGTTGCTGTGATGTACGTTGCTCTTGTTAGGTAGTGTTGCGTTGACTACAACCCACAGTGGCTCTACAGACAGCAGACTGAAATACTACCAACCCTGCACCATCCTTACAATTGCTGGTATGTTTGAATTCATTGTTGTATCCACTGTGTCAGTCAGTCTCTTGGGAGCCTTCCTCATTTTTGCTGACCCTCTACTTTACTAAGCATAATATCCTTCTCCAGGAACTGGTTACCCCTGATAGCACATCAAAAATACATAAACGTAAGTTTCAATGTCCTTTCTCCTGAGGAGCAGTCCAATTATACTTATCCCAAGACAGATATATTTGCTCTTATGCCAGTTCATGGTACATTCAATATTCTTTGCTGACACAATATTCTTTGCAAGCATAATTCAAATGCATCAATTCTCCTCTGGTTTTCCTTATTCATTCTTCAGTTTTCACATGTGTATGAGACAATTGAAAAAAACCATGACTCGGTCAGGCACACCTTAGTCCTCAAAGTGATATGTTGGTTCTTTAAAAATTTAAAGAGGTCTTTTGCAGTAGATTTGCCCAATGTAATACGTCATTTGTCATTTGATTTCCTGACTGATGGTTCCATGAATGTTGATTGCAGATGCAGTGGCTAATATTTTAGAAAAATGTAAAATGAAATCATTGACAACTTCAATATTTTTTCCTGTTTATCATGGTGTTGTCTATTGGACAAGGTGTGAGGATTTTTGTTTTCTTTTCATTGAGTTGTAATCTATACTGGAGACTGTAGTCTTTGATTGCCATCAATAAGTGCTTCAAATTTTCTTCACTTCTAATAAGCAAGGTCACATATCGCAGACTATTAATGTGTCCTTTCAATCCTGATGCCACATTCTTCTTTGTATAGTCCAGGTTCCATGATTCTTTGCTAACAATACAGATTGAATAACTGGTGAAAAGATATAATACTAATGTATACCTTTCCTGGTTCCAAACCATTCAGTATCCCCTTGTTCTGTTTGAATAACTGCCACTTGGTCTATGTATGGGTTCCATTTGAGCACAATTAAATGTTCTGAAATTCCCATTCTTCACAATGTTATCCATAGTTTGTTATTATCCACAGTCAAGTGCCTTTGGATAGTCAATAAAGCACAAATAAACATCTTTATGGTATTCTCTGATTCTAGCCAGGACCCATCTGACAGCAGGAATGATATCCCTAGTTCCAGGTCCTCTTATGAATCCACTTTGAATTTCTGGCAGCTCCCTGTAGCTGCATTGCTACAACTGTTTTTGATTTATCTTCAATGACATTTTATTGCATGTGATAGTAATGTTATTGTTAGATAATTTCCACATTCCTTTGGGTCACCTTTCTTTGGAATGGGCACAAATGTGAAACTCTTTCAATCTGTTGACTAAGTAGCTGTTTTCCAAATGTCTTGGCAAAGATGACTGAGTGCTTCTAGTACTACACTGGTTTGTTGAAGTGTTTCAATTTATATTCAGTCAATTCCTAGACCCTTGTTTTTTGCTAATGTCTTCAGTGCAGCTTGGACTTTGTCGTCCAATGCCAATGCTCCTTGACCACATGCTGAGGTAGAATATAGATCAACATTTTTGGTACCGTGACTCCGTGTATTTCCTTTGTCAGTCAATAGTTTGCATATTTCTATTGTTAAGTGCCATCGAGTTGGCTCCAACTCATAGCAACCCTGTATAGGGTTTCTAAGGAACAACTGGTGGGTTTGAACAGCTGACTTGTGGTTTACAGTCCAGTGCTGATCCTACAGCGCCACACCAGGAGTTCATGTTGAGGCTTGAATTTTACTTTAGTTCTTTCAACTTAAGAAATGCTGAGCCTGTTATTCCAGGTGTTTGCATATTTTATTATAATGCTTTACTTTGTCTTCTCAAGATGCTCTTTGAAATAGTCTGTTCAGCTCTTTTACATCCTCACTTCTCCCAGTTGCTTTAGTTTTCCTATGCTCAAGAGCAAGTTTCAGAGTATTTTCTGACATTCATTTTTGTCTTTTTTTTTTTTTTCTTCTTTCCTGTCTATTTAATGACCCTTTACTTTCTTTATATGATGCTTTTTATTTCATTACAACTCTTCTGGTCATCAGTCATTAGTGTTTAATGCAGCAGACCTATTACTGAGATGATCTCTAGTTTTGGGTGACAAATGCTCCATGTTATATTTTAGCTCTTCTGGATTTATTATAATTTTCTTCAGCATCAGTCTGACCTTGCATCTGAGCAATTAGTGGTCTGTTTTACAGTTGACCCTTGGCCATGTTTTGGCTGATGATATTGCACTTCTCCATTGTGTCTTCTTCCCACAGATGAATTAAGTTGACTTCTGGATATTCCAACTGTTCAGGGTCACATGTGTAGTCACCTTTCATGTTGTTGAAATATAACAGGGTTATGTTCAACTTACATAAAAAAACAGGGTTGCTATGAGTCAGAATCGACTCGACAACACTTAACAACAGTGCCTTGTATATTGATCTTTATGCATTCCATTTCATTTTTGATGACTTCCAATTTTCCTAGATTTATGTTTTAGATATTCCATATTCTGTTTAATAGATGTTTGCAACTACTTTTTTCACTTTGCGTGATGCCTTGTCAGCTTTGCTACATTCACATCATTAAGGCCAACTTACTTTGAGGAGGGAATTCTTCCACAGTTGTATTTTGAGTACTTTCCAACCTAAAGGACTCGTTTTCTAGTACTGTATCAGACAATGTTCTGCTCTTGTCATAAGGTTTTCCGTGACTCATCTTTTAGAAGTGGCCAGATTTTTAGTATAATGTTACTTTGTTTCATGTTTTCTGTAAACCTACATGAGATGAACCTTATAAAACATTTTAAGATTCACTTTATGTTCCAGCAGATAATCAATTCTTATTAAATATTTCATGTGCAAATGAAAAGAATATGCTCAGCTAAAAATCAGATTCACAAGGTTCATACCTGGTTTCCAGGGGAACAGAGTTAGAAAGTTAATAAAGATGTAATTCTTATGATATATATATGATAACTCTTTGTTTTCCCCAGTAGACAAATGTAAGACCTTAGAAAAATTCAACTTAATTTAGTCTTCCATATTTCCATTACATTTTTGTGTTTAATTCTCTTTTTCTACTCTGTCATATACATATACATTAAATTTTTTATATATAATTTCAAAGTTACATAAAAGAGAAGTGAACTGCCCACAGCTCCCCCATTTGCACATATTCACCAATTTAGTAATACATTTGCTCCATTCTGTCTCTGTCTCTCTTTTTTCTGCTTTTATTTCTCTATATATACTAAACCAAAGAGTACTGCTGCTAGGGTTCCAGTTTTTACATGATGGGAATATTCCAAACAACATATTTTTAAACATGTCTCTGTGATCAGTGGATATCTGTAGAAATGTTCAATAGAAACAGTGAATGAAGAACTGTGCACATAACTTACATTCTCTATCACAGTCACCGGGACACTTGTGAAGAGTGCCAACATATAGTCGTCAGTTCAATGCAAATGTAACATCACAATGTCTTGGTGAAAATAGACCATTTCAGTTCACTGACAGAACAAGACAGTGTGGCTCAAACAAATGACTAAAACACAGAGCCAAAAAGTCTTTCTAAGGAAGAAATGGCATTGGTAATATAATTCTTTTAAATTACCTCATAAGTAATTTAAAAGAATTATATTTAGGTACTTTTAACAGCTTGAGAGAAACATTGAGGAAGCTGCAAATGAAATCAAGAAAAACTTTAGAAAATTTCAGCAAAACACTCCAAGTACAAACTGACAGAATAAATGAAAAAAATTAGAAACCATACAATAACAGCAAAGAGAAATTCAGAAGATTAATACTAAGATTTCAAAAATAGATAACCCATTGAAAGAGCAAAGGAGTAGCATTAAATCACTGGCAGGCCAAATTAGTGAGCCTGAAGACAAATCTCTCAATATTAACTTCTATAGGAACAGTCAGAATAAAAAATAATAATAATAAAAAAAAAATTGGAAAAAACCTAGGTATTACATGGAACAACTGCAAAAGTAATAATTTATGTGTGATCAGATTTCCAGATCAGGAAGAGAAAAAGCACAAAGAAAATTGTTGAAGAGTTATTGGTTGAAAAATTTCCTAACACTAGGAAAGACAAGCAGATATGCATTCAAGAAGCTGAACAGCCCCCAAAGAGGCCTGTTGTTTGTTGTTAAGTGCCATTGAGGCTGTTCTTACTCATAGCAACCCTATATAGGAGTTTCAAGGAATGACTGATGAGATGGATCATCAAAAAACCACCATAATCAAACTTTCTAAAACCAAAAACAAGAAAAGAATCCTGAGAGCAGCTGTAGGGAAAAACAAAACAAAACAAAATGTTACCTACAAAGGGGAACCAGTAAGACTAAGCTCTGATTTCTTAGCAGAAATCAATCAGGCAAGAAAACAATGGGATGATATATATAAAACTTTGAAAGAATCGAGAACCCAGAATTAAATCCATCCACCAATGCAAAGCTGAACTTTAACAAAGGGTCAAAAAACACATAAAAAAGGGGAGAGACAGTCTCTTTAAGAAATGTTGGTAAACTGGATATTCATTTGCAGAAAAATGAAAAGGGCCCATATTTTCACATTATATGCAAAATGAATTCAAAGGCTTAAAATATAAAACCTAGAACTATCAAGATCATCAGTAAAAAATTGGAACAAACATTGATATTAACCAATACACTATCAAGCATAACTGCAAATACAGAAACAGCAGGAGACAAACTAAATGACTGGGACCCAGTATATTGAAAGGGAACTGCCAGAAATCCAAGTCAGCTGATGTCAGATGAATCTTGGCTGATAGCAAAGAATACCAGAAAGATGTTTACTTGTGTTTTATTGACTATGCAAAGGCATTTGTCGGTGTCGATCATGACAAAATATGGATGAGTATTCTGGAACACTTAATTGTGCTCATGAGGAACCTGTACATAAAACAACAGGAAGTCATTCAAACAGCAAAAGGGAATGCTGAATATTTGAAAATCAGGAAACATGTGTACCAGGGTTGCATTCTTTCATCATACTTATTGAATCTGTATGCTGAGCAAATAATACAAAGTAATGCAACATTAAAAAATAAAGATGACTCATAACATGGATAAACAAAAGTATGGTGAATAAAATCAGCCAGTTACAAAAGGACATTATAACCACTATTATAAAAAGTCAATAAAAGATTTTCACACTAAAAGAAACATTCTTTGATGGTTACCAGGGATGTGAGGGGAAGGGATAATAGAGAGAAAGAGTAACATCTGGCAGCACAGTGAGATCCTTCCTCAAGGGGACCTGGCCACACCTTCATTTAAGGGGTTGTGGGTCTATAAATTGACCAAGTCTGGGAATTCTGTACTGGCAATTTAAGGTAGACTGCCATTCACTTAACCTGTAATTCTTTCTCTTGTACAAATCAACTAAATATTTAGTAGGTTTCCCATCTATTTCACTCCTAGGGACACCATGCCTAAGTAGCCAAAGTTACAAATCCACATAAGTCAGATTGTACTGTTGTAATTACTACTTTGATTCTGTTTTCTATCACAATAACCATGCCCACCTTATCTTGACTAAATGATATTACTTGACCCCTACCACCTTGGGGTCCAATTAGCACCATTGTACTTAGGTGTCTTAATTCAATTAGGGCAGTTCCCATTTCAAATCTGGCTGTCATTAAATAACAATCACAGCATTCTACAAGAAGACTGGAGTTTCCTCTACAAGTTTGTTCCTGCTGTTGTGTAAAAATGTGTGTTCTCTGGACTCTGTATGTATAGGTTTGTGGGTTTATCTTGATAAATCCACTCTAACAAGCCAATTCCCCAAAGCCCTTGGGTTGCTTCCTCTGTAGAATACCAAGGAACGTCAGGTACTTCAGCTTGATGTACTGTAGGCCACCACACAATCCATATTTCAGTGAACCAACCGAAGAAACCATTTGACCTTTTACTTAACTCTAGAGCTGAAATATTAAATGAAGAATTTGTGTTAGTGGTCCCAACTCAGACTGATCCATTCGAATGTTCCTTCACCATTATCCCACACTGTTAATAGCCATTCCCGCTCATATTCTCCAAGTTTCTGTTTGTACAGATTAGAAAAGTCAACCAGTTCTTTTGGAGTATAGTGTATTTCTTTCTGGGTCACAGTTTGTGCCTTTTTGGGGGGCTCTATGGAGTCCTGGTGTGGCACTGTGGGTTAATACGCCAGACTGCAAAGCCGTTTGAACTGCAGGTCCGTGGTTGAAGTTTACCAGCTGCTCCTCTGAAACCCTATATAGGGTCGCTATAGGTTGGAATCAACTCAATGGCACTTAACAATGGGACTTAAGTTATAGGCCTGTAGGCCTAGAAGTAACAATTGGTAGCTTCCCTGGAAACATTCAGGCACTGAACTCCTGGTTCTTCTGTCTTAATGGTCGCAGGTCCCTCTCTTTGGTTTATGTCTTTTTTTTTTTTTATCTTCTTGTAAGATAAAAGGTGTTGCATGACACAACCTCAGGTTGTGGTGGAATTAAGGGTGCTGTATCCCACCCTTATTCATTTCTCACATCAGCTTACATCATGTAGGATCATCACATATCTGCCAAACCATTGAGAATCATGGCCCTACCAAGCTGATGCATATTTTGGATGAACACAATTCAATCCGTGGCACATACCTATTGACAATCACAATAAGGATTGTTGTTGTTGTTAAGTTCCATCGAGTTGATTCCGACTCATAGCGACTCTGTATATGGTTTTCAAGGAGCAGCTGGTGAGCTTGAACCACCGACCTTGAAGTTCAAACGACTTTACAGTCTGATCCAGTAACCCACTGCACCACACCAGGACTCCATTACAATAAGAGTTTGTTGTTGTTGTTATGTGCCGTGGAGTCAGTTCACTCATAGCGACCCTGTACAAGGTTTCTGAGGTTGTAAATCTTTACAAGAGCAGAAAGCCTCATCTTTCTCCTGCGGAACAGCTGATAGTTTCAAACTGCTGACCCTGAGGTTAGCAGCCCAATTCATAACCACTACGCTAATGCAGCAGTCAGGAGGCAGAGTGATAGAAGGAGAAAAATAAGAAACAAAAATATGGTCTATCAATATGTTGTCTATAAGAGACACCTTAGAACAAAAAGACATAAATAGGTTAAAAATCAGAGGATGAGAAAAATAAATAAAACAGTAACCAAAACATCATGAGAGGCAATAATAATTTCTGAGTAACCCCCAAGACATACCACCTTAAGATAACCTTTTAACTTGAAACTGAAGCTTAAAAATTATATGAAACCAAATGGCAATATTTACTCAAAAGCAGAGAAGGAGGGCAGTGAGTTAGATAAATGGAAATAGAACTAACAGAATGAAAATAATAAACATATTTATACAATGCAAAAATTGTAATCAATATCATGAAAAAAATTGGAATGAAAATTGTTAAGTGGAAACCTAATTTTCAGGGTAAAATTTCACATGAAACAAGAAAATATTTTTAAACAAAGTGTGTTCATACATACCTGAAAACCTCTTTATACTTTTCTCCCATATGATTTACATATGATTTTTTTTCCCATATGATTTCTCCCATATCTAATTCTCTTCTCCTATCCTGAATGCCAAGATGATAACAAATCCTAGCTCCCTGCATTTAGGTGGGTCCTTGCTCTAAGTTTTGGATCATCATCTGAGTGGGAGTGATGTGTGTTTTTTCTGGTCCAAAGCATTGAAGAGCCAGTATAACCTACTGACTTCCTTTGCCCATTGCCACAGCTCTCATGAATGCCAGGGATTGAGATGTTGGAGCCATTGATGAAAATAGCCAATCCTTGAGTCATTCCTCACAAGGAAGCCTCTCTGAGAGCTGCTCAACTTGTGGTATATTTTGCATGGGCAAGAAATAAACTAGTTGTTAATCCTCTCAGATATTAAGACTTTTTTCAATCATAGAATAATTTTGTCTTCTTGTCTAATTAAAATGAGTATTGAATTTTACATGGGAAATAATTTTCTATGAAATTTTCCAAAGTGTGCCTCCATTGCTTTCTAGCTACCAGTGTTCTCTTGCAGAATCTCAAATCATTTTGCTTTCTGATTTCTTTGCTGTTGTTCTTAGGTGCCTTTGAGTTCGTTTGGGGACTCATAGTGGCCCTAAGCACAACAGAATGAAACATTCTCCAGGCCTGTGTTATTCTCATAATTGTAATTTTGTTTGAGCCCGTTGTTGCTGCCACTGTGTCAATCCATCTCCTTGAAGGTCTTACACTCCCTTGCTCATCTTTATCAAACATGGGGTCCTTTTCCAAGGATTGATCCTTCCTGAACAATATGTCCAAAGAACAAGAGACAAGTGTTGCTAGTTTCACTTCTAAGCATTCTGACTATAATGAGTCCAAGACAGATTTGCTTGTTTTTCTGGCAGTCCTTAGTACTTTTAATATTCTTCACCAACACTAGAATTCAATTGCATCAATTCTATGATCTTTCTTATCCATTGTACAACTTTCATAAGCATCTGTTGTTAAGTGCTGTGGTGTCAGTTCCAAGTCATAGTGACCCTGT
>NW_006408621.1:5767919-5787801 GCF_000296735.1 Chrysochloris asiatica
AATTCATACGTCATACATAATATCAGGAGGGTACAGTTCCTGAAAAGGACATCACTCTTTGTAAAGTGGATGCTATACAAAAAATAGGAAACCCCCCTAAGAAGATGGATTGGCACAGTAGCAGCAGCAATGGACTCAAGAGTACCAATGGTTGTGAGGTTGGTGCAGGACATGGTAGTTTTTCATTTGTTATGCATGAGGTCACTATGAGACATACCACCCCACAGCACCTAACATTATTAGAACTGTTGAATCTACTCATAAGCATTTTGCATTAAACATTGCCTTTCATTTAAATTTAAAATGCGGATGATCTTCAAAATATTGTATTATGTTTATGTACTAATTTTTGCAAGATATCGAAATCCCTTTGAATCATGTAGCATGTTATTAACCTAATGAATATGTTGTTGTTGTTAAGTGACCTTAAGTTGGATAGGGTTTCCAAGAAGCAGTCAGTAGGTTTAAACTTCTGACCTGTGGTTAATAATTCAGTGCTTAGCCTATAGTACCATACCAGGACTGCGGTGAATAAGCTTAGTGCTAATAAATACAAAAAATAAAAATTTTTGTTAATAATTATAGATTCTTGAATACATTTCTAAATAAAATAAATTATTATTTGTCAGAATGATAACCAATTTTCTTCCCAGATTTTATTTAACTCTACACAAAGAATAGAGAACTTCCAGAAGTTCAAACAGATTCAGAAGAGGACGTGGAATGAGAGATATCACTGCTGATGTCTGATGGATCTTGGCTGAAAGCAGAGAGTACTTGAAAGATGTTTACCTGTGCTTTAGTGACTATGCAAAGGTTTTCGATTGTGTGGGTCATGACAAGCTATGGACAACATTGTGAAATATTAGTATTGTGTATTCCCAAACACCTAACTATGCTCATGATAAATCTGTACATGGACCAAGAAGCAATTGTTCGAACAGAACATGGGAACACTGAGAGGTTTAAAATTAAGAAATGTGTGTGACAGGGTTGTATTCTTTCACCATTCTTATTCAATCTATATGCTAAGCAAATAATCAGAGAATCTCAATTATATGAAGAACATGGTATCAAGATGAGAAGACTCATTAACAACCTGTGATAATCAGATGATACAACCTTGTTTGTTGAAAATGAAGATGACTTACTCATTGATGAAGATCAAATACTTCAGTATGGATTACACCTCAATGTAAAGAAAACAAAAATACTCACCACTGGAGCCATAATAACATGATGATAAATGAAGAAAAGATTGGCCAATATTTAGGACTTCATTTTGCTGAATCAATCAACAGTCATGAAAGCATCAGTCAGCAAATCAAATGATCAATTACATCAGACAAACCTGCCACACAAGACCTAATTGACTTGTACAAGAGCAAAGACACAATTTGAGGACTAAAGTGAACTTGACCCAAACCATGATATTTTCAATAGACTCCTATGCATGTGAAAGTTAGACAAATAATAAGGAAGACTGTGTAAAAATTGATGCATTTGAGTTAAGATGTTGTCGAAGAATATTAAAAGTATGATGGACTGCTAGAAGAATGAGCAAATCTGTGCTGGAAGATGTATAACCAGAGTGCTCCTTGGAAGCCAGGATAAATGGATTTCAACTTTAGTACCAGAGCAGGATGGTGAGAGTTCATCTCTCATACTTCTGACATGTTGTTAGGAGGAACCAGTCCCTAGGGAAGCATATCATGCTAGGTAAAGTGGAATGTCAGTGAAAAAGAGGAAGACCCCAATGTGATGGATTAGCACAGTGGCAGCAGAGATTAAGCTCAAATTTAACAAAGAGTGTGAAGATAATGAAGGACCAAACAGTGTTTTCTTCTGTTGTGCAGATGAGTCAGAATTGACTCGATTATACCTAATAACAACAACCCATTATAAAAAGTGAAATAAAGATTTTCACTTACAAAGATAAATTATTTGATGTTTACCAGGGGTGGGAGGGAAAGAAGGACCCATCTGTAACTAAAGGATTCCTGTTGTTGTTGTGGAGTAACAGCAACTGACTCATAGTAATCCTGTACAGGTTTATGGAAAAGCAGCTGGTTGGTTTGAAGCACTGAGCTTAAGGTTAGCGGTCTCATGCTTATCCTACAGTGCCACACCAGAACTCCAGTCAAACAATAGACAGGCCTATAAAGGGAAAAATAACACTATAGTGGTACGAAGGCCTTAGAATAACCAACCATTCATGATAAAAAATAAAAATTTTAAAAAGTGTTTGTCATTTGTTCAAGGACAAACTGCAGAAGGCAGGAAGGTTTAAGACAGGTGGAAGAATGGAAACAGAAAACACAGGGTTGAAGTGGAGTGAGGAATATTACCTTTTGATAATTGCAATCAATGGTATAAAGCAAAATGTGCATGAACTGTTGCATGGATAACTGATTTGCTCTGCAATCCTTCACCAAATTCATAATAAAAAGATTTAAAAAAAAAAAAAGAGTGATGAACAGAAAATTTCTTAGATGTAATCAGAATTCTTGGTATGACACTGTGGGATAATGTGCCAGACTGCAAAGCCATTTGAACTGCAAGGTCAGAGGTTCAAGCTCATCATCCACTCCTTGGAAACCCTATACAGGGTCACTATGGGTCGGAATCAACTCGATGGCACTTAACAACAAATAACAACAATCAGAAGAAATTCCTACCATTTTTTTTTTTTCTGTCCCATGAAAACTAACAGCTTCATAAGGCAGCATGTTCCACTCGCCCCACTCTAATTCTCATGGTACTGGAGTCTACAGTGAGGAACTTTGGGGCCTATGGAAAATATAACAAGAGGAATGTATTCCTGTGATGTTGTGCTTACTATCAGAAATTCCCCAGGCTTTGAGTCTGTGGGCCTATATTCATAGCTCTTGGTGTACTTTCTAGCTCCTGAAAATAGCTAGTTTACCTTCTCCCAATCCTCATATACTATTTCTGTTGAGGTTTTTTTTTTCCCACTTCAGGCTCAGTTTTGAATCAGAACAAAACTCTTAGAACACTGGCTGCAGCCTACTGTGTCCCTCAAGCTATTATACAACTACTTTAGCTTTTCAAAGCTTTTTAAGTTAGCTAAAAAGGCAAGAAAACAAACTGGTGTGAAGCCAAGAGGGGAAGGTGTCAAATTGTGAATAGTTCCAAGAAAGACTAAGAACAGGGTTGATAAACGGGTTTCAGCTGTAGTACCGGAGCAGCACAATTGATAGTGACACCAGTAGCAGAGGAAAGAGCATGGTAATTGATTAGTAAAGATACATCAATTGATTTTTGGAGATGAAACTGATTGTTGGAAATTAGCAGAGTACAATACTTGATTGTTGGAGATGATAATAGCATTTTGCTGTAGGATAAGCACTCAATCATAAGGTCAGTTTGAACCGCAAGGTTGATGGTTCAAAATCACCAGCTGCTCCTAGGAAACCCTATACAGGATCACTATGAGTTGGAACTGACTTGATGGCACTTAAAAACAACAACAAATTATACATTTAAGAAGCCCTGGTGGTACTATGATTAAGTGCTATGTTGGTAGCAAAAAGGTCAGTGGTTCAAAAAAACCAAGTGCTCCATGGGAGAAAGATGTGACAGACTGCTCCCGTAAATATTTACAGCCTTTGAAACCCTTTGGTACACTTCTACTTTGTCAGTATGAGTTGGAATTGATTCCATGGTAATGGGTCTGGCTTTTGGTTATTATGCATTTACTGTGGACAAGCTCTGTAGGTATTAAGTTTTAATAAATTATTTCATTCACTATTAACAATGCTTCTTTTTTGATTAATCAATTTATTCATAGTCACAAGGCCCAAAAATAAAGGCACACAAATATACACTTATCAAAAATTAAAACAAATAAAAAACCTCCAAACAACTTGGGTATCTGATACTGAATTCTAACTCTTGACTATAGGATTATACTGCTTTTTGAAACATTTTTATAATAATGGCTTTAATATCTGTGTTTGCTTATCTGTGTAAATTCCAGATTGATTAAAAAAAAAGATTTTATTTTCCCTTTTCTCCCCCACCTGGTAAACACCATAAAATATTTCTGTTAACATGAAAGCCTGTTCCTAACTTTTTACAATAGTGATCTCATACAATATTTGTGTGACTGACTAATTTCATCCAGCATAAGAATCTTGGTGTGGTGTTGTAGAGAAGCATTGGATTGCAAGGCCATTTGAATTGCAAGGTTGGCGGTTCAAACTTACCAGTTGCTCCTCAGAAACCCTATACAAGGTTGCTATGTGTCTGAACTGACTCGTCAGCACTTCACAATAACAACAATAAGGTCCTCCAGGTTCATCCATGTTATGAGATGTTTCACAGATTCATCTTCATTGTTTATTGTTGTTGTTGTGAAGTGTCCTCGAATCTGTTCTACCTCAAAGCCACACTGTGTAGGTTTTCCTAGGAGTGAGTGGTGGGCTTGAACCACCACCTTGTGGGTCAAATTGATCTTGCGGTCCAGTGCTTATCCTAAAGCTCCACACTGGGATGCCCATCTTCCTTGAAGGCATTTGGACATTATCTTATCACAGACAATTTCGTACTTCAAGATAGATCTTGAAAGGTTTTTTATATCAAAGATATATTGGTAATTCTGGCATAGAAAACCTTATGTTTGTCCTATTCAAAATGACCAATACAACTCCAATTCAGCTCACTAATGCCTAGCTTATCTAACCACAAGTCTTTCTATGTTCCTTTTCACTACTGCTGATTTACAGATTTCCTAAATTCATACTTTGTACAATCCATGTTCCAGTTATTTTATTTGGAAGACCTTTTACTTTAGCTTACTGACTTTCTTACTTTAACTGTTTAACTGAAATTGAAGCTGGTTGTCCACAGATATAAAAAAAGAGTTGACTTCATTAGGAACATAATTGGGACTAGAATCTTAAGCTCTGACCTATGACCTACCTTGATTAGAAAGTGACCAACATGGTGAATGCAGAATTCTATCCCCGACTTTGCTGTTAAGTAGAATGGAGAGAGAATTGATGTGGAAATTAGAATGTCCATTTCTTACAGAAACTGCAGCTTATGCACAATGCAAGATTTCAAATTTTCATCAGTAAACTATATATATATAATATATTATATATATATATAATATATATATATAACTAATTTTCATATAAGTAAAATGCCAAATACTTGTATATTAATCTATATTTTAAGTGTGCTATAAATGTAAGTTGTCCTTTAGAGGGAGTAGAGTAACCAGAGCCCAAAAAGATACTTTAATTGGACTTCGGTTGTCGTGCCTGGCATTCAAGTATAAAGTTCATTTGACAATATAAATCCAAGAAGATCTCAGATGTTTAATCCAAGTGTTTTGTAGCTGTATTTCATTACTTTTTCCTTTGAGATTTTTTTTTTCTCTTTTGTGTAACTATCTTAGTAATGACTCTCAAAAATTCAAATGAGTCTCTAACCATTTGCCTTAGGCTATATCTTCATGTTTTAGAAAGATCAGATCATTAACAATCTGGATTACCAAACTAATTTCCTCAAGATAATAAAGAGCCACAACACATGGGCTTACACATTTGTATGCAGGAGAAGGGAATAGTTAATGAAACCTCAGGGATCATGTGACCTTCAGTGGGCATTCCCTCATGTGAAAAGAAACTCAATTTGTGAAGATTTAAGAACACAAGTCTTACTAAACCATATAGATGAAATCCCTGAAAGAAATTCCATGTATAGCCTGAAGAGATCAAAGCTGACTTCCCCAATTAAAAAACGGTAGATTTTTGTCACATGATAGATTATTTTTTAAACCAACTCAGCACAAAGTTTTTTTTACCAGTGCCTCGAGCTTTTGTCTAAAAGCTCCAGCCATTGGTTGTATATTTAAATATAACTCCTAAAGGAGCTCTGGTAGCGTAGTGGTTACGAATCGGGCTGCGAACCTTAAGGTCAGCGGTTCGAAACTACCAGCCGCTCCGCGGGAGAAAGATGAGGCTTTCTACTCCCGTAAGGATTTACACCCTCGGAAACCCTGTACTCTATGGGTCGTAACCAACTCGACGGCACTTAACAACAACAACAACATGTACTCTAAAACGATATCCTGCCATGGTTTATATATTATGTCCTTTGGTTTTAATGAAAGGTGGTAATGCAGTATCAAATGTGCTCTGAGAAAAGTACTTGAAGAATTTCTGACTCAAATTAGGGTTTCTCCTGGGAGTTTTATTGACATTCTTGTAAGATAGGCATAAGAGGCAACAATAATGCTACACTTGTTCATGTACTACAAAGTTAGCAATTACGACTACTTTGGTAATAAGTTGAGCTTTGTAAGAGTTTCTGATTCATCTAGCTTGAACTTTAATTTATTATTTGGGACTACTCTATTATTTGCTGTTTTGCAAAGAACCCAAGACAAGTTTTGTGGAAATAGCATTCGCAGAGATAGAAATTATTTGTGGGCCATCACTTCTCTTGTTGTTGTTGTTATGTGCCATCGAGTCGATTCCGACCCATAGCGACCCTGTATAGGTCTCTAGTGTTTATAAAATATTCTACACAGGTAACACTCCATTGTAACTCAGTTACTGTAGGTCACTTGCTGTTTTGTACTGCTGAAAATACATTTTTCTCTGTATGCAGTTAGAAAGTTATTGGATGCCCATAGCAGCAAGGAGGTCTTTTGAAAAGAATAAGTCAATGCGTTTGGCTGTGAGTACTGAAGTCTTAGTGTTGTTTTACCTCAAATCTGACAAATCAAAATGGAGGACGTAATGATCCTCCAGGTTCCTTACTTCATCAAATCTGATGTCTATTTATAGAATTTCATGCTTCGGATTGGTTAGTATTGTGCCACATTTAAGTGGGGCTGCAAAATTAAATCACTTTACAGAGGAAGTTTCCATTAGAGTTCAAAATCAACATTTTACTTTTGCAATCTTACAGTGTCTTCTTGTCTCTGATTCTGAGAAAACCAAAAATAATTATGTATGATGTGTTCGCACTGCTTCTTGCATTGGGCTTGCTTGCGTAATGGTTGCATTTTGATTATGATTCATTAGCAATTGAAGAACTCAAAGGACTAACAACAGGTGTGAACCATTCCAGATTGCTCAGGAATGGTGAGAAACAGTGCTAATTGGTCATGAATCAAAATGATTTCTGAGCTTCTTTTCTAAGTCATGGATTTTCAACTAAGGGATTCAACATAAGAAGGGATTTGTGTAAAACCTCACTGAAAGCAATGCAGGTCTTGATTCACTTGAGCAAAATCTGTGACTCTTTAGATTAAACTGAAACTTCTGCTTAATTTTGGCTAACCCTCACTTGCTAGCAAAAATCTTAAAGGTAAATGAAGTTAATATATAACAAATGTTATATAATCATCTTGTTGTGGAGCTGTAGAATAAGCACTGGACTAATAACCTGGTGTAGTGCTGTGGGTTAATGTGTGGGACTGCAAAATCATACAAACTGTGAGGTCGGCGGTTCAAGCTCACCAGCCGCTCTTTGGAAACCCTATGCAGGGTCTCTATGGGTCAGAACCAACTCAGTGGCACTTAATAACAACAACTAACCAGATAGTCAATGATTCAACCCACCAGCTGCTCCTCTGAAACCCTACACAGGGTCGCTATGTGTAGGAACTGACTTGATAGTGCTTAAAAACAACAACACAAGTGGTATTGTGGGTTCAGTTCCAGACTATCACAATAAAGTCAATATCACCATGAGTTACATGAATATTTTGTTTTTCAAGTGCATATTAAAGTCATGTTTACATTTATACTGTAGGTTAAGGCGCCGTGGTAGCAGAATGGATTATGAGTTGGACTGATAGCAACAAGGTCAACAGTTCGAATCTACCAGCTGTTCCATGGGAGAAAGACTTTCTGATTCCATAGAGATTTACAGTCTCAGAAATGCTACACAGGGTCATTATGAATCAGAACTGACTTGACGACACATGGTCACCAACCATACTGTAGTCTAGTAAGTGTGCATAGCATTATATAAGAGATTGAAATATTGTTAAAATTACCAAAATGTGATACAAAGACAAGGAGTAAACACATGCTATTGGAAAAATGGTACTGATAGACTTCCTAGATGCAGGGTTGCCGAAACCTTTTATAAAATGCACAGTAAAGTGAAGATCAATAAAATGAGGTATACCTGAAAATGAGAACTATTAATGAATTTTTCTCCACTTATACTGAAATCTAAACATTATTACATTAGTAGCTTTTGATTTGTCATAGTGTGCAATGTCTGGATTCTCCTTAAAACATTCATCAGTGTATTTATTAGTAGATGGTAGTGAGCACTCTCACTGGCAGTCCCACACATCTGCACAACATCAGTGTCTTGTTCAATGCAATTTACCCAACAACCTGGAAAACTTGCAAATATGTGAGGTTATCAGTATAGGGCTATTATGTGAAAGAATTTATACCTCAGTTAGAAGAAAAATACATGGAAAAACTAGCAATATGAGCACAATATATGAGGGGACTTCCAAAAGTTCATGTAAGAATGCAATTAAAGGTAATGGAATTTTTCTAGGAACTTTTAGAAGCCTCCTCCTAAAAATGTATTATTTCAACTATATAAAATAGCTATGAGTTTAATAAAATTCACTGGAGAAAATTACTTACAGATAATATCTTTGGTTTGTTCTGAGATTTTTTTTTTCTTTTTAATGTTTTCAGCTTCAAAATTTAAAAATTTATCTCTACTAAAATAACAATAAAAATAAAAGCACATCAATCTCAAAATACAAACCTATAAAACTAGTGAGAATTTAAAAGCACTATTAAGAAAGGCTTCCTCTGGTTGGATTTTATTTTTTCTCTCTCTCTCCAGTTTTTGCTGTCCTTTTCAAATTTTCAAAAATATGCATGACTCCCAATTTAAAATCAGTCAACAATGAACATTTTCCTATAATACATAAATAAACATGGATACAAATATGTTGTTGTTGCTGTTGTTAAGTATCGTTGAGTCAGTCTGACTCATAGCAATTCTGTCTAGGGTTTCTGAGGAGTGGCTAGTGAGTTTGAACTGCTGAATTTGAGGTTCAAACTAACCTTGGGCTCCAGTGCATTATCCTGCAGTACCACACCTGGACTCCAGTATACATGTAGATATAAATAGAGAAAGAAGAAGAAAGTAAAGAAAAGTTATTATCAGGGATGAGAGAAATATCAGTAAACGTTCTACAGATATTAAAAAGGATAATAAGGGACTTTTCTCATGGTGTGGAGTCCTGGTATGGCGCTGTAGAATAAAGCACTGGACTGCAAGGTTAGTTTGAACCACAGGGTCGGAAGTTCAAACTCACCAAACACTCCTTGGAAACCCTGTGCAGCATCTCTATGAGTCAGAACCAACTCGACAGCACTTAACAACAAACAACATACGACTAATGTCTCTTCTAGCTATAATCTGTATCTCCTACCAAACAACTGTCCTGTTGAGTCTGGGTAAGAGAAAGTGGGAGAAGATACTGATAGGATGACATGTGCGATTCAGCTGTGGAAGTTAACAGAGTTATTTGTAATTGTAAAAACTGGAGATGCTAGCATGGCTATAAAATGAAACAGCTTCCGAGCACGAGAGGGAAATCACACTATCATTAAACAAGAAGAGCTAGGAGTGGAGCATGGCCTTTGCACCTGAGATCCTTGTACATTGAAACTCCTCCACCCAGAGACAGAAAGCTGGGACACCAGAAGAGCAGCAGCAGCAGAACCAGGAGCCAGAGAGCAAAAACGAGCACTGGGCTTCCCAGCCCGTGGAGCAAGGAAAGCTGAATGACTTTGGGCAGGAGGTTTGCTTGTAGAATAGGGTGCCTCCAGGAACTTAATTGCAGGTGCTTTGTTTGCTGATCCATGGAACGAGAGCTAAGCGCCTTCAGGCTGAGGCTTATGGTGGAATTGTGTGTTCTGTGGGCATTTATCAGCATCCTTAAAAGAGCTTTGTAACGTTGACTAGGCAGAGAGAGGCCTATCTATGGGTACAACTGAGGAGAGGATATGCTGAATTTCTGTCCCTGAATTGTAACTTTGTAAGTTTCCTAATGGACGGCATAACTATGAGCATGGTGGGGACTTAGTTCTGTGTGGAAGTTGTAATGGGTTGTTGAACCCAGATGAGAAATAGAGTTGTAGGAGGGATGGTTGGTGTTATCCGATTTTTGAAATTATAAACAATTGTATTCTAATAAATTTAATTAAGCAGCTTAAAGTGCACAAGTTACTTAAATTAAAGAAACAAATTACCTGAATACCTCCCTGCTGTTGTTGCTAAGAGCCTTCGAGTCGATTCCGACCCATTGCGACCCTGTAGAGTTTCCGAGGAGCGGCTGGTGAGTTTGAACCGCCGACCTTGCAGTTTCACCGGCTTTGCAGTCTGGCGCATTAACCCACAGCGCCACACCAGGACTCCGAATACCCTCCTCTAGCTAGTTATAAAATTAAACTCATTGTTAAAACCATTCCCATAAAAACAAACAAACCTTCGGACTTAGATGACCCAATGTCTCCCAGACAACACTCAGCTAGACAAAGACATCACAAGTAAAGAAATCTATAAAATAATTTCTTCATGATATGGGTGCAAAATTTCCTAACAAAAATTCAACAAATAGAGAACTAGCAAGATGGTGGTGGTGGCAGTATGCCGTGGAGACAGTTCTGACTCACAGTGACTCTGTATAGGATTTCCAAGACTAAATATTTACCGGAGCAGAAAACCTCATCTTTCTCCCATGGAACAGCTGCTAGTTTTGAACTGCCAATCATGAGGTTAGCAGCCCAATGTGTAACGACTACAAGTAGCCAAATATGCTATACAGACCCTCTACAAAAAAAGATGTTGTTGTTAAACATTGTTTAGCCAATTCCAACTCATAGTGACCCTGTATATAGCTTCCAGGGAGTAGCTGGTTGGTTTGAACCACTGACCTTGTGATTAGCAGTTCAATATTTATCCTATAGTGTGACACCAGGACTCCACAACAAAGATATGGGAGCTACAGATGATAATCCTGAACCCTGAGTTTCAGAGGTAAGGATAGAGAAGAGGATTATACATTTACTGGAAGCAGAAGCTAAGCAAGGGTGAAAATGGAGACAGTGGTGAATGGTCTGCTGGCCAAATGTGGTGTGGCATCATGAGCTCTTGCAAAGCATGAATATTAACCCATACTTTTCATAACGCTGCACAGAAAATGAACTAAAAATATCTCATATACCTATTTACAAATCCACAAACTATAAAACTTTTTGAAGAAAACAGAAGGGGAGGAATGCAAAGTGACAGACTTGGCAGATACACTATTCAGACCTTTTCAACCAAGACTAGAGAAACTATGTGAAACAGACATGGATAACAATTCTGGAACCCAGAGCTTCAAAAGAAAGCATAAAAAAAAAAATAGAACACATATGGATGTAAGGAAGAGACTGAAACCAGAAAATGAGGAGACATAAGGAACAGTACATTTCCAGTTGGCTCAGAGTGTCATTTTGAGTTATTGCAAGTAGCATTTGATTTGAAGTAGGAACTAGATCACCAGATCCAATCTTTCAGGACTGCCCAGCACTGACCCTAGTGATCAGCTATCAAAAGAGGTTTTTTTTACCCCTAAAATGTATTTTCTTTTTCTCCATTCTCCTTTGTTTTTTGTATTTTTCCTCAGCTGTCTGGGGCCAGCAACCCTACCAATCTTACCCACACCTACCACCCCACCCATTGGATGAGTGCCACCACATGTCCCAGCACCATTGGATCTATGACACATAAGTACCAACACCCACTCAGCCTGCTTTCAACTGCTTTGCAGGACCAGTAATCAGCAACTCATATCCACATTCCCATCTGCTACCAAATCCACACTGAGGTGTGTTATGACTGCCCTGGTGCTACTAAATGAACAGCAGAGTAGGAAACATGCCTTGTTGTTCACATATATTCAAACCAAACCAACCCAAAAGTCAGGGTCAAGCAAATCAACATACAATTAACAAATTAATACAATAATACCACATCTCAGAGAAAAGAGACAACTTGAAGATGTCACACACACACACAAAATGAACAACACAGCTCACACAAGTGACCAAATACAGGGTCAAAGAATCTTCCACAAGTAGAAATTCTATTGGAACTTGACAAGGAATTCAGAAGGCTTATACTTAGGTCATTTCAGCAATGTAGAAAGAGACCAAGGAAATCATAGACAAAAATCACAGAAAACACTAGAAGAATTGAGGAAAATAGTACAAGAACAAATTAACCAAATAAGAGGAAAATTAGAATCCAAACAAAAACAGCAAATAGAAATCCAAGATTAGTACTAAAATTTTAGAAATATATAATGCATAGTAGGACAAAGGGATATAATTTAATAGAGGACAGAATTAGCAAAATAAAAGAAAAATCTCTTACTATTAATCTGTTAGGGAAGCAACCAGAAAAATTTAAACAAAATTTTATAGATTTAACAAAGGATATTTGTACATGGGTATTTTACCCTTGCTGCAACTATATCCGTGAATGTAGTGGAGCATATAACAGAACAGTGTTATGAAAACTCCTTACACATAACCAAACACCATGAGGGAATGAATCACTGGGATTGGGGTCTCACGACCATAGTGTCTGGGTTCAACAAGGTCAATTAGCCATGACCTTGTCCACAAAGTTCTACATCATACTTTGATGAATAGTGGCTGTTGCCTTAAAAGTTCATGAGCAAACATCCATTTAAGGTGAACCTATTATTCTCTTTCAGTCTGGAGGAAAGAAGAGATGAAAATTGAAGACACATGTAAACAATGAATCCAATAAAATAATGGACCACATGAACATCAGTGTCCACTACACTGATGCCAGAAGAATAAGATGGTGCCAATTGTTCTGAAAGGGATCACATTAGAATATCCTAGATAGAGTAGGAGAAAAATGTGGAACAAAACTCAAACTTTAGAAGAGACCAGGTTTATTGATCAGTAAGTCTGAGACTATGATCCTTAGTCATCCTTGTGGTCTGGAATTAATTTCTCTCCATGACTCAATTTTCAGTCAAATAATAGACAAGTCTATAAAGGAATGGAGCCCTGGTGTGGCACTGTGGGTTAATGTGCTGGACTCCAAGGTCAGTTTGAACCACAAGGTCAATGGTTCAACTCACCAGCCATTCCTCAGAAACCATATACAGATTCACTATTAGTCGGAACTGACTCCACAACACTTAACAACAACAACAACATAAGGTGAACAATAGCAGTAGGGAGGTATCCATAGCTTAGAATACTCAATGATTTGAGATCAGAAGGGCAATAATTACCCAAGGACAGAAATTTTAGGAAAGAAAGAAGAATATAAATAAGAAATACAGGGAAAAAAGTGTAATAAGGGATGGCACATTGAGGGAATTGCAATGAATGTGATGAAACAAAATGTGTATGAATTGTTGAATGTAAAACTGAGGATGTGCTCTGTAAACATTCACCAATTCACAAAAAAAAAGTAAAAAAAAAAAAAAAAAAAGCCTAAGCATTATGTAGATACCATCAAGATGAATAGCTTACATGTGACTAAAATTCCAAAACAGAAAAAGAAAAAGAAAGCAGTAAGAAAATATTCGAAGATTTGTTGGAAGAAAATTTCCTTATTATCACTAAAGATAGGAAGATATGCATTCAAGAAGTTCAAAAAACCCCAATCATTGTTGTTGTTAGGTGTTACTGAGTCAGCACCAACTAAAAGCATCCCTATGCACAACAGAATGAAACACGGCCGGGTTCTACACCAACCTCACAATTCTTGCTAAACCCAAGGCCATTACTCCTGCCACTTTGCCAATCCATTTCATTGGGGGTCTTACTTTCCTTCTCCAACCTTTCACTTTACCAAACACGATATTCTTCTCCAGGGACAGGTCCCTCCTGATAATATGTCCGAAGTATGAGAGACAAAGTCTGACCATCCTGGCTTCCAAACAGGATTTGGCTGTACTTCTTCCAACATAAATTGGTTTGTTTTTTGGGCAGTCCATGGTACTTTTAATATTCTCCTCCAACACCATAACTCAAAGGTATCAATTTTTCTATGGTCTTCCTTATTCATTGCCCAACTTTCACTTACATATAATGTTATTGAAAATACTATGAGTTAGATCAGGTACACTTTAATCCTCAAACTGACATCTTTGCTCTTCAACACTTCTTTCGTGTGTGGCAGATTTGTCTAGTGCAATACGTCATTTGATTTCTTGACTGCTGTTTCCATGAGTGTTGATGGTTAATTCCAGCAAAATGAAGTTTTGACAACTTCAAATATTTTCTTCACTTATATGGATGTTGTTTGCTGGTTCTGTGGTGAGGATTTTTGTTTTTTGAGGTTTTTCTTTCCATTGAGGTGCAACCCCAAAATCCAAAGGCTGTGGTCTTTGATTTTCATCAGGAAGCATTTTAAGTCCTCTTCACTTTCAGCAAGCAAGGGTATATCATCTGCATATCTCAACTTTCTTAATGAGTCTTCCTCCAATCCTGATGCCACTTTTTTCTTCATATAAGCCAGCTTATCCTATTATTTGTTCAGCATACAGGTTGAATAAGATTGGTGAAAGAATACAACCCTGGCATGCTTCTTTCCTAATTTAAAACCATTCAGGGTTATGTAGCTCTGTTCAAACAACTCTCTCTTGGTCTATGTATAGGTTCCTTATGAGCACAATTAAGTGTTGTGGAATACTCATTCTCCGCAATGTTGTCCATAGCTTGTCATGATCCACACAATAAAAAGCCTTTGCATAGTCAATAAAGCACAGATAATCATGTTTCTTCTATTCTCTGCTATTCTCAGCCAAGTTCCATCTTATAGCAACAATGATATCCCTTATTCCATGTCTTTTTCTGAATCTAGCATGATCATCTAGAAGATCTCTGTCAATGTATGTTTACAGTTGTTTTTGTATTATCTTTAGCAAAATTTTAGTTGCATGCGATATTAATGATATTGTCTGATGATTTCTGCATTCTGTGGGTTACCTCTGTTTGTAATGGACACAAATTTGGATCTCTCCAAATAGTTGGCCAGATAGTAATTTTCCAAATCTGTTGGCATAGATGAATGAGTGCCACATGAGTTTGTTGAAAGATTTGAATTTGCATTCCATGAATTCTCGGTACCTGGTTCTTTGCCAATGTCCTCAATGCACCTTGGACTTCTTTCTTCGGGATCATTGACTCTTGATCATATTGTACTTCTTGAAATGGTTGAACACCAACCATTTCTTTCTGATACAGTGACTCTGTATATTCTTTCCATCTTCTTTTTATGCATTTTGTAGCAGTCAATATTTTGACCACAGAATCCTTCAATATTACAAGATAAGGCTTGAATTTTTCCACATTCTGCCCTTGGCCTTGCTTTAGTTGATGTTATAGAACTTTTCCACTGTCTGTTTCCCCAGACGTAGTCAATTTGATATCTGTGTCTTACATCTGGTTAAGGCCCATGTATATAGTTATCTTTTATGGTGTTAAAAAAAGGTATTTGCAATGCAGAAGTAATTGATTTTTCCAATTCTATCATGTTATCTCCAACATCATTTCTATCACCAAAACCACATTTTCAGACTACCAATCGCTCCTCTATGTTTACAACATTTACATTTTGGTAGTTACCAATACACTTTTAGTTGATTTTAGACTGAAGATGTTGGTCAAATTCTTTAATTTCATCATCATTGCCATTAGTGGTTGGTACATAAATTTGAATAAGAGTGATATTAACTGGTCTTCCTTCTAGGCGTATGGATATTATCCTGTCACAGTGTTGTACTGCTTAACCTACAGTGACACACCAGGACCCCCTTGTTAGCAAAATATAAAAGAATGTCAGTAAACACTAAATCCACTGAGACAGGAGCCTCAGTAAATACTAAAAGCAATGAAGGAAATAATAAGATAACCCATAAACAACATAAACTCAGCAAAGGAAAAAAATCTATATTCTGTGAAAAAAAATCTTATTCTATGAAGCAAACATAATCACAATACCCAAACCAGACAAATACCACTAAAAGAGAAAAATCACTGACCAATAACCCTTATCAACATTGAGACAAAATCTTTTACTTTATTTGTTAATTATTAATAAAAACTTAGCTAATAGAATCCAACAACATATCAATAAAAAGAGGAGCAGATTATGATCATATGGAATTCTTATCAGGTATTCAAGGATGATTCAATATGAGAAAATCGAACAACATTATCCACCACATACATAAAACAAAGAAAAAGGATCATATTATCATATCATTTGATGCAGAAAAGGCATCTGACTGAATTTAACACTAATTTTTGATAAAACTGCTCAAGTAAGACACTGAAAGGACCATAAGTGTCAAAGGTGACAGAAATATATGCTATTATATACAAAATCCTGTAGTAAGAGTACTAACAATAGTCTATGATCGAATATATAGATAGACATGCATTCTGAAGGTGTGGGGAAGTAGAATGGGACTATATCAATGGTTTTGAGGAGTGGCTGGTGAGCCTGAGCCATCTGCCTTGAGGTTCAAACCAATCTTGCAATCCCACAGCGCCACACCAGGATTCCAGCTATCACATTGCTGTTGCTGCTAAGCACTGTCAAGTTGGTTCCAACTCATAGTGATGCTGTGTAGGGTTTCTTAGGAGCAAATGGTGACATTGAACTGCTGACCTTATGATTCAAATCAACCTTGCAGTCCAACTCATAGTCTAGCAGTGTCACACCAGGACTCCTGTCATCACATTGTTGTTGTTGTTGAGTGCTGTCGAGTCAGTTCTGACCCATAGCGACCCTGTATAAGGTTTCCAAGGAGCAGCTGGTGAGCTTGAACCACCGACCTTGCAGTTCAAACAACTTTGCAGTTTGATGCATTAGCCTACAGCGCCACACCAGGAGTCCATAGTCATCACATTAGGGGTGAGTTAATTAAATGTTTGACAAATTTTAGCAGGTTAATTTTTAATTTGATAATTTTATATGGTCCACAAATGTTATACAATTTGGCAGGAAAAAAGTTCCCCACTCCTGACAACCAACTTCTCAGATTATTTGCTTAGCATTCAGACTAAGTAAAGAATGAAGTTGTCAAAGACTTCATTTTGCTGGAATCAACCATCAACACTCATGGAAGCAGTAGTCAAGAAATCAAACAATGTATTGCAATAAGCAAATCTGCTACACAAGCTCTCTTCAAAGTGTTCAAGAGCAAAGATGTCAGTTTGAGGACTAAGGTGTGCCTGACCCAAGTCATGGTATTTTCAGTAATCACATATGCATACAAAAGCTGGACAGTGAATAAGGAAGACTGTAGAAGAATTGATACCTTTGAGTTATGTTGTTGAAGGAGTATATTGAACATACCATCAATTGCCAAAAGAACAACCAACCTGTGTTGGAAGAAGTACAGCCAGAATGTTCCTTTGAAGCCAAGATAACCAAACTTCATCTCTGATACTTCAGACATATTGTCAAGAGGGACCAGTCCCTAAAGAAGATATCATGTTTGGTAAAGCTGAGGGTTTGAGAATAAGAGGAAGACCCCCAATGAGATGGATTGTCACAGTGTTAGCAGTGATGGGCTCAAGTATAACAACGATTGTGAGGTTAGCATGGGGCCAGGTGGTATTTTCTTCTGTTGTGCATACGGTTAGTATGTGTCTGTACTGCCTTGATGGCACCTAATAACAACAATAACACCAACATTCAGATTGAATGAGTATGGTGAAAGGATACAAACCTGGCACAAACCTTTCCTGATTTTAAAGCATCTAATTTTCCATTGTGGCGTTGTGGGTTAATGCGCCACACTGCAAAACCGTTTGAACTGTAAGGTCAATGGTTTAAGCTCACCAGCCGGTCCTTGGAAACCTTACAGAGGGTTGCTATGGGTCGGAACCAACTCAACAGCACTTAACAACAACAATTTTCCATTGTTCTGTTTTAGCAACTGCCTCTTGGTCTCTGTATAGATCCTTATAAGCAAGATTAAGTGTTCTGGAATTCATATTCTTCACAATGGTAACCATAGTTTGTTATTATCCACACAGTGAGATGTCTTTGCATAATCAATAAAGCACAAGTAAATGTCTTTCTGGAGTCCTTTGTTTTTAGCTAGGATCCATCTGATGCCGGTAATGATATAACTAGTTCTACGTCCTCTTCTCAATCTGATTTGAATTTCTGGCAGCTCTCTGTCAACGTATTGCTGCAATCCTATTTGAATTATCTTCAGCAAAATTTTATTGCATGTGATACAGCAATAATTTTGTTTGATGAGTCTCAGATTATTTTGCTTCACCTGTTTTTGAAATGGGCACAAATACAGGTCTCTTCCAATCTGGTGACCAGGTAGTTGTCTTCAAAATTTCTTGTCATAGTAAAGAGAATGCCTCTAGCACTTAGTCAGTTTGTTGAAACATTTCATTATGTAGTCAATCAGTTCCTGGATCCTTGTTTTTTGCTAACACTATCAGTACAGCTTGGAATTTTCTTCTTTCAGTAATAGTAATTTTTGATCATATGGTTTCTCTTGAAATGGTTGACCATCAACCAATTCTTTTTAGTACAGTGTATTCTGTTCATCTTTTTTTTTTTTTTTAATTCTTCCTGCATCATACAATATTTTACCAGAGAACCCTTCACTATTTCAACTCAAGACTTGAATTTTTTCTTCAGTTCTTTCAATTTGAGAAGTGCTGGATATATTATTTTCTAACTCTAGGTCTTTGCATATTAAACTGGCACATTATACCATTACTATTACTACAGTTGTGGTTGTTGTTGTTAAGTGTCATCGAGTCAGTTCTGATGCATAGCAACCCTGTATAGGGTTTCTGAGGAGCGGCTGGTGAGCTTGCATTTCAAACCAACCTTGCAGTCCAGTGCATTAGCTCGCAGGCCACACCAAGACTCAGGAAGCCTTATACTCCCTGACCTCAAAACCCACTATCCAGTCACATTACTCAAAACAACCTGATATTGGAACAATGACAGATACATAGGACAGGTGATTTTTGACAAAGGGTCCAAACCCATTAAATTGGGAAAGGATAACAAATGCTGCTGGCAAAACTGGTTATCCATTTGCAGAAGGATTATAAAGACCCAAATCTCATACCATATACAAAATGAACTTAAAGTGATCAAAGACCTAAACATAAAATCCAAACTATATAGCTCATCAAAGTAAAAAATAGGGGTTAACTTACTGCTATTGTTAGGTACTGTTCAGTGAATTCCATCTCATGGTGACACCATGCACAACACAATGAAACACCACTTGGTGTTGTCCCATCCTCACAATTGTTTTTGTGTTTGTGCCCACTGTTGCTGTCACTGTGTCAATCCATCTTATGGAGGTCTTCTTTTTTCAGTGACCCCCTGCTTTTCCATGCATGATGTGCTTTTCCAGGGACTGGGGCATTCTGGCTGTACTTCCTCAAAGACAGATGTGTTTGTTCTTCTGGTAGTTTATGGTACTTTCAATATCATCCATCACAAGCACCACAATTCAAATGCACCAATTCTTGTCCCTTTATCTTTATTCATTCTCCAGCTTTCACATTCATATGAGGCAATTGAAAATACCATGGCTTGAGTCAGTTGCAGCATAATCCTCAATGTGACATCTTTGCTCTTGAACAGTTTAAAGAGTTATTTTACAGCAGATTTGCCCAATGTAGTATATCATTTTGTTTCTTGTCTTTCTTTTGCTCAATGCATTGCTACCATATGCATTGATTGTTGTTGTTATGTGCCGTGGGGTCGGTTCTGACTCATAGCGACCCTGTACAGGGTTTCTGAG
>NW_006408621.1:5788956-5789836 GCF_000296735.1 Chrysochloris asiatica
ATAGCAACCCTTTATAGGGTTTCCAAGGAGCAGCTGGTGAGCTTGAACCACGAATCTTGCAATCCAAATGACTTTGCAGTCTGATGCATTAATCCACAGCGTAACACCATTAGAGAGATTCAAATTAAAACCACAATGAGATACCATCTCACTCTGCCAGTAACATTTTTGTTAGGTACTTTTGAGTTGGTTCTAACCATAGTGACCCCAAGCACAACAGAATGAAGAGCTACCTGATCCTGCCCCATCCTCACAATCGTTCCTATATTTGAAACCATTCTTGTAGCCAGTATGCCAATTTATAATCTCATCTTCTGTTTTGCTCTTTTTTTTTTAAGCATCATGTCCTTATCCAGAGACTGGTCCTTTATGAAACATGTCCAAAGTACATGAGATGAAGTCTTGGCTTGGCATCCTTGCTTCTAAAGAGCATTCTGGTTGTACTTCATCCATGTTGTATTCTTTGGGAACATCATAATTTAAATGCATCATTTCTTTTCTGGTCTTCCTTATTCAATGCCTAGCTTTCACATGTATATGAAGTGATTGAAAATACCATGACTTGAGTCAGCCATTTTATTTCTTGACTGCTGCTTCCCTTGGCATTGACTTTGTGTCCAAGTAAAATAAAATCCTAGACATCTTCAATCTTTTCTCTGTTTATCATGATGTTTCTTATTGATGTATTCTGAAGATTTTTATTTTTTTTTATGCTGAGGTATAATCCATTCTGAAGGAATGGATTTCTTCTATCTTCTTTTATCTTCTTCAGGGAGTTGTTGTTGTTAGGTGCCATCGAGTCAGCACCAACAATAGTGACCTTATGCACAGCAGAACAAAATTCTGCCTGCTCCTAGGCTAACCTCACGACTGTTGCCAC
>NW_006408621.1:5791841-5847235 GCF_000296735.1 Chrysochloris asiatica
TTTTCATTTTCTTCAGCTTCAGTTTGAATTTGCATATGAGTAATTGATAGTCTGTTCCACAGTCTGCCACTGGCCTTGTTTTCACTGATGTTATGGAGCTTTTCTGTCTCTTTCTGCAGATGTAGTCAATTTCATTTCTATGTATTCCATCTGGTGAGGTCTATGTGTATAGTCATCTGTTATGCTGTCTAAAGAAATTTTTTGAAGTGAACAAATCATTGGTTTTGCAGAATTCTATCATGGTTTCTCCAGCATCATTTCTATCACCAAGGTCATGTCCTCTTTGCTTTTAGCAAGCAAAGATGTCAAATCTGAATATTGTAGACTGTTAATGAGTCTTTCTCCATTCCTGATAATATGTCCTTCATACAGAACAGCTTCTTAGATTATTTGCTCAGCATAGAGACTGAATAAATACGGTGAAAGGATACAACCCTGATGCATATCTTTTCTGATTTTAAACCTTGCAGTATCTCCTTGTTTTGTGTTTTAGATATTCTTTTAGTCTATGTCAGGGTCTGCATGAACAAATCAAGTTTTCTGGAATTTCCATCATTTGTAATGTTGTCTATAGTTTTGTGTGATCCACACAGTCAAATGACTTTGCCAGTATTAATAGCCAAACTCAATAAGACAGAAAACAACAAATGCTAGTAAGGGTATGGAAAGATCAGGACACTCATAAATTGCTCATGAAACTGTAGGGCAACCACAGTGGAAAATGGTATGGCTCTTCCTTAAACAATTGGAAATAGGAATGCCATATGATTTAGTGTTTCAACTTGAGCTATATATTCTAGAAAATCAAGTGCCATGACATAAACAGATGTATGTGCACCGATATAATCACAGCATAATTCACAATAGCAAAAAGATGTATCTAACAGAAGTGTTCATTAATGGGTGAATGGATAAGCAAGGTATGATATATGCACACAGTGGAATACGATGTGACATTAATGAATAATAATGGATTTGTGAAAAAACTGGAAGACTTTATGCTGACTTAAATTAGTCAATCCCAAAAGGACAAATATTGTATGAAGCCACTACTTTAAGAAAATCAGAAAAGATTTCCATGTAGAAAGAATCATTCTTTAAGATTAGCAGGGTTGGGAGTAGGTGGGAAGGTAAATCACTAAAAAAGTGCAGGCATTTGTTAACTTGGGTGAAGGAAAGGCAATATGCACTAAGGGAAATTTCAGCACAAAATGATCAAGGCAAAGAAAGACACTGGGAGGAGCGTAAAAGTTGGAGGCAACAAAGGTAAATACTATTACATATCCAATCTTGTAATAACAGTAAAAACAACAATCCAAAGGTGGATACAAAAATGGGCACTCAAGTTTAATGAGAGAGGCAACACGAATGGAATTACTTCCATCAAGGTGTGACAGAGGCTGTTTCTACATATGCACTTATGTGTTCTGCTAACTGCAATATCAGTGGTTCAAACCCACAAGCTGTTCCTTGGAAACCCTACCCTATTCAGATTCTCTATGAGTCAGAACTGACTCCATGGCACTTAACAACAACAACATATCCATTAATGTGGTGGTTGGTTATATGCCATGGAGTCAGTTCCTACTCATGGCGACCCTGTACAGAGTTTCCAAGGCTATAAATCTTTATGGGAGCAGAAAACCTCATCTTTTTCCCACGGAATAGCTGATAGTTTCGAAGGCTGACCCTGAGGTTCACAGCCCGATTCATAACCACTATGCCACCAGTGCGCCTTAGTCACTTATTAATCCGTTAAGCTACTCTGTAGTTTGCCTGTCAGCAAATGATCAGCCCTGCGAAAAACCAAACACACTGTCATCAAGCTAATTCTGAATCATAGACAATTCTATAAGGTGAACGAACAATAATACCAGGGAAGTACACACTTCCTAGATCAAGCATCATTTGGGGTCAATAGGCAGCATTTGTGCAGGGATAAAATTCAGAAGATAAAACAATGATAGTAAAGAAGGATGACTGCAAATGGGAACACAAGGAGCAAGTGGGAAGAGTGCTGATCCATTGTGGGGTTTCAAGCAATGTCACCAATGACACCAATGACATGTGTATGAATTGTTGATTGAAAACCAGTATGCTCTGTAAACTTTGGCCCAAATCACACTAGTTTTTGTTTTGCTTTTTAATTAGAAAGAAAACACAGGGAGGAAAATACCTCTGTAACCTTCTTATAGGCAAAGATTTATTAGTTATGACACCAGGAGTCTAATTAATAGAATTTTAAAATGGCATATCTTACTTCATAAAATTTACAAATATTTTTCCTCAAAATGGAAACCTCAAGAAACTACATGTAAAATATATTTATCTTATAAATATTCATAACTAACTCCTAAAACACAATAATAAGAAAACAACAACACAGTAAATTTGGGGAATGGTTTAAACAGGTGCTTTACCAGGGACGGCAAATAAGTATGTAATATGTTGGTAAAGAGTCCTGGTATGGCGCTGTGAGTTAATGCTCTAGACTGCAAAGCTGTTTGAACTGCAAGGTCAGCAGTTCAAGCTCACCAGCTGCTCCTTGGAAACCCTGTACAGGGTCACTATGGGTTGGAATCGACTCGACGACATTTAACAACAACAACAAGAATTATTAGTCGTTATGAAAATAAAATAAAACCACAATGAGACCTCACTACATTGTCATGGATTATTAAATTTAGAATTATTAGAATGATTAAAATGAAAAAGCATATCATACCAAATGCTGTTAAGAATGTGGAGCAAATGGAACTCTCATACATAACTTGTGGGAATGTAAAGTGGTATAAAGTACTAGAAATACCTAAATACCCATCAACAGGTGACAAGTTAAATATGAAAGATTCATTTAAAGAAATACTATTCTGCTATGAAATGTATGAAAGTACATGCTAAAACATGGATGAATTTGGTGATGTACAAAATAGTTTCACAGAGTGACAGAAACCAGACAAAAATAATGCATTTTATCTGATGCCATTCATGTAAAACTTTTGAAAGCACAAACTGATACAATGACAGAGAGCAGAACATTTTTCCTGGTTATGAGTAGGGTGGTGATGGTGATTATGTGCCGTGGAGTCAGTTCCAACTCATAGCGACCCTGAACAGGGTTTCTGAGTCTGTAAATCTTTACAAGAGCAGAAAGCCTCATCTTTCTCCCCCGGAACAGCTGGTAGTTTCGAACTGCTGACCTTAAGGTTCGCAGCCCGATTCGTTATTATTTAATTCAAATCCTCAGTGCTGTTAGTACTTGTCGGGGACTGGCCTCGACATAGGGGTTTGGTTCATGAGGAGGAGATACCTGGCGGCGATAAAGATAGCAAAAGAATACACAGACAGACAGAAGGAGGGGGACAATGAGGCACCCAAAAGCCAGGGTGGATACATCACTGGTGGGCAGACTTGGGATTACAGGCATCGTGGCCTCTGCAGGCAGCAACTCACTGCCCTGCAATCTTTACTGCATGCCCTCCAACCCATAATGCACACTTGGGCAGGCCCAGGCCTCTGTTTTATTTAGGGGAGGAGCTTCACACCAAGCTGGGAGGGACTAAAACAGGATACAGCTAACATCAGTAATTTTCCAGACATTCAGGTAACTTTACATCGTACTTCGCTGGTTCGAATCCCAGGCCCGCAACTTGGTTTCTCAGGCTCAATTAACATATCTATAGCACATGAGCTCAGTTGGGGGAAGGTGAGAGGTAAGAACAAAAGCTTGGGCGGAGTCCTGCTGTTTTAGCTTCCTGAGCCAGGTCTGCAGGAGGACGCGAGACGCCCAGGTGAATGGGCTGCATCTGGAAAAGGATTAGGGAGGATGGTTTTTTTGTCTGTAGAACAAAGAAACTGGGAAGTAGCTAAGATATTTTTAGTTAATCCTTTGGAGAAAGGCTTGACCTTGCAACCTTCACATTCTCAGCTTTAGGAAAATATCACATTTATCTGTGGATTATCAAGGGCTCCATGAATTAAATTAATACATGTAACTGAACACTAAGATGAAAGACAATTTGCCATTAACTGCCAAGTGGCTAGATCTGTTACACTCGGGCCTATAGGGCCTCGAACCTCTGACCAGGCCTACACAGTCTGCAACAAGTATTGAAATCGGTTTCTAATGTTCTTAATCCTTTGATTTAAGCTTCTGCTTAAAAGTAACTTTTCGAAAAATCTAAATTTCAGAAATCTTATTCATAATTTTTTGACTGTTTTATAGATGCTCCTTTGATACCATTGGTAAAGTGGAGAGTTAACAAAAAGAAGACAGACCCCCAATGAGATGAATTGACACAGTGGCAGCAGTAATGGGCTTAAGCATAACAATAATTGTGAGGTTGGTGCAGTAAGAGGTAGTATTTCGTTTTGTTGTGCATAAGGTTACCATGAGTCATTTCAGACACAACAGCACCTAACAAAAACAACATTGATACAAATTGTATGCATTGGAAAGAAATTTAGTCAAGAATCAAGTATACCAAGAGGAATGGCAAGCTTATAGATTCCTTTCTGTGGAATCCTGGTGTGGCACTGTAGAATTAGAATTGGACTTCTAACCACAAGGTTGGCTGTTCAAACCCACAAGCTGCTCCTCAAAAACCCTACACAGGGTCAGCTATGAGGTGGAACTGACTTGACAGTATTGGACACACACCTACACACACACACACAGCACTTCTGGGTGTCTATTTTTCTATTTCTGCCTACGATAACATAATATATGATCTTCCTTTAATAATATAGTAATATTTAGTTGTCAGTAAATTTTCCACATTATTTCATTTTAAAAGGAAAAAATTATTAATGAAATTCATTATTAAATGTTTGTCTTAAAATAATTTTATATTTTCCTGCCTTAAAACTTAATATATTTTTCTAGAACAGTCACACATTTCAGAGCACAAATGCATCAGAATTAGGGCAGGAAATCTCTCTTGCTAACTGTATATTCATTATTGTGTCATGTTTAGTATTTCTTTTATAAGACTGTTAGATATACAGTAAACAGTAGGATTTTTATTAAATTATTCACTTTTAAACCATTTTCTTCTCCTCATTGCTGAGTGTATTATAGCTCTAGCAAAACCATCTTTCTGGGTCTTTGTATTTTTTTCCTTCCTAGTCTAGAATGAATGGATGATGCCTAGAGACTTGTACAATGTCATATCACATTTTATATCAAATAAAATGACTTTTATGTGATGAAAGGTGGATGACTAAACTCTACCACCCAGTATGTAAGCTTTGAAGCTAATTAAAATCTGGTAGAATATGAATTAACTTGTGGGCCCCTACAGTGACAGAAATTGCTTCTTTTCAATATTATTGACTGACAGAGCAGGTGACAACTTGTTTGTATCTTTTGAACAAGTTCATTAGCTTCTCATAATGGTTGTTCCAAGTAAACACTCCAATATTTAATTAGCAAACTCTCTTTGGTGAGCTTACAAACAATTATAGGACCTTTCCCCTTTCATTTGTGTTTAAGGCTCAAATATTTTTTAGGGTCAGTCTGATTCATCTTCAGTCAATAGTTCAATATCTGCCATCTGCCATCAATCACTATTAAAATGACTGCCTGTATCTTTTCGAAATCTAAAAATAAGATTCCATCAATCTTCAAGATTAACTGTGTGAGCAGAAAAAGTTACAAACTCTTCAATCCCAGTCTTACAGTTGACACCACTTAAGCTTTTAAAGTAGCATAAAAGTGTTGAAAATGTTTGTATTAGACGTATGCATGTGTTCCACTGATAATAACATGATGCAACTGTACATTTAATCTCAACTGAAAATTTTTGAATAAAATAAATACTCTGGACTGAGCTGAAAGTACACCTTTACATCAACTACTCAAATATTGTAATTACAGTGCAAGGGATTGCAAGGTAACAATTCAAAAGTAGGGTAGACTTTTAAAATATTCCAAATCCATGGCTGTAGTCTCTCTGGGATTAGAATGGTAGTATTTGGAAGAATTTTCTCTTCAGATAGTGATGTACCAGAAGGAGAACTAACTTTATTAAGAGTTATAACAACTCACTAATTTAAAGGAGTATAGGGAACTTCCTTATGAAGTTATAAACTGAGAAGTATTTTTAACTCAATAATTTTAGACACAAAATTTCCTAGAAAATGAATTATTTAATAATTATAGCGAAAATGACAATGACTCAGTTGAATACTGTTATCTTGATCAGCCATTATTGCTAGGTGCTACTGAGTCGGTTCTAACTCATCATGATCCTGTATAGGGTTTCCAAGGAGTCATTCATGGGTTTGAACCACCAACCTTGTGGTTAGCAGTCCAATGCTTATCCTACAGCACCACATCAGGACATTAGGGCCTGATTATCAGCAGCTTTGCTGCTGCTTGTACACTCAAAATTAAGTAGAGTTTGGAATTATAGGTTTGGATTGTTTGCTACTAGAGAAAACAAGACTGAATTTAAAGCAGGGAGTTCAAACCCCATGCCAACAGTGGTCAATATATTTTAGTATAGCCTGTTGGGTTTTTCAATAGAAGAAACTGAAAAGTACTGACCCTGCTCCTCCAAAAGATTTAGTCAGTATTTGGCCTACCTCCAAAGGATTTAATCAGTATTTGGCCATATCATATTGGAGTTAGGGACTGATTGCTACCAACTCTGCCAAATTGTAAAGAATAACTGAAATCTAGCATTTAAAAAATATTAAACTTTCCAGATTTTGCATATTGCATTCAAATAATACAGTTTACTTTTAGCATGCCATATGTCATCATTATCAGGACCAATAGAAGATATCTGCAGACCAAATAGTTAAAAAACAATGAACATATAATTTCTTGTTGTAGCCATGCATTATTCAATAAAACCAAGCTTCATTAAAAAAAAAGAAGAAACCCATACAAATTTTGAATTTATGAAGCTAATGTGGAACAAGGAATAATAGATAATCTAATGGAATTCAGACTCCAAGATACTTGGGCAGAAGTGGGAATCACTGAGTGATACAAGCTCTTAGTGTTATGATGTCTGAAATCGTCTCTTTACAGATATGATTCCATTGACAGTAGGACTGAAAACATATGGCTATATTATATACCAATTAGGTAAATGTTAGAGCATGTTCAGGAATCAAATCAGAGAGTATACCACTTCTAATGTGTTTCGTCAGTGTCTGGGTTGGTAAGAAGTAGGACCACTGTGACCATCTGTGTGTAAATCCCTGTAACACCCTTAACCTTGTTAAGTGCTGTTGAGTCAATTATGACTCATAGTGATCCCATATAGGATTTCAAAGGAGTGGCTGGTGAGTTTGGACTGTCAATCTTGTGGTTCAAACCAACCTTGCAGTCCCAGGCTTTATTCCAAAGTGCCACACCAGGACTCCTGTAACATCCTACTTCTCTTCAAATGATGTATTCTCAAATCTGTTAAAGTTGTGAGGTGATGATATCTGTGGATGAAACTCACTGTGTAGAAAAAGGGTAGGCTGATAGCTCCACCTTTCCCCTGAACTAGTGAAAGTCTGAATTAAGATTTGATTCTGATAGTGAGTTTGCTCCCATGCCAATTGCAAATATCCCAATTGCAGAGTTTATTAGAAGAAACTTTACAAACCACCCACAATGGTTAAGAGAAAGTACTGACCCATTAGGAGAAGAAATGGGAGTTTGTTTAACAGAAAAGGTTCAATAATCTCTAATCAATAGCCATTCTCCTCTAAGAAGAGGAGTTATAACAGAGCTTTGTCAGGGGAAATCAAACATTCCCCCCACCCAAGGGAAGAGATAACGAAATGGAAGGTATTATCCAAAAGTCCAGACATAGTCCTCCTTTCCAGAAGCAGCCAGATGAGGAGATAAATTACATTTCTTGAAGGCCTGCACATGGAAGACAGAATCGCATGTTGGAAAATTAGAGTTTTTTTTTTTGTTTGTTTGTTTGTTTTTTTATATATAAGTGATGAATGAGTGGAACTGAAAAGAAAGAGAAAAAGGATGTGTTTAGGAAACAGTGTAGCAAGAATTGGAATGTAGACCAGAATGGGAGTGATTTCTAACAGGATTCATGGGCATGAAAATTTATAGGAGAGAGATTCCTTAAATAATTATTGTAGAGTTTTGGAATGGAATGACCTGTGTAAACTTTTAAGCTTAGTTAAGATGTACAATACTTTTTTAAATCAATCTGTGCTTTTTGAAGATGGATCACTGAGTTGAGACTGAATGGTGTTGTTGTTAGTTGCCATCGAGTGGGTACTGATGCATAGCGACCCTATGCACAACAGAACGAAACACTGCCCAATCCTGGGCCAACCTCACAATCTTTGCTGTGCCTTAGCCCACTGCTGTTGTCACTCTGCCAATCCAACTCATTGGGGGTCTTCCTCTTATGCTCCTACCCTCCACTTTACCAAACATAATATCCTTCTCAAGAGACTGGTCCTTCCTGATAATATGTCCAAAGCATGAGAGACAAAGTCTGGCCATCCTGGCTTCCAAGGAGCACTGGTTGTACTTCTTTAAACACAGATCTGTTTGTTGTTTTGGCAGTCCATGGTACTTCTAATATTTTTCTCCAACACCATAACTTAAATGTGTCAATTATTTTATGGCCTTCCTTATTCACTGTCTATTTTCACATGCATATGAGGAATTCAAAAGTATCATGGCTTGGGTCAGGTGTACCTTAGTCTTCAAATTCACATCTTTCCTCTTCAACACTTTAAAAAATATCTTGTGCAACAGATTTGCCTAATGCAGTAGGTTGTTTGATTTTCTTTACTGCTGCTTCCATGAGTGTTAATGGTTGATCTGAGCAAAATGAAGTCTTTGACAACTCCAATCTTTCTTTCACTGACATGGGTGTTGTTTACTGGTCCAGTGGTGAGGATTTCTGTTTTCTCTACATTGAGATGCAGCCCATACTGGAGGCTGTGGTCTTTGACTGTCATCAATAAGTAGTTTAAGTCCTCTTTGCTTTCAGAAAGAAAAGTTGTATATCTAAGGTTCTTAATGAATGTTTCTCCAATCCTGATACCATGTTTTTCTTCCTATAGTCCAGTTTCTTTGCTCAGCATACAGATTGAATAAGTATGGTGAAAGAATACAATGCTAGTGGCACACCTTTTCTCATTTTAAACCATTCAGTGTTCCCTTGTTCTGTTTGAATAACTGCCTCTTTGTCTATGTACAGGTTCCTCATGAGCACAGTTAAGTGTTCCTGAATACTCATTCATTGTAATGTCATCACTGCTTCCGCACAATGGAAAACCTTTGTCTAGTCAATAAAGCACATGCAAACATCTTTCTGGTGTTCTCTGCTTTCAGTCAAGGTCCATCTGACATCAGCAATGATATCTCTCATTCCATGTTCTCTTCTGAAAATGGCTTGAGCCTCTGTAAGATCTCTGTTAATGTATGGTTACAGCCGTTTTTGTATTGCCTTTAGTGAAACTTTACTGACATGGGATATCAATGACATTGTCTGGTGATTTCCACATTCCATTGGGTCAGCTCTCTTCAGAATGGGCACAAATATGTGCCAGTCAATTGGTAAGGTAGTTTTCTTCCAATTTTTTTGGCATAGATGAGTGCGTACCTCCAGTGCGGTATCAGTTTGTTGAATAATTTCAGTTTGTAGTCCATCTGTTCCTGGTGCCTTTTTCTTTGCCAATGCCTTAAATGCACCTTAGACATCTTCCTTCAGGATCATTGGTTCTTGATCATATGCTATCCCTTGAAATGGATGACCATCAACCATATCTTTTTGGTATAGTGATTCTGTACATTCCTTCCATCTTCTTTTGATGCTTTCTGTATCCTTCATTATTTTGCCCATAGAATCCTTCAATACCACAAATCGAAGCTTGAATTTTTCTTCAGTTTGCTCAGCTTGAGAAATGCTAAGCATGTTAATCACTTTTGGTTTTCTAACTCAAGGTCTTAGAACTTTTCATTATAATATTTGACTTAGTCTTCTCGAGCTGAATTTTTTCTGGTCAGCTCTTATACCTCCTCACTTTATCCATTGACTTTTGAATCTCTACACTAGAGAGCAAGTTTCAGAGTCTCTTTTGAGATCCATTTTATTCTCTTCATTCTTTCTTGTTTTCTTAATGACCTTTTGCTTTCTTCCTGAATGATGTTCTTGATGTCATCCCACAATTCTTTTGGTCTTTGGTCATTAGTGTCTAATGTATCAAATCTGTTCTTCAGATGATCTCTAAATTTAGGTTAGATATATTAAAGGTCATATTTTGGCTCTTGTGGACTTGCTTCCTTTTTTTTTTTTTCCAGTTCAGCCTGAATTTGCATATGAGTAATTGATGGTGTGTCCCACAGTCTGCCCTAGTCATTGTTTTGGTGTTGATATGGAGCTTTTCCACCATCTCTTTCCACAGATGTACTCAAGTTGATTTCTGTGTATTCCATCTGGTGAGGTCCATGTGTATAGTTGTGTTTATGTTGTTTAAGAAAGGTAGTTGCAATGAAGAAATCATTGGTCTTGCAAAATTCTACCATGCGATTGCCAACATCAGTTCTATCACCAATGCAATGTTTTCCAACTACTGACCTTTTTTTTTTTTTTTTTCCAACCTTTGCATTCCAATCACCAGTACTGATCAATACATCTTGATTGCATGTTTGATCAATTTCATACTGAAGAAGATGGTAGAATTCTTCAATTTTATCATCACTAGTTGCTTTAGTGGTTGGTATGTAAATTTGAATAATAATAGTATTCACTGGTCTTCCCTGTAGGTGTATAGATATTTTCCTGTCACGGACAGTGTTGTACTTCAAGACAGATCTTGATTTTTTCTTTTTGATGATGAATGTGATACCATTCCTTTTCAATTTGTCATTCCTGGCATAGTAAACCATGTGATTGTCAGGTTCAAAATGGCCAATACCAGTTCATTTCTACTCACTAATGCCTAAGATATTGATGTTTATGTGTTCCATTTTATTTCTGACAATTTCCAATTTTCCTAGCCTCATACTTTGTACATTACATGTTCTGATTATTAATGGATGTTTAAAGCTGTTTCTTTTCCTTTTGACCTGTGCCCCATCAGCAAATGAAGGTCCTGAAGGGTTTACTCTATTTGCAATATTATGATCAACTCTACTTTGAGGAGGCAGCTCTTTCCCAGTTGGCTTTTGAGTACCTTCCAACCTGAGGGACTCGTCTTCTAGCACTATGTTTGACAGTATTCTGGTGCACTTCATCATGTTTCAATATTCAATATTCTGGTGCTGACAGTGTTCCACTGTTATTTATAAGGATTTTAGTGATGAAATATTCAGAACTAGTCTGTCTCTCATTCTTCCTTGTATGTTTTCATCTGGAAGCTCAGAACCCTGCTGGTATTAAAATTACTGTTGGTGAGATATCATCTCACACAAGCAATAACAGCAAAGATCAAAAAAGTAGATGACAATAAATGCTGGCAAGGATGTGGAGAGACTGGGACACTCCTGCATTGCTGGTGGGACTGAAAAATGGTCCAACCTCTCTGGAAAGCAATATGGCGCTTTCCTCAGAAGTTTGGAAATAGAAATACCTTATGATCCAGCAATTCCTCTACTTGGTATTTACCCACAAGAAATATAAGCCATAACACAAGTAGATATATGCACACCAATGTTCATAGCAGCACTATTTACAATAGCAAAAAGATGGAGACAGCCTAAGTGCCCATCAACGGAAGAATGGATAAACAAACTGTGGTACATACACACAATGGAATATTATGGTACCTTGAAAAATAACAAGAAAGCTGCAAGCCACCGCATAACATGGATGAACCTTGAGGACATTATGCTGAGTGAAATTAGTCAATCACAAAAGGAGAAATACTGCATAGGGCCACTACTGTAAAAGACTAAGAAAAAAGAACCTATACCAAAAAGGAGTAGGGAGATTCTTTGTTGGTTGCTGGGATGTAGGGAGTGGGGTGAGGGGAGGAAGGGGAAGGTGGAGCACAGGGTAGGGAATAGACACAGGATAGTTTGGGTGCTGGGGAGGGAGGCAATATACAATAAGGGAGAAGAACAAATAGATAGGAGAATAATTAGGCAGGTTTGCTTAGGCTAAGTGGGACAGAGGTAAATAATGATGTATGCCCAACCTTGGAATAACAGGGCTCTGGGATACAGGGATTGAGACATGGTTGCAATGCGGAAAAGGGGGGAAATAATGTTAAGATTCTTGGCTGTCTTTTGAATCTTAACTTTCCTTGCATATCATTATAAAATAGACACTGGAAGGGGAGAGACAGAAACAGCCAGAAATATCACCACAGAAAGCTTGTAAGTCCGTCTTCTGCCTATAACTGATTGGAATACCTAAAATAGGGCTACAACGTGCCCAGTGAAGGAGGCTTCCTAGTGGAGCCTCTGCATTACATAAGACTATATGTGAAATCCTGAACAGCATCCAGAATCTTCAGAGGTGGGAAATTTCCACTTGAAAGGACAGGCAGACCAGCCTGGAGCGGCTAGAAGAACAGAAGATACTTGTTGAAAAAAGACCGACAGGAAAAATACAAAACAATATAGACAGACTGACTGATGACTACAAGAACAAGCAAGTTGCTCACCCAGGAGACATCAAGGCAAGTGGTCGGGTCCCCTCAAAGCAAACCCCCTCCCAAGACTAAAACTCAATGGGAATACACGCTCTGATTAGTGACCATGTTTGTCACCAATAAGGGGAAGTGAGAGAAAAACAGCAATGAAGCTGCGAGCTAAGCCCTACAATGTTAAATAAACTCCTGTGAACCCGGGTGGAGACCTGGTTGGCCAGCAGTGTGGCAAGACCTGGGGGCTCTTTGGCCTAGAGCCAGTGACATAGCCACAGAAAACTAGAGTGGAGTGTGAAGCATCCAGTTGATAAGAAGAGAGGACATAAGCACAAGAACACCCACACTTGCAGATAATACCCACTTGACCTGGCTTCAATGACTGGATGAATAGAGCTCAAATAGAAGAAGAAAGAAGAGGGAAAAAAGTGTAATCTGATACAATTTAATGAACTTGATCTACACCTATGGATGCAGTAGCTCAAAAGAGAGAACAAATCCCACCCCCTATGTACACAAAGTAGACAGGGATGGGCAACTTGGACACTGTCTGCCCAAAGTAGGGAGGGGGGCTACAAAGGCAAGAAGTGACTGGCTTACAAACTTTCAAGAGGGAGCATACATCCAGAGGGTGCAGAGGAAGGTAGAATCTCCACTGAGTAGTATCCAATCTGTCTAGGCAGGGCTGATGAAAGGAAATGTGGATACGTCTCTTGTGATGCCATACTGAATAATTGTTTATCAGGACTGATTGTGAGGGTTGGAAATGTAAAGGTAGACATTTTGTAGCAAGGAGGGGAGTGATTAACTTTGTACTCTAGAAGTGGAGGTCCCTAGGACCATCAAGGGAGAATAGCGGAGAGTGGGACCCTACCCAGAGAAGCAGTGATGACTGAGATGGAGGCAGAGACGATGACGTGGAGAGATGGAGCAGTTGGAGTCCCAGAGAGGGAGAGGGGCTGTGTGCTAATGACTGGGGGGAAGGCTTGCAGGGTATACCCTTTGGTTGGTTGATGACACATGGAAGGGATTATAACCATGGCAATGAAACAATATACCATAGGATGAATGTAAAACTAATGTTCTTCCATGTAAACTATCACATAATTCACAATAAAACATTTAAATAAATAAATAATTTTTTTAAATTACCATTGGCATAGCTTACAGAATCACAGCAACACTCAAGCCACCACAGTATGACAGACTGACAGCCGAGTGGTGGTGAGATTGACTTTGAGGGACAAAGAAGGGAAAAGTCTTTTTATAATTTTTGTAGTGTTATAAAACAGTTTATCTTATTTATTGAAGTTTGTAAGTTTGAAGACTGTCAGAATTCAATACCAATATAAGTTGGATACCTCTTTTTCTTTTCTTTATTTAGTTTTCATTATTATTGCTGTTTATTATCAGTATCTTAATATATTATAACATCAAACATTGAAGAGTGAACATTTGAGAATTATAGCATCATTAAATTGCTATATCATTGTCTGTGGTATATATTATTCACAATAAGATATACAAAAAAAACCCCAAACAACCATTAAATGTAAGTGTGGTTTGTCATAACTTGAATATGTGTCAGGGATTACCTATAATTATGGGAGAGAGTTGGTGCTGACTATAGAAACATGGTTTGGAAACTGATCTCTAGGATCCAACAGAAATTTTTGTGTCTGGTTGTTTAAACTTATCCAGGTATTGGGAAGGCATATATTTGATTTAATACTTGTTATTGTTTTTAAGTGCAATCAAGTCGGCTCTGACTCAGAGTGACTCTATGTAGAGTTTCTGAGGAATGATTGGTGAGTTTGAACCACGGACCTTTTGGTTAGCGCTTCAATGCTTATCCTACAGCACCATACCAGGATTACTAGGGTGGACAATTATAGGGAAATGAAATAAAAGATGATGGCACATCAAGATAGGGAAGTGGGCAAGAATGTGTGAAAAGATAGACTCTAGGATGAAAGATATTTTGGTGTGCATGTGATTGTGGTGTAGTAAAGAAGAAAACCTCTGTTAAACACGGATATTTTAGTGGAACTGGTGGAAATATATAGTGCAGCAAAACATAACAGTAGGTAGAATGTTTCAGTATAAAAAAGATTAGTGATCCCAGAGTAAAAATTTACTGGGGAAGCTAGAAGTCAATGCAGTTTCAAGCATGATTTGCTATTATTAGAGGTGGTGATGGGCTGTGGCGTCGGTTCTGATTCATAGTGACCCTGTGTAGGGTTTCTGAGGCTGTAAATCTTAATAGTCGCAGAGAGCCTTATGTTTTTCCCACAGATCACTGGTAGATTTGATTTGCTGACTTAGTGGTTAGCAGCCCAGCTCATAATCCGTGACATTACCAGGATGGTTTTAAAACGTGGTCATAAACTCTTAAATGGTCTTCCCTTTAAAACAGGTGGGGAACTTCTGGCCTGTGTGTCATATAAGGCCCATGAAATCATTTGATCTGATCCTGCCAAGAAGCGCAGTTTCAGTCACCACATTATTGTTGTTGCTGTTGTTAAGTGCCATCAAGCCAGTTCCTACCCATAGCGACCCTGTATAGGATTTCTGATGTGAATCCTGTATAGGGTTTCTGAGGCTGGTGAGCTTAAACCACTGACCTTGCAGTTCAAATTGACTTTGTGGCCCAGTGCTTTTCCTACAGCACCACACCAGGATTGCTTGCAAGAAGCTTACAGGAAAGCAAAACAACAGTTTTTAAATGGATCAAGTATTTGAAGGAAGGTCAGAAAGACTTTAAGATGACTCAAGACAGGGAAGACCATCAACCTAGATCAGGGGTGGGGAACGTGTGACCTGAGGTCCATGAAATCATTTGGTTTAGCCTTGCCAAGGCAACCACATTGCCAGCCATCACATTTGTTGTGTTGTTAAGTGCCGTCTAGTCAGTTCTGACCTACAATGACCCTGTATAGGGTTTCCAAGCAGCAGCTGGTAAGCTTGAACTGCCAACTTTGCTGTTCAGATGGCTTTGCAATCTGGCACATTAACCTACAGCACCACACCAGAACTCCGTCATTGCATTAGGGGTGAGTTAATTAAATGACTAAATATAGTAGGCTAATTTTTAAGTTGATAATTTTGTATGACCTGTGAGTGATGTTATAATTTTTAGCGGAAGAAAGGTTCCCCACCTCTGTATTAAAAGGTGGAAACTACTTTTCCTCTCCCTTGAATATGGGCTGGCTTTAATAACACTGTTGTTGTTTTATAACAAGTATGCTATGGTAGAAGTCATGCTGAGTAGGTTAGGTCAGGAATGTCATCATAGCTTCCACTGGGTTCTCTCTCTTTAGGGATTTGTGTCCTTGGAATCCAGCTACTACTTTATGAGGGAGCTCAGACCACATCATGCATTTTGGCTAAGAATCTCCACTAAGGACCAAGTGAACAGCCAGCTACAACTCTTGGTCATGTGGCTAGCATGAGCCTTACAGTTGACACCTGGTAGAGCAGAACCAAACTCTTCCTGCATAAGTCCTTATAAAACTGTAGCTTCATGAGAAAAAGACTGTTGCTTTGAGTCAATACATTTTGCTATGGTTTATAGCACAATATTGTTGTTGTTAAGTGTTGTTGAGTCGGTTCTGACTCATAGCAATCCTATAAAGAATTTCTGCAGTTGTAAATCTTTTGGGGAGCAGAAAGCCTTATCTTTCTCAGAGTTACACAGCATAGACATCTACAAAAGGTGTTTCCTTGAAATGTGTGATCCACATTTTTTTCCTCTGAGGCAGGGTGGAAAGAAGAATATACATATATTTGAAGTTATTAGCAAATGAAAACAAGAGAATTATTGTCTAATGTTCTTAGTATCTCTATGAAGTAAAAAATTAATCTGTTTGTTACATGGATGGAGGAAAGTAGAGAGAAGTTGATATATATGAGATTGAAGTCTTAAGAAAAATTATAAAAAAGTGCAATAATTTATTTGATGAAAGAGGAAAGAGACTAATCAGAATTGATTAAAATGTTAGACAAATAACGCCAATAGTCCTGATTGTTTATAAGAATTTCCAAGTTCAAAAGTTTAAAGATTGAACAATAATTTAGTGATAAGAGCAAGCAATGAGTTGCCATATATTGTTGTTGTTAAGTGCCATCAAGTTGGTTCTGACCTACAGTGACTCTGTATAGGGTTTTTGAGGAGCAGCTAGTGAGCTTGAACAACTGACCTTGTGGTTCAAATCGACTTTGCAGTCTAGCATGTTAACCCATAGCACTACACCAGGACTCCATGAGTTGCCATATTATTATTAAGTGCCATCGAGTCTGTTCTGACTCAGCAACCCTGTATAGGGTTTCTAAGGAGCAGCTGGTGGGTTTGAACCACCAGCCTTGTGGCTCAAACTGACCTGTGGTCCAGCACAATATCCTTATAGGTAAAAGCTTTTCAGAAATTAAGAGGCTGTGAGGTTAGGAAGGCTTGTGCCTTATTAATGTCATTATTGGATTATAATAGGAGATGGAGTAGCAAGGAAAACATTAAATTAAATCAAAACACTGCAGGAGAATTCAAATTGTTCTATATTGGTGATGAAAATAGGAGAAAGGTAGACTACACTATGTGTTATTAATTTCTAGGTTGAGAATCTATTGAGCAAAACATGTTAATGTTGAATACTACTCCTTCTTCCTGGGATTCAGGTGGGAAATATGATTTTATTTGAGATAATTTGCATGACAAAGGGGATCACTGGGGAATTGCTAGATAAAGTAAATTGTAGGAAAAGATCAAGATTATTTATATAAAGGTTTCTTTAAACTAGTCTAGGGATTCTCAAAGCTATTCATGAATAATGAAGATGGATTGGATTATGAGACCAATACTTCCTTCTTACTGGAAGGATCTGATGGGGAAAGACGTGCTAACCAGACCATATCCAGGGCAGGGAAACAGGCAAAAACAAAACCCCTTGTTTGCAGAGTTAAATCTAAATTACTAAAGATGTGAGAGTAATGAAAAACAACAACAGAAAAACAAAAACAAAACTATGTTATGGTAAAAGTGATGCTAAGTACTTTAGGTCAGAAATGTCAGTATAGCTTCTTCCTCGCTCTCTGTCTTTTGGGATTTGTGAGTCTAAATGGTTAACAGTCATCACATGTGATAGCATTCAAAGAAAAACAAGATTATAAAAAGTCATATAACATTTCAAGTTGATGAAAAGAGTTCATATTTACTATTGGACTATGTTTTACAAGGTTAGGAATCTTGCTCAACTTGCTCATTTTTGCACACTGAGTATAATACTCGGCACATTTGTTGTTGCTAAGTGCTAAAGAGTCGATTCCAACTCATAGTGATCCTGTTTAGGATTTCCAAGACTTTAAACCTTGCAGTTCACAGTCCAGTGCTTACTGTATGGAGCTGCCGCATTACCCAACACATGTTGTTGTTGTTGTTGTTGTTAAGTGCCGCTGAGTCAATTCCGACCCATAGCAACCCTGTATAGGGTTTCTGAGGAGTAGCTGATGAGTTTGAACCATCAATCTTGCTGTTTAAACAGCTTTGCAGTCTGGCTCATTAGCCCACAGCACCACACCAGGACTCCACCCAACAGATGTTGTTGTTGTTAAGTGCCAGTGAGTCGGATCCGACCCATAGCGACCCTGTACAGGGTTTCCAAGGGTGTAAATCTTTACGGGAGTAGAAAGCCTCATCTTTCTCCCGCGGAGCGGCTGGTAGTTTCGAACCGTAGTTTCGAACCGCTGACCTTAAGGTTCGCAGCCCGATTCGTAACCACTACGCTACCAGAGCTCCACCCAACAGATAGTGAATGTTTAATAAATGCTTATAAATAAATAGGAGTCCTGGTGTGGATCTGTAGGATAAGCACACTGTACTGCTAACCACAATGTTGGTGGTTCAAACCCACAGGCCACTCCTTGGAAAATTGACCAAGGGTCGCTATGAATAAGAACCAACTCAATGTCACTTAACAATAATAATTATAATATTATGTTTTTGTTGAGTTTGTACTATGTGCTAGGAATGGTGTTGTTGTTGTTGTTAATTGCTGTTTGGTCAGTTCTGACTCATAGTGACCCAGTATAGGTTTTCCAAGGAGTAGCTAGTGAGCTTAAACCTCTGACTTTGGGTTCAAACCAACCTTGCAGTCAGCACATTAATCTGTAGTGCCACACCAAGACTCGGCCAGGAATGGTGCTAAGTGATAATTTACATACATTGCTTCATTTGTGGGAGAAAGATGGGGCTTTATGCTCCTATAAAGATATGTTGTTGTTGTTGTTAAGTGCTGTCTAGTTGATTCCAACCCATAGCGACCCTGTATAGGGTTTCCGAGGAGCAGCTGGTGAGCTTGACCTGTTAACCTTGCAGTTCAAACGGCTTTGAAGTCTGGTATACTGCCTCAGAAACCCTATACAGGATTCGTAAGCGTTAGAATGATTCAAAGGTACCTAACAACAAGGAATCCATTTAATCCTAAAGGACTGGACTGCAAGATCAGTTTGAACCACAAGGACAGCGGTTCAAACTCAACAGCCACTTCTTGGAAACCCTATACAGGGTTTCTAGGAATCAGAACTGACTCGACAGCACTTAATGATAACAACAATACAGATTAATGAGGTATAATCACCAATTTCCAGATAAAGACACCAGGAGGTTAAATTACACAGTGGCACAATTAGTAAGAGGCAGGGCTAGAATATAAAGCAAGCCAAATTCTGTGTTTTTAACCACTCATAAGACATTTATGACTGGGTCATAGATGAATCTTGGGTGGTAACTGTGAATTACAGGGATGAAATCTGGAGAAAATTCATGGATATAAATGTTGATTGTTAAGAGCCCTTGAGTCAGTTATGACTCAAACAACCCTGTATAAGGTTTCAAGTTGTGGATGGTGGATTAGAACTGCTGACTTTGTGATTAGCAGCCCAATGCATAAGCCACCACACTATCAGAGCTACAAGGAGGGACATTAATAGGAATGTTGTTAGGTGCTGTCGAATTGGTTCCAACTCATAGCAACCCTATGTACAACAGAAGAAAACACTGTCACATCCTGAGTCACCCTCACAATCCCTGTTCTGCTTGAAAGCACTGCTGCCACTGCCTCAGTACAATCCAGCTCATTAAAGATTCTTCCTCTTTTTCACTGATCCTCTACGTTACTAAGCATGATGTCCTTCTCCAGGGACTGATTCCTACTGATCATAGGTGTGAAGTATGAGAGACAATATCTTGCCATCCTGGCTTCTAAGAGGCATATGGCCATACTTCTTCCAACACAGATTTGTTTGTTCTGGCAGTCCCTGGTACTTTTAATAATATTCTCCAACACGTGACTCAAATGTGTCCATTCTTCTATGGTCGTTCTTACTCATTGTCCAACTTTCATGTGCATATGAGGTTATTGGGACTACCATGTCTTGGATCAGGCACACCTTAGTCCTCAAAATGATGTCTTTGCTTTTGAACACATTATAAAGTTCTTATGCAGCAGATTTTCCTCATGCAATATGTTGTTTGATTTCTTGGCCGCTGCTCCATGAGTGTTGATGGTGGTGGTGGTGGTTATGTGCCGTGGAGTTGACTCTGACTCATAGTGACCCTGTACAGGGTTTCCGAGGCTATAAACCTTTATGGGAGGAGAAAGCCTCATCTTTCTCCCATGGAGCTGCTGGTAGTTTTGAACTGCTGACCGCGAGATTAGCAGCCTGACTCATAACCACTACACTACCAGAGCTCCTACGAGTGTTGATGTTGTTGTTGTTATGTGCCGTTGAGTCGGTTCCGACCCACAGTGACCCTGGATAGGGTTTCTTAGGAACAGCTGGTGAACTTGAACCACCGACCTTGCAGTTCAAACGACATTGCAATCTGACGCATTAGCCCACAGAGCCACACCAGGACTCCACATAATGAATAAGTATGGCTAAATAATACAACCATGGTGCACACCTTTCTTGATTTTAAGTCATTCAATATCCCTTTGTTCTGTTTGAACAACTGCATCTTGGTCTGTGTACAGATTCCTCACGAGCACAATGAAGTGTTCTGGAAAACCTGTTTTGTGCGATGTTGTCCATAGCTTGTCATGATTCACACAGCCAAAAGCCTTTGCGTAGTCAATAAAGCACAGGCAATGGGAATAACCAATATCAAGTTCCACCTGCAACGTGGGTGCGATGCCTCAACACTTCCCATCAGCCGCAAAAGGCAAGGATCCTTCAAGTCAAATATAACTGACTTATCGCCTATAAAAACCAGTCAAATTTCCTGTTAAAAATGTAAAGGTGAATAAGGGAAAACTTCTAAACAATTCTTAAGATTTAATATAAATGAAATTTAGTGTTTAAAATATAAGTAATTTACTCATTATTCATCAATTTCATTTCACGTAGATCAATAATTAAATCAGTTCACTTAGTTATATTTGAATAACTATGATAAATATTTACTTTAAGTTCTATTCGGCAAACATCTATATCATTACTTTTATTTCAACTTTTTTAAGATCCCATAATGTAGCATTTCGTTCCAGTCCACAGACTTGGCTTCATATATTATTTTACCTACCAAGGATTTATCTCTGGTTCTAGTAGGCAAAGACTGACCCTGGCAAAACAAGGTGTGTGTCAAGTGGTAAACAAATGTCTCAGAAATAATAAATCTCTTCTCCATGATTTCAGCAGAGTACTCTTCACAGCCCAATTTTCCTTGCCATTTCAGAGTCCCTGGTTTTCACCATTTTTGAAACATTTGAACAAATTCTACCAGCATTCTATTAGGTTTCCTGAAGTATGTCTGAATAGGTGCTTACACTTGAGAGTTTTCTCTGACTAAAAATTGGATCAATTAACTCTGCTGAAACTGTCATTCTATCATGCTATCGTAACAATAATAATAATTTAAATTTGCAACTAATCCATTTATATGCTGCGTTCTTCCACTCCTATCATCTTTCTACATTTGCCTTCCCACCAAGTCCGTTTCATTATGGTCTCTATAATGAGCAGACCATTATAACTCTGCATGCATTTTCTTAATCCTTCACACATGTTCAACTTCCGCTGAATTAGAATCTCCTGTCAAGCCAGCATTCCAGAGTTTTGGGCTTGAAACTCTGTACCGGGTCACTATGAGTTGAAACAGACTCAATGACATTTAACAAGAAGAACAACATATTGTATACAAATACGTAACAGAACCAAGATACAGTAATTCTCCTGGTATTACATAATGGCCTGTAGATTCAAATTTTCCTCGTGTGGGCAAAACCCTATTTTTTCCATGAAGCCCATGTCCTACAGCCACATTGCTACTTCCCACTCTTTATTTTTTGTCATCTCCTGGTTTACTGGCCAGTCTCATAATTCATGGATGTTTTTGGACTTTGGCTCAGAGTTTTTCTTCTAATTCCAACTACTGCTTTCTTCTTCTTTATTCCATATTCTACCCTCAGACTGTAAAACAATCATGGAAAAGATCCATCTAATTCTATTGCTTCAAAATTTTTTCATCTACACAATATGTATTTTTTATTTCTTAAGAAATCCTTCTCTATACCAAGAACATAAAAGTTTTTCTTCTATTGTCCTCATTTTATAATTTTGCATTTCACATTTAGATTTTCATTCCACTGGAATTTTATGTATTGTGAAAGGTGGTGATGGTGATGTGCCTGCCGTGGGGTCAGTCCCTACTCACAGGGATTCTGTATCAGGTTTCAAATCTTTACAGGAACAAAAAGCCTCATCTTTCTCTCTGGTAGTTTCGACCTTCTGACCTTGAGATTAGCAGCCCAACTTGTAACCACTAAGCTGCCAGAGCTCCTTTCTTTGTGAGAGGCCAAGAGTCTAGTTTCATATTTTCTATAGGCAAATTCCTTATCCTGTTGAAAAATATTTTTTTCCCTAAACATCTGAAATTGCGACTCTATGAAAATGCAAGCTCTGCTCTAAATCTGATTCTGTGGTCTATTTATTTTATTTCACTGCCCACTTTGTCTATAGTTTTACTAACATCACACTTATGTAATTAAGTAGTTTTCTAGTCCTTGTGTGGCGCTGCGGTTTAATGCGCCGGACTGCAAAGTTGGTTTGAACCGCATGGTTCAAGCTCACCAGCTGCTTCTCGGAAACACTGTATAGGATCCCTATGAGTTAGAACCGATTTGACAGCACTTAAATACAGCAATACCAACAACACAGCAATTACTGTTATCTGATAAGGTAATTTTCCCCATCATGTTTTTTTGTAAGCATTTGTTGGGGGGCACTTTTATACACCATTTGCTCTATTATAATAAATTAAAATTATTTTAAAAATAATGTACCAAACTTATTAATATCCACTTGAAGATTTTTGAAGTGGAGTTAAAACTATAGATCCAATTTGACATTTTGGTTATATTGATATTTCCAGTTCATAAACATGATATATATCTCTTCATTTACTTAGCTTCTCTTATGTACCTGTTGATAGTTTTATGATTTTTTTCTTTAGAATTTTTGCACATCTTTTGTTTGGTTTATTCCTAAATAGTTTATAGTCTATGATCCTATGCTAAAGGTTATATTTTAAAAATATTTAAAAATCTTTGTTCTTGGCATATAACTGAATAATTAATTTTGTGCATTAACTTTAAGCAAGAAATATTGTAAAATGATATATTTTTAAACAACTGTAATTGGTGGGGGTTTTTTTGGTTTTGTTTTGTTTCTTTTTACCAACAGGAGAAAAAAAATCTCCTCTTTAGCTTTAATCCATTTAACTCTAAAAGATAAAAAAACAACAACAACCTGATAAAAATAGATTTCATACTTGTTTAAATCAACCCAGGACAGGTTATTCTAAAGAAATTGAAAATAGTGTTCTGTTGTACCATTTTATAAATCTAATTTCTTATTTAAAAAGGAAATCTAGGGGAAGGCCACACACATGCTCACAGACACACACATTTGAAACTTGTTAAGAAGACTTACAAGGTAATGTGAGAAGGAATTTCAGCTGCCAATTGGTTAGTTAAATCTTAAAGGCTATGACATTATAAGCAGTGTAAACATTCAATTAAAACTATAAAACCTCAAATTAAAAGATCATGTGTAATTTATTCAAAGTAGCAGTGTCTTCAAGCTTGATGCTGATTCTTCTTATATTATTAATGAATTAGACCTTTAAAACCACTTGATAAGACAGCTTTGCTGCTTGTTAATTAGGCTCCACAATTTAAAGACACTTTTTTTATAAAATAGAAAAACCCAGCAGATCTTCAGGTATTTGAAAAACAAGGCCAAGAACTTGCTCATTAATTTACTCTGTTCATATTCAACTTGTTTCTATATAATTTTCTTGAAGATATACAGATAACACTGAAAATAAGCTCTAATTTGATATTATTGAATATTTGCCAAAAAAAATTTAATTTTGTCATTTGATCATGAGTTTACTTTGTCATTAAAACAACAACAACAAAAAAAAACTACTTTAGTGCTACTGAAAATAGTCAATTTTCTATCTGTTCTCTTGGAAAGTTAAAATATCAAACTTTAATTTTTTTTTATAGAAAAAAATTTTCTATGATTTAAGGGCCACTCAGAATTTAGCAACCTTCCTTTCACTTTTGTATTAATGACTTGAAATGTCTTTAAACAAAATCCCTTGGTCTCTCTTACATATATAACTTCCTCATTATCTCTTTAACTGAGTTAATTCAATAGCAAATATTTGTATCCTTTTCAATTGCTTTGTTGAATCTACTCTTTGATAGAATTGATGAGAGAACTTGCTATTATTTAGATACAACCTCATCATGTCTGCCAAGAAAGCTACTATTTTGTGAAGCTTTATAAATTTTTACCACCAAATACAAAAATAGGTAGAAATATGGATATGTGTTGGAAGGCTTTTGTGACTGTACTTTCAGGATATTGTCAGAAGTACTTTTTTATATAAAAGAAAAATTGCTAGGTACTTCATGGGTGTCTCATGTTTTTGCATTTTGTGAAAAAGGTACCAGCTGCCTTTTATTCTGTACAGTATTTTCAGGAATTTTTGGTTAGTAAAATGACGTAGAAGATATAGCATCTCCTATGTCAATTTTGCTTATGTTGAACCTGTACACAGACCAAGAGGCAGTAGTTCAAAAGAACAAGAGGAGTCTGACTTGATTAATATAAAAGTTATGTGTCAGGGTTGTATCCTTTCACTATACTAATTCAATGTGCATGCTTACTAGATAATTCGAGAAACTTGACTATACAAAGAAGCACGGGGCATCAGAATTGGAGAAAGATTCATGAGCCACCTGCTACATGCAGATGTCACAACTTGGCTTGCTAGAAGCGAAGAAGACTTAACATACTTACTGATGAAGTTCAAAGACTATAGACTTCAGTATGAATTACACCTCAATGTAAAGAAAACAAAACTCCTCACAATTGAATTTTTGAATCAATAAACCACATCATGATAAATGGAGAAAAGATTGAATCTGTCAAGGGTTTCATTTTACTTGGATCTACAGTCAATGCCCATTGAAGCAGCAGTCAGGAAATCAAATGATGTTTTGCATTGGACAATTCTGCTGCAAAGGATGTATTTAAAGTTTAAAAGCAAAGTTATCACTTTGAAAATGAAGGTGCCCTTAACCCAAGTTATGGTATTTTCATTCTCCTCATATGCATGCAAATGCTAAACAATGAATAAGGAAGGCCAGGGAAGAATGGATCCTTTTGATGAATTATGTTATTGGTGAAGAATATTAAATATTCAATGGGCTTCCAGAGAATGAAAAAAATACAACCAGAACACCCTTTAGAAGTGAAGATAATGAGACTTTGTCTCATGTACTTTTTCCATGTCATTTGGAAGGACCAGTCCTTGGTTAAAGACATCATGCTTGGTAATGCAGAAGGTCAGGAGAAAAGAGGAAATCCCTCAACAAGATAGAGTGACATGGTAGTTGCAGCAATGGGCTCAAACATACCAATGCTTGTGAGGATGGCATGGGGTTAGGCAGGGTCTTTTTTATGGGGTCTCTTTGATTCAGAACTGATTTAATGGCACTTAACAACATTCTCCCAGAGTTGCTTTCCACACACCCCCTTCTGCTTACTCATAGTCCTTTTAGACTTTTATCATTTAGCTTAAGTTTTCTTTCAGGAAGGTTTATTTACCTATCCTATTATCGAACAATTCTCCAATGATTATCTTTCATAATAACTATATAAATTACTATTGATATATTGATTCATCTAAAATGTGAAATAAAATACTTTGGTATAATTTGTTGTAGCAACCTAACAGAATTTCAGAATATAACAAATTGAAAAAGCAGTGAAAGTCATTTCAATAGGTTAATGTTGTATACCTTGTTTCCATTGGACATTAGAGGAATTATAATGAGAGAATCAGAAAGAAAACAACAACAACAAATCTTTAGACAGGCTTTCTGGGAAGTAGAGACATTGGATTTTTTTATTGGTGAAACAGTGATTTTACTCAAAACTTTTCTTATGGTTGAACAAAACTATTCTAACTGACAGTACTTTAAACCATCAAAGTATAAAATTATAGAATAAAAATGAAATGGGACTTTTGGCTTTAATATGGCAGAGGAACAATGTCTTAAGCTATTTTTTTTTCACCTGGAATTCACTCAGAGTAATAAGAACAAGCAACAGAAACCCAAGTTCTATCTTTAACAATCTAGGAACCAGACATTGTTGTTGTTGTTAGGTGCCATTGAGTTGGTACCAACTCATAGTGACCTTATGCACTATGAACGAAACCCTGCCTGATTCTGGGCCAACCTCACTACTGTTGCCACACTTGAGTCCATCGATGCTGCCACTTGGCCAATTGATCTTGTTGGGGGTCTTCTTCTTTTTCTCTTACCCTGCACCTTGCCAAACATGATATCCTTCTCCAGTGACTGGTCTCTCCTGACAATATGTCCAAAATATGAGAGACGAAGTTTGGCCATCTTGGCCTCCAAGGAACACTCTGGCTGCACTGCTTCCAAAATGGATCTATTGGTTCTTTAGGCAACCCATGGCACTTACAATATTCTCCTCCAACGCCATAACTCAAAAGCATCAATTCTTCTAGGGTCTTCCTTATTTACTGTCCAGTTTTTGCTTGCATATGAGCTTATTGAAAATATCATGGCTTGGATCAGGTGCACCTTAGTCCTCAAGCTGTCATCTTTGCTCTTCAACACTTTAAAAAGGTCTTGTGCAGCAGATAATGTAATACGACGTTTGATTTCTTGACTGCTGCTTCTGTGAGTGTTGATAGTTGATCCAAGAAGAATGAAGTCCTTGACAACTTCAATCTTTTCTCCATTGATAAGAATGTTGTTTCTTGGTCCAATGGTGAGGATTTTTAACCCTGGAATATTTGCTGTGGAAAGAGTTGTAAAGTGTAGATAAACAAAGCTGTGGGGAAGAACCATGAGAGGGTACCTACAGGTGCAGATCTCAAAAGAGGCCAGCAAAGCCCCATACTCCAAAACAAGGGGCTACCTTGGTGAGCAAAATTGCCGTCTCTTGTTTTGGGCTAGAGGAATGCAATGTGAAAGTTTCTGTGTGCTTTCTTTATCTAGTTAAATAGTGAAGCCAGGTGTACGTGAGAAAGTATGCATGTATAACATGCAAACCATTCTGCTGGGGAGTCCATTGTACTTACAGACTCTGAATTGTGAGTGACTTGGGACTGCTGTTGAAGGAGAAGTGAAGGGAAAAAAAATAAAAACCAACAACAACAACTGAAAACAGTCCTGTGCTATAAGAGTTGTCATAATATAACTTGATTCCTACCAGGTTGGAACTCTTCCTAGACTCTCTCCCACACAAACCTGCTGTTCATTGCCAGTCCAAGAAGAAGCTGGATTAAAAAAAAAAAAAAAAGAATGTGTAATAATATGAAAGGAAATGGCAAAGATCTATATAAAGATATGAGGGAAAGCCATAGAGTATTATTATACTTTTATAGAAATCTTTATCAAACAAAAACATTCTAATGTGGAGGTATTGCTTCTCAACACATCCTCCATCTACACATTCTAAGACAGTGTTTTTGTCTCTCTAACACTTTCCCAGAATAATTCTATGCTCTTTGTTTTATATCATGTCAAAATGGCAGTTCTGGCATCCTCAAGGGGTTCAAGTCATCTTCCTTATAAATGTTCTTTGTAGTTTTGGAACAAAAGAAAATTTGAAGGGGCAAGATCTTGCAGAACAGCTCTTGCTACACTTGAAGAATGAGCTAGCACATTGTTGTGATGGAAAAAAATTCCTCAGCACATTTTTCTAGCCTTTTTCTTGCCAAAACAGTTTTCAATTTTCTTGAAACTTCTCCCTAATGAGCTCCTATGATCGTCCTGTGTCCTTTGAAAATTTCTATTTGGAAACCCCAAAAAACTGTTGTCATAATTTTCTAAACGATTTCTCTGTCTTGAGTTTAACTGACCTAGCAGATTCCTGTGGGTCCTTGAATACTAACTACTGTTTTGACTGAATTTTTCTTTTCTTTTTTTTTCCCCTAAGGCACCCTAACAAGACTAATGGAGTCCTGATGTGGTGCTGTGGGTTAATGCACTGGACTGTAAAGTTGGTTTGATCTGCAAGATTGGTGGTTCAAGTTTACTAGCTGCTCCTTGGAAATCCTATACAGGATTGCTATGGGTCAGAACTGACTCTACGGCACTTAACAACAATAACAAAAACTAACACAAGTATATTACTAAGAGCATTTGTCAGCACCAATTCACTGATGATAAAGGCATTGTTTAGGTAAGCATTGTTTGGAATAAACGTGCATGTATAAACTGGAACCCTAGTAACAATGTTTTGTTGTTGTTGTTAAGTGATGTGGAATCGGTTCCAACTCACAGCGAACCTGTATAGGGTTTCCAAACAGCAGATGGTCAATTTTAATCACCGACCTTGAGGTTAGCAGTCCAGTGCTTATTCTACAGTGCCACACCAGGACTTACTGTAATACCAAAAAACTAGAATGCAAACAGGCAAAACAAATACCATTAATAGTGCTCCAAGAGATATCAATGCTATAAAACGGTGCCTGTGAAGTTCTCAGATAAGTAATGTTGTGCAAATAAAATGGCCAGCTAAACATTTTCAAATAAGTTTACTCTAAGAGTAAAACTTCAGCCAATCAAATAGTTGAAAACTTTAAGGACTGAAATAGAGAATTAATTTGTTAAAGCACACCACTGAAACATGAGCAACAGTAGCAATGTGGTTGCCAAGCAGAATTTGAATATTATAAGGCAATGTAGAAGTAACTAATTTTTAAAATAAATTTTCTACAGCTAAAAGTCAAAAGCTGTTAAATCATTTACCAGACATATAAAATTCTAAAAATATAAATGTAGATATTCTATTTGTAGATTAATTTGGGTAGCATTAACAATGCTAACAGGCAGTATTTTATTCTATTGTACATAGGGTCTCTATGAGTCGGAACTGATTTGAAGACACCAACAACAACATTTTCACAATGCGAATTCTTGTGACACTGTAGGATAAGCACTGGACTGCTCGTCTGAAGGTCAGCAGTTCAAACCCACCATCCGTGCTTTGGAAACCCTATATAGAGTCACTATGAGTTGGAACCAACTCGACGTCACTTAACAATAACAACAACAACATCCACAAGCATTATACATTCTTCCAGTCTCTTTTGGGTCCTTGTAGTAGTGTTTTGCAGTTTTCTTTTTAAATGTCTTTTGTTTCTCTGGTTAGATTTATTCCTGGGTATTTCATCTTTTGGATGGCTAGTGTAAATAAAATTGTTTTTCTGATTTCTTTTTTCAGTTTGCTTTGTTAATGTAAAAGAATCTGACTGATGTTATATGTTGTTTTGTACCCTGTCACCTTCCAAAACCTTTCAATTAGTTTCAATAATTTCCTTGCCAAGTCTTTGGGAGTATTCTGTGTAAAGGATCACATAATCTGCAAACAGAGAAAATTTTGCTTCTGCTGTGCCAGCTAGGATGCCTATAATTTCCCTTTCTTGCTTTATAGCTCTGGCTAAGACTTACAGCACAATATTGAATAGGAGTGTTGATAAAGGTCATCCATGTCTTGTTCCTGTTCACAAGGGGAATGACTTCAGTTTCTTTCCATTTAGAGTAACATTGGTCATTGGTTTAAAAATACTTAAAATTATGCTAAGAAATTTCCCTTCTATTCCTATTTTGTTGTGTGCTTTTATCAGAAATGGGTACTAGGTTTTGTCAAATGTCTTTTCTTGAATTGATAGCACATGGTTCTTTTCTTCCTTTCTTTTTAAAGTTTTTATTGTGAATTGAGTGAAAGTTTACAGGGAAGATCATCAGTTTTACATCCAACAAATCATATACCTTGTTTCATTACAATGATTATAATCCCCTCCATGTACCCTCAGTTATTCAGTATTTCTTTCTATTCATTTAAGCTTTTCTTTAAAGAAAAACAACAGCTCAGGCATATGTAATAATTTACACCACCAAAGGGTGCATTCTACAAGTCTGCCTGCTGGCCACCAGCTCTCAGTTCCTCTCTTTCCACGAATCTAGAATTCTCAACTGCTCCCTCTTTCCATGTCCCCATCTCTGCCTCCATCTCTGGTGTCGTTGCTTCTCTGGATAAGGCCCCACATTCTGCTTGTGCTCTTCTCCCTTGATGGTCCTAGGGTCCTCTGTTTCTGGACTGTAAGATTAACTACTCCCCATTTTTGTTACAAAACCTCTTTTACACAATTAGTTATGATAAAATTACTCATTTTTGAATCATAAGTATCTTATTTATTGTTGTTAGGTGCCATCAAGTTGGTACCGACTCATAGCGACCCTATGTACAACAGAAAAAAACACTGCCTGATCCTGGGTCAACCTCACAATTGTTGCCATGCTTGAGCCCACTGATGCTGCCACTTGGCCAATCCATATCACTGGTTGTCTTCTTATCCTCTGACTCCCCGCCCTAACAAACATGATATCCTATTCCAGCGACTGGTCCCTCCTGATAATATGTGAACCCATCTCTTTTTACCAGACGTATCTAGACAAGATGAATAACTACTCAGTGGGGACTCTATCTTTACCCACACACTCTTAAACTCCCTCTTAAAAACTTGTAAGCCAGTCACTTCATGCCTCTATTGCCCCCTCATTTTAGGTTCTTTTCTTTCTTTAATATGGTGGATTACATTGATTGTTTTTTCTAATGTTAAACTTTCCTTATCTATCTGGTCTGAATCCCACTTGATCATGGTGTGTTATTTTTTTCAATATGGTGTTGGATTCTATTGAATAGGATTTTGTTGACAATTTTCCTGTCAATATTCATGAGGGATACTGCTCTATAATTTTCTTTGTTAGTGGTGTCTTGCCTAAAATGAATGTGAGAGTTTTACATCCTTTTTTATATTTTGGTAAAGTTTGAGTATAATTGATGTCAGCTCTTTGACGAATGTTTGGAAGAATTTACCAGTGAATCCATTTGTGCCTGAGCTTTGTTTTTGTTGGAGTTTTAAAATGGTCTGATTGATTTCTTCTTTTGGTATGGGTCTCTTCAAATTTTCTACTTCAATCTATGTTATGTTAGTAGTTTAGGCTAGTAGTGCGTTTCTAGAATTTGTCTGTTTCTTCCAGATTTTCAAATTTGTCAAAAAACACTTCTTCATAATATTCTATTATTATTTCATTTGTTTCTATTAGTTCTATTGTGATGTCTTGAACTTCATTCCTTATTTGTGTTACTTGCATCTTCTCCCTGTTTTTCTTTGTTACATTTGCCAGTGTTTTGTCACGTTTATTAATCCCTACACAGAACCAACTTCTTGTTTTGTTGATTCTTTCTATTGTTTTTCTGTTTCATTCATTTCTGCTCTAATCTTTATTATTTCTTTTGTCTGGTTTACTTTGCTGCTATTTTTTAATTGCTGAAGGGGTTGGTGTAAGTTATTGATTTTCATTCTTTCTTCTTTTTGGATGGGTACATTTATTTATTTATTTATTTATTTTTAAGTTTTTATTGTGAATTTAATGATAGTTTACATGGGAGAACATCATCTTTACATTAATCCTATGGTGTTTCATTTCATTGCAATGATTACAATCCCCTCTATGCATCATCATTCAACAGTATTTGCTTCCATTCCCTCTGTTTTTTTTTTTGTTTGTTTTTTTTTTTTTGATGTACACTGAAGTACTCAGGAATATATAGCCATTTAAACAACCAAAAGGTACACCCCAAAAGCCTACCCCCGGACCATCAGCATACAGTCCCTCTCCCTCCCTGGGTCCAGAGTCCCCAGCTGCTCCATCTCTGCACGTCATCAACTCTGCCTCCATCTCTGGCATCACTACTTCTCTGGATAGTAGGGTCCTATACTCCACTATTCTCCCTTGATGGTCCCAGGATCCTCTGGTCCTGGACTGCAAAGTCAACCACTCCCCTCCTTTTGTTAGAAAATGTTTACCTTTACATTTGCAACACTCACAATCAGTCCTGATAGCAATTATTCACTATTGAACCACAAGAGTTTTATCCCCATCTCCTTTCACCAGCCCCATCCACACAGGTTGTAAACCACTCAGAGGAGATGCTAAGTTCCCCCACACCCTCTGAAACTAGGCTCTCTCTTGAAACTCTAAAAAATAAAAGAAAAGGAAAGAATTCTGAAAACAACTTGGGAAAAGTAAGAAGTTACTTACAGAGGAGTACAAATAAGATTAAGCTCTGATTTCTCATCAGGAACCATGCAAGCAAGAAGGCAATGGGGATACAAATACAAAATTCTGAGATAAAAATGTCTAAACAAGAATCATATACCCAGCACATTTGTCCCACAAATATTACAGAAAAATTAGAACATTTCTGGATAAGCAGAAATGAAAGGAATTTTGAAAAACCAGAACAACTTTACAAAAAATATTAAAGGAGTTCTTTGGATTGAGAACCAACCACAAAAGACAACAACTGGAAATTGACATGCATGGCAAAACAAGCCAGAATTCAAGCCAGATATAGAAGTGTCCAAAGTAAAACAAACCTACAAGACTGAAAACGGAATTAGAGATATCAGTTTATAATGAAGACAATGACAAAGCAAAAGGAGGGAAAAGTTAGTTACAGAACTTGCAAATGGTGAGGAAGTCAAGTAAATTTTAAGATAAAAAAGACCATTTTAAACTGGGGAAGAAATTAATAAATTACAGGCTAACCTCAAAAAGATTAGTGCACTTTCACATCAAATAAAGAAAAGGGAAAACCATGAATATTTTGTAAAAAATTAAAACAACTGTGAAGAAACTGATTAGAAAACACAAAAGCAAAATGAACTCAGCAGAGAAAAATATGTGGAACAAAGAAAACAGCAGCACCACAAAAGGAAAGGAAAGAAGAAGAAACAAACCACACACATACAGCAAAATTATTGCAATCAATCCATACCTATTGATAATTACACTGAATGTCAATAAATTAAGAGACATAGAGTACCAGAGTGGGTAAGGAAACAATCCTTCAATATGCTGTCTACAAAAGACACAACTTACACATGAAGACAAAAATAGATTAAAAATCAAAGGATACAGAACAAAAAAGATGGCAGATTGGGTGGAAGTGCAGTAAAGAGCTCCATCAGCAACAACACAGAATACTGGACTAAGCAGGCTCAGGGGATGGTGCGAGAACTCTGAACCACATATAAAGGAATATTTAGAAGGTTGGAAGGCTTATAGGCAGGGGAATTTGTAGCAGAAGCAAGAAATCCATTGCTTTCTAATTCAAGACGCTCAGCTGTACCCAGAGCTGCCATCTCATTGAGACCAAGCAGGGGAAGGATCTGAGCAGCCATGGACACCTGACAGAACCGTGGAGGTAAAGGTGTGGACTTTTTTTTTTTTTTTTTTTTGTATCTGTTCAGTGGTCTCTCACTGTCTGCACAACTCCATTCTGATGACTAGAGGGGGTGCCTGAGCGAGTGGACACTCCACCCCCCCACCCCAGAGGGTTCTACTTTGCATGAGCAAGAAAAATTTAAAGAGACAGTTTCCACTTAAAACCAAATGGTCACAGCTGACCCTGAACTGTTTATAGCTAGAAAAAAGACCTGAATGGGGATTGTGGAGTGGGACAGGCAGATTAAAAAGGAAATAGGCCAAAAATTAAATCCTGAGTTACATCACAACAACCAACAGTGGCATCTTGAAATTTCTCAGGAAGAAGAGTGGAAAGGGAAGCCCATCTCCTGATCATATCTACCTGGAGGCAATCAGAAAGCATGAAAAAAAAAAATCATACACACCCATCTAAGTATTAAGGGCACATATAACTCCTGAATATGCCCCCAAAACAGAAGCACATGACCATATTAGCACATGTCCAGAAACGAGATAAAATGGCTGAGGCAAATTAGCTGGAAGAAGACCTACACTTCATACTGAAAGATGGGCAGGCTTTGGAAATGCCTGAGAAGGAATCCAGAAAAATGATTATAAAATGTATCAAAACACTAGACAATGGAGTTGAGAAAAATAAGGAAGTCAGGAAAACACTACAGGAACAACCAAATAAGATAGATATAGCGTTGGAAACAATTCAAAACCTACAGTAAGAGGTCCATATAATTCATAATAGAATATCAGAAATGGATAGTACACTGAAAGGGCAAAGGAGTAGAATTGAAGAGATAGAAGCCAGAACTAGTGAGCTAGAAGATAAGTCTCTCAACACTATTAATATAGAAGAGCAAACACAAAAAGTATTTAAAAAATCTGAAGAAGGCCTAAGATTCATGTTGAACAACATGAAGAGGAATAACTTAAGAATATTGGCATTCTGGAAGAGGAAGAATCACACAAGTCCACAGAGGAGATAGTTGAAGAGCTTCTTGAAGAAAATCTTCTTAACATCCTGAGAAGTGAATGATAAGTACTCAAGAAGTTCAACGAGCCCCAGGAAAGATAAACCCTAAAAGACAATCAACAAGACATATAAGAATCAAACTCTCCAAAATCAAAGATAAGAACAGAACCCTGAAAGCAGCTAGGGAAAAGAGAAGTATAACATACAAAGGCAAACAAATCAGATTAAACTTAGATCTCTCAGCAGAAATCATGAAGGCAAGAAGGCAATGGGGAGATATCTGTATATAAAACCCTGAAAGAAAAAAAACTGCCACCCAAGAATCCTCTACCCAGCAAAGCTGTCAATCAAATATGATGGTGTAATCAAAACATTTCAAGATAAACAGAAGCTAAGGGATTTTTCCAAAGCCAACCCAGCTATGAAAAACATCCTAAAGTTCTGTGGACTGAGAACCAACAAAAACAGACAACAACTAGAGAATGACATAAGTGGCAGCATCACCATGAACTCAATCGACAAATGGAATTGTCAAGAACAGAAAAAAATTATAAGAACAGAGGATCTGGGAGGTCAGTCTATGATCAAAACAATTACAAGGTGAAAGCAGGGAAACATAGAGGAACAGAGATTCAGGTGGTGAGAAGGTCAGGTAGATTACAGGATAAAAGAGACTGTCTTAAATGGAGGGTAGAATTAAGGTAACCACAATAATGAGGTTGGGGTGGGAGGTTTAGTTCAGGTGTTGGGGAGGGTGATACAAGAAGGGGGAGGAGGCAGAAGAACAAGATAGATAGGGGAACACTGAGAAAGGTTTCCATGGCCTAAGTGGAACGGAGGTAAATAGTGATGCATGCTCAACCTTAGAACAACAGGGTTCTGGGCTACAGGGATCTAGGTATAGCTTGAAGAGGAGAAATAATACTAAAATGCTTGACTGTCTTATGAATATTAGTTTCCCTTGCCTACTACTGTAAAATAGACCATTGAGTGGGATAGAAAGGAATGTTGGAAAACATAATTAGAAAAAACTTGTAAGACCGTCTTTAGCCTATAACTGATTGTAATACCTAAAAGGGGTTCTACAACTTGCCCAGTAAAATAGGCCTTGTGGAAAGCCTTTAAAGAGTACAGCACCTTACGTGGAATCCTGAGTCCCAACCAGAGGTGGGACATTCCTACTAGAAAGGACAAGCAGACCAGCCTGGAACAGCTACTGTGACAGAAGATACATCTTCAAAGAAAGATCATCAGGAAAAACCCAAAACAAAAATGTCAACATGACTGGCTACTACAAGAATAAGCAAGCTGTTCACCAGGAAGACATCAAGACAAGCAATCAAGTTCCTTCAGGACAAACTCCCCTCTAAGACTGAAACTCAAAGGGAACACACAAACAAATATGTAAGCTTGTTGGCGACTACTTTGGTCTACTGGTGAGTGGAAGAGGGGGAAAGGCAGCAATGAAGAAATGGGCTGAGTTCAACCACAGACCATTGACTCCTGTTGACCTGGAGATGAGAGAGAGAAGAAGGGCTGGTTGGTCCAAAGTTTGGTGAGACCTGGGGACACTTGCGCCCATGGACAAAGACATAGTCAAAGGGGGCTAGAGCTGAGAGTGAAGCATCCAGCTGATATGAAGTGAGGAGTGATGTACAAGAACACCCAAACTTGTAGACAGTACCCATTTGACCTAGCCTAGATAGCTCTATAATCAGAACTCGACTAGAGGAAGACTACAAAAAAAAAAAAAAAATTTTTTTTTTGGATAAAGGAAACAAGGGTAAATTGCTACAGTTTGATGAACCTGACCTATACTCAGAGAGGTAGTTACTCTAAATACCAACAGAAAGGGAAGGAGTCTTCACATCAAGTATTAATGCTATCCCCTCTGTACACAAGGTTGATAGGGACCGGCAATTTAGACATTGGCTACCTAAAATGAGGGCCAATAAAGGCACCAAGTGACCAGCTTGCAAGGTTTCAAGAGGGAATTTAGTTTAAAAGTATGGAGGGAAAGAAAGAGTCCCCACTGAATAGTTTTCATCGTGTCTAGATGGGTCTGGTAAAAAGAGATGGGGATAGAGAGAAATACTGTTAACTGATGATAGTACATGGAGGGGATTATAATCATTGTAATGAAACAAGGTGTATGATTTGTTGAATGTAAAACTGATGATCTGCCCTGTAAACTTGCACTCAATCCACAATAAAAACCTTGAAAAAAAATAAGTCAAAGGATGGAAAAAATCGTATCAAGCTAATGGCAATAAAAAATGAGCTGAAGTGGCAATACTGATTTCTGGTAGAATAGATTTCAGGTGAAAAACCTCCATAAGAGACAGAGAAAGACATTATCTCATGATTAAAGTGCCAATTGAACAAGAGGACATAAGCACAATAAATATCTATGCACATAATGAAAGAACCTCAAAATACATAAATCAAACTCTAATAGAATTGAAGAAAGATCAGAATATTACACTAGGCAAACCTGCTGCACAAGACCTCTTTAAAGTTTTCAAGAGCAAAATAATCAGTTTGAGGACTAAAGCTCACTGTAGCTGGACAATGAATGAGGAAGACTATAGAAGAATTGATGCATTTTAGTTATGGTGTTGGAGAAAAATATTACAATTACCATGGACTGCCAGAAGAACAAACAAATCTGTGTTGGAAGTAGTACAGCCTAAATACCCCTTGGAAGTTACAAGAGTCAGACTTTGTCTCTCATACTTTGGACATATAAGGAGGGACCAGTCGCTGGAAAAGCATCATGCTTGCTAAAGTGGAGGGACAGTGAAGAAAAGGGATTGACACAGTGACAGCAACAATGTACTGAAGCCTAGTAGCAACTGTGAAAATGGTGCAGGACAGGGTGGTGCTTTATTCTGCTGTACATACAGTTACTATGGGTCAGGACCTATTCAATGGCACCTAACAGCAACAACAACAACAACAATAATAGGATATTTTAATACATCATGTTTGATAAAGTATAGAACAACTATAATGAATCTCAATAGTCACAGAAGAACTAAACAACACAATCAACCAACTTGACTTCATAGATTTATATAGAACCCTCAATGCAACAACAACACAATATCTATTTTTTCCAGTGCACATGTAACATTCTCCAGAATAGACAATACTCTAGACCACAAAAAAAGCATCAATAAATTGATAAACACAGAAATACTACAAACCATCTTTACAGATTACAGTGCTATAAAAGTAGAAATTAACAATAGGTAGATCAAAGAAACAAAATTGAATACAAGGAAATTGAATAATACCCTACTGAAAAGCTACTGGGTAATAGAATCAATTGAAAAAATGAAATAAAAAGAATTCCTTGACCCAAATGAGAATGAAAATATAGCATACCAAAACCTTTGGGACATAGCAAAAGCCATGCTTAGAGGGCAATTTATAGAAACAAATGAACACATCCAAAAAGAAGAAAGAACTAAAATCAACACATTAGCACATCTCCAACAAATAGAAAAAGACCAGCAAACCAAGCCTACATTCAACGGAGAAATAATAATGATTAGGGCAGAAATAAATTAATTAGAAAACAGAAAAACAATAGAAAGAATCAACATGACAAAAAGTTGGCTCTTTGGAAGGATTATTAAAATGGACCAACCATTATCAAATATAACAAAAGAAAAGGATGAGAAGATGCAAAAATCACACAAAAGAAATGATATAGATGACATCATAACAGAACCAACAGAAATTAAAAGCATAATAACAAAACACTATGAATAACTGTATCCAATAAATTTGAAAACTGTAAGAAATACATTTTTAGAAAAACACAACATACCTAAACTAACATAGAGTGTAGTAGAAAACTTGAACAGACTTGTAACAAATGAAGAAATTGATCAACTGTCTAAAAAACTCCTAACAAAGAAAGGCTTTACTGATGAATTCCACCAATCAATCAGAGAACAGTTGACACCAATTTTATTCTATTTCAGAACATAGTAAAGAATGGAAAACTCACCAATACATTTTATACAGCAAGCGTAGCCTTCATACCCAAACCAGGCAAAGACATTAGTAAGAAAGAAAATTATAGACCAATATCACACATGAACACAGATGCAAAAATGCTCAACAGAATCCTAGCTGATAGAACTCAAAATATATTTTAAAAATAATAATACTTGACCAAGTGGGATTCATTCAATGATGCAAGGATGGTTCAATATTAGAAAAAGCAATCAACATAATCCACCATATAAATAAAACACAGGAAAAGAACCATATGATAATACTGATTGATGCTGAAAATGCATTTGACAAAATTCAAAATCCATTCCTGATAAAGACACTCAACAAAATAGGAATTAAAGTTAAATTCCTCAAAATAATCAAAAGCACATATACAAATCCAACAGCTCACTTATCCTCGATAGAGAGAAACCAAATGTATTCCTTTTGCAAACAGGAACCAGAAAAGGATGTCCTTTATCACCACACATATTCAATATTGTGTTAGAAGTCTTATCCAGAGCTAAAAGTCAAGAAAGAGAAATTTAAAGGCATCCAAGTTTGCAAAGGGTGTACTGGTGTGGTACTTCAGGATAAGCACTGGGCCGCAAGGTCAGTGTAACCCAAAAGGTTGGCAGTTCAAACACACCAGTCTCTCCTCAGAAATGCTATACAGGGTTACTATGAGTTGGAACTGACTCAATGACACTAAATAACAAAAATGAAAAATTGGCAAAGAATAAGTAAAACTCTGTTAGCAGATGATATGATCCTCTACACCAAAAACCATAAAGATTCAGCAAGAACATTATTGGAACTCACTGAAAGACGCAGCAAAGTCACTGGATACAAGATCAGTATACAAAACTCATACACTATACACTAATTCCTACACACTAATAAAGGCAGCTCTGAAAAGGAAACTAGGAAAACAATACCACTTACAATACCCACCCAAAAGATGAAATATTTAGGAATAAATCTAACCAGAGAAACAAAAGACCTATATAAAGAAAACTGCAACACACTACTACAAGAAACAAACAAACAAAAAACTCACAAAAATGGAATACTATATCATGCTCATGGCTAGTAAAATTTAACATTGTGAAAATGTCTACACTACCCAAAGCAATCTATACATATAACACAATCCCAATTCAGATTTCAACATTATTCTTTTAAAGAGATGGGAAAAAAATGATCACTAACTTTATGTGAAAAGAAAAAAAAAGTGATATATATATGGGTAACTATATAGGACCCTGTATTTTACCCTTTGACGTCACTTAAATATATATATATATATATATTGCATTGAAATGAAACAAAGTGCATGATTGGTTTAATGGAAAACTGATTATCTTGTCTGTGAAACTTCTCTCAATTCACAATAAAGAGTTTAAAAATAAGATCAGCAAAGTGTTAACCGTTTAGTCTATCTTATAAAAGCTGTTTGTCCCTCACACATGTTTCTGCCTGACAGCTTTTTAGAAAGGCATATTCTACTAAATGTTACATTTTATATTATAAACTCTTTGAAAATAAACTAAAATACACTTCCTAAGTGTGAAGTTTGTCTTTGTGGATTTGGGATACAAATAAACTGTTCTTAATTTTAATGACAGTTCTGCCTTAGGTTGCTTTCCCTGAGAAATAGACTGAAGTGGAGATCAACACATAACATGTGTGATCCCATATCCACAACTATAAGCAATAGAGGAGCAGTATTAGGCACAATGTTGAAATACAAAGCAGTTGTAACAAAGGAGTCATCTGATTCTAAGGTACTTGGACTGGCCCTGCAGAGTTGTTTTGAATTGAGACCTGGGACTAGGATTTGTACCTCCACATCACACATTCCTTGGATAAAAGCTTTCAGAAAAGCATGTTTACTTAGCCCAAGCAGCTCCATATGCCTTATAGAAGTTTCTATGGAGTCACTCTATTGTGAAAACCATCAGAAAGGCAATACTCCCAGAAGTTGAAGAAATGAGTCCCTGGTCTGAACAGTAGGGGTCAGTGATCCCACATTGTTATTAAGTGCCTTTGAGTTGGTTATGACTCACTGTCACCTCATGTAAGATATCAGAGTCCTGGTGTGGCACTGTAAGATAAATGCTAGGCTGCCAACTACAAGTCTGGTAGTTCAAACCCACCAACCACTCTTCAGAAATCCTATATGTGGTCACTATGAGTCAGAACTAACTCAGCAGCACATAACAAGAACAACAACATAGGATTTCTGAGGAATGGCTCAGAATCTTGTGGTATGCAGTCTAGTGCTTATCTTACAGTGCCGCACAAGGACCCTGTATTTTACCCTTTGACGTCACTTAAATTCATTTCCTTTATTAAAAACTTGACTCAACTAGAAATATCTGCTAGAAGAGTCTGATCTCTCTTTTTTTTTCTAGAGATAATTATTGATATTGTTAAGTGCTATTGAGTTGGTTTTGACTCCTAGTGACCCTGTATAGGGTTTCTAAGGAGCAGCTGATGGGCTTGAACTGCCAACCTGTTTACCACCTACAGAAATCAATTTGTAGGCAATTAATACAGTTCATAATTTTTAGGGCATTTTTAATCGAAACTAGCTCTTTTTCTCTAATGAGTAGGTGATGAAAAGAAAATGAATGCATTTTCAAGACACAGTTTGGTGCCTTGGTTTGTGCTAAGTGACACTAATTTAACTCATCTTAGTTTTTGCATAATAAGTGCAAATGTCAGTGCAGTGGAAAAGGCTAATTATGTCTTAATATTACTGAAAAGGATAGTTTTTGCCTCATGAAACTTCTCTAAGGTCTCAGAGTCCCCATCATGGTCCACAGACTGCTTTGAAAACATCTGGGCTAGAAGACTGTGTTTTCCTATAAAATCTTTTGACTATTCATTTTGTAATATGTATAAACACGTATCCAGCTTCTAACTCATTTAATCAGTATCAAGGGATGGAAATGCTTTGTGGACAATAAGAAAGTCACAGTCTCTCTCTTTAAGTTAACACGTAGTTCGGTTGCTGTGTGCCGTCAAGTCAGTTCTGACTCATAGCAACTCTGTATAGGGTTACTGAGAGCTGTTGGTGGTTTAAACTACCGACCTTGCAGCTACCAATCTAGCACTTATTTTACAAAGCCACGCCCACAAACTACATCATTGGTTGCCATTGAGGGAATTTCAACTCACGGAGACTCCATGTAACAGGTAAAACTCTTTTCCCTAACGTTTTCTAGGGTAAATTTTCAGAAGTATATCACTAGGTCTTTCTTATGAGCTGCTTCTGGGTGGACTTGAACCTTAGACTTTAGAACTTTCAATTATCTGCCGAGCTCATTATCTGTATCATCAAAAGATGCCAGGAGACTCAAGGAGAGATTTTAAAAAGCCAGTGTTGGGAACATTAGTTTTAGTACTTGATTAGTGCCCACAGCTATATCTTGACAGTCAAATGAAACATCTTCCTTTCTTCTAGAAAGAATAGACCTGAATCAGCCTAGCCTAGAGACAATTTCATTAAAGACAGGACTGACTCAACGCAATTTTTCTCACCGTAGCTGCCCTCTGTTACTTGTGAGTGTGAGGCAATATATATTTTGAGTTGTATTCTGAATATAAACAACACATTTACTACTTTGAACCTAAATACTTTCTAAATGTTACAAACCTTTTAAAAAACAGGCTCTGGTAGCGTAGTGATTACGAATCGGGCTGCGAACCTTAAGGTCAGCGGTTCGAAACTACCAGTCGCTCTGCGGGAGAAAGATGAGGCTTTCTACTCCCGTAAAGATTTACACCCTCGGAAACCCTGTACAGGGTCGCTATGGGTCGGACCCGACTCGATGGCACTTAACAACAACAACAACATTCAAAAATTGTCAATATTAACATTTAACTGAAGAACAAATTACAACTACAGTTAAAATACTTAATGAGTATCTTAGTAAAAGAATTCACAATCCAAATTGGATGAAGATGGTTTTCAGTCTGACTCATAAAATTAGATTTTGACTAGATCTGTGTCCTAAAGGATATAATTGTGACTTTGCAGTCCAGCGCATTAACCCATAGCACCACACCAGGACCTGCCATAAGAACATACAAATCTTTTCTGGAAAAAAGTACATCCAGAATGCTCCTTGAAATGAGAATGTTGATACTTTATCTCTTGTAATTTGGATATGCTGGAAAGACCAGTTCCTTGAGTACGACATCCTGTTTAGTAAAGTGGAGGGTCTGTGAAAAAGAAAAAGAGACTTAATGAGGTATATTGACAGAGGGAACAGCAACAATGGACTTAACAATTGTGAGGATGGTTCAGTAAGGGGCAGTGCTTTACTCTACCGTGCATAGTAAACTTGGGGTATCTCATAGGGTCCTTATGAGTCAGAACCAACTCTATGGCACTTAACAAAAACAATCTTTTTTTTCAAAGTTATTTGACCATAAATAAATTTGTAAGCATAAAAGATCATTTTTTAATTTTTAAATTTGGTTAAAATGCACTTTCTTTGGATTTTAGAAAAATGTCTTTAAAAATTTCAAGTGGCACTTTAAAAATCTTTTTAAAAATGAAAGTAAAATTTAAATCTACTTGGATTTTTTTGTTATATATTGTAAACTTCATTAGTATTTAGCAAATGATTTATAAAAATTAATTTCTAATAACACAAATTCAAAACTAATTTTTATTGACAAAGGCCACAATTTGCATTTACTTGAAAATCTTTTATTATTTTAAAAGCTAGTCTGATGCAACTCACACCTTTTCTAAATAAAATTGAATTGGTTTAATCCATTTAATTAAGAATGATTGTGAAGTCAATCAGACGTGTTCTTATTTGTCAGGTTTGTATTGTCTGTTCTCAACCCTTCTAATTACAATACAAATTTTAGAATCAATTTATAAATTTCCATTCACATAAAAATAGGCTTTTAAGAATATTGATATTGAATCCATTAAATCTACATAACTATTTGGGAGAATTCATATCATTATAATCATGAAGAGAGTACATTTACCCATTGATTTAATACTTTAATTTACCCTAGTAACTTCATCTGTTTTCTCTATAAACATAATGCATACCTTTTGTCAGGTTTATTACTAAAAACCTGACATTTTCAATGCAATTATAAATGTTGTTAGAACTGTCGAGTGGGTTCTGACTCACAGCAACTCTCTATAGGGTTTCTGAGGAGCAGCTGGTAGGTTTGAACAACCGACCTTGAGATTCAAATCGATCTTGTGGTCCAGTGCTTTATCCTGAAGTTCCACAATAGGTCTCCTATATGGATGCCACAGACTTCCCTAACTCATATTCAAACTGAGATTTTTGAGGCCACAACACAGAGTAATAACCATTCTACGAGTAAGGCCCCACAAACTTGAGGCCAGTAATAAATTGTTGCTGTTGTTATAAAGCCAACGAGTCAGTTCCAACCCATAGCGACCCTGTATATGGTTTACGAGGAGCAACTGGCAAACTTGAACCACTGACCTTGTGGTTCAAACAGACTTTGCAGTCCAGCATATTAACCCACAGCCACATCAGCAAAATTAGTACACCTTCAAAAGTTCTTTTTATTCATTTGTTCTTGGTAAATAAGAATTTAATTTATTTGTATGGTACTAATATAAAAGTCTTCCTTAATTTATTCATTAATTTAAATAATTTGAATAAAAATCAAGGTCACAGACATCCTTATTATATTCGTTCCGATCATAAAGAAACACTTTCAATATTTTATCAATATGTATATTTTTAATATTTAAAATATATTTATTACTAGACTAAATAGCCAATAAAATTATTTAAAATGAAATTAAAAGTTAATAGAATTTTAGGTAAACATTTCGATAGTGCTGTACAAGAAGCTCTGACCTGCTAACGTCAAGGTTCAAACCCACCAGCTGCTCTTTGGAAACCCTATTCATGGTCAATATGAACTAGAACCCACTTCACAGAACTTAACCACAATATAAATTGAAGCCATGATAATTATTCTTTTTAGTGACATTGGTTAAATTGATTGATTTTTGAATATTAAAGTAAATTTTTAGTACTGATCTAGAAAACAAATTTATGAAAAAGTGACATGGTCATTATGTTTTATTGTTGAATTCAGCAAGTTAATATTTTAATTAGAGTTTTTTATTCTATATGTATGAGATAATCTAGCGTGTAGTTTTATTTTCTTTTAGTAGTCTAGCCAGTTTTTTGGTATCAAGGGAAAGCTGGTCAAATAAGATGAGCTGGGGAATCTTTTTTTTGTCTGTTTTGTTACATTGTGTTCTGTCTTTCTTAAATGTTTGGAAGCTTTCAGCAGTAAAACTATCTGGGCATGAAATTTTCATTACAAAAAAGTTGGTTATAGATACAATTCCCTTAATAGATAAAATATTCTTCTAAATTTTTTGAGTCAGTTAAAAATATTTTGCCAAGATTGCTCATTTAATTTGAAAATTTTGTTGATGTATATTTTTTTCACTTTTGTGGTATGATAAATGTATATGTAATTTGTCCCATATGATAACATTCATTTTGTAATATTTGATGTTGATTATTTGTTCCTACACTTTTATTCCCCTTAATAAGTCTTGTTAGGTGTTTATTAGGAACTCAACTATTGACTTATTTCTCTATTTCCTTTAGTTGTATTTCATGTGATTTGCTATTTTGGCAGTCCATTATATCCTCAATATTCTTCTCCAACAAGACAACTCAAATGCATCATTTCTTATACGGTCTTTCTTATTCATTGTCCAACTTTCACATGCATATGAAGCTATTGAAAATACCACAGGTTGGGGCAGGCACACCTTGGTCCTCAATCTAGTATATTTGTTCTTGTGCAGCAGATCAACCTAATGCAACATGTCCTTTAATTTCTTGGTTGCTGCTTCCATGATTGTTGATTATGGAGTGAAGTCTTTGACAATTTCAATCTTTTCTCCATTTATCATGATGTTATTTGATCCAGTTGGGATTATTTTTATTTTCTTTGTATTGAGGTATAACCCATACTGAAAGATGTACTATTTGACCTTCATCAGTAAGTATTTTAAGTCCTCTTTGCTTTTAGCAGGCAAGGCTGTATCATCTGCATATTATAGATTGTTAATGAGTCTTCCTCCAATCCTAATGCTATATTCTTCTTCATATAATCCAGCATCTCAGATTATTTGCTCAACGTACAGATTGAATTGTTGCTATTGTTGTTAAGTGCCATTGAGTTAGTTCCAACCCATAGAGACCCTGTATAGGATTTCCAAGGAGCAGCTGATGAGCTTAAACCACCGACCTTGCAGTTCAAACAGCTTTGCAGTCTGGCACACTAACACACACAATGCCACACCAGGATTCCACAGATTGAATAAGTATAGTTAAAGAATACAACGCTGGTGCACAACTTTCCTGATTTCAGTCATTCAGTATCCCCTTGTTGTTTTCAAATGATTGCTTGTTAGGTATTAGTCTTGTTGTTGTTGTTGCTGTTGTTAAATGCAGTTGAGTTGGTTCCAAGTCATAGAGTCCCTGTATAAGGTTTCCGAAGAGTAGCTGGTGAGCTTGAACCCCTGACCTTGTAGTCTGGCTGGTGAGGTTCAAACAGACCTTGCAGCCCAGTGCATTAACCCACACCAGGACTCTTGTTAGGGTGTCTTAAAAAAAAAAAAAAAAAAAAAAAAAGGAATGAAAGGAATAGTTTCCAAGTGGATCTGTCAGGACAGTTTTCAATTCAAGGTGGAGGAGAAACTCAGAAAGTTATTTTTTACAATTCTTAAGGAGATAATCTTGATAAAAAGATCATAAAATGAAAATGAAAGATTAAAAAATGAAATGGAATGCATAAAGATAGATTCTAAGCATTAGGAGCTGAAATAACTCGTATTGGCCATTTTTAATCAGACAGCATACTACGCAGGGAACGACAAGTTGGAGAAGAAAGGCATCACATTCATTGTCAAAAACAGCTTTTCAAAATTTACCTTGAAGTACATGTAGTCAATGATAGGATAATATCCATATGTCTACAAGTAAAACCAATTACTACCATTATTTTTTAAATTTATACACCAACCACTAAAGCCAATGATGATGAAATTGAAGAAATCTACCAACTTCTTCAGTCTAAAATTAAGAAAACATGCAATAAAGATTAATTGGTAATTAGTGGTGATTGGAATGAGAAAGTGTAAACAAAGGGCAAGATCAATAGTTGGAAAATATCGCCTTGATGTAGGAATAATGCTGGAGATGACAAGATGCAATTTTGCAAGACCACATGACTTAGTAATTGCAAATAGCATCTTTTTCAATAGCATAAAAGGCTATTACTATGCATGTAAACTTACCAGATGGAATACACAGGACTCAATCTCGTCAAACAAGGTCAGAGGCAAACTTTAGACCAGACCATCAATTGCTCATATAAAAGTTCAGGCTGAAGCTGAAGAAAATTAAAACAAGTCCAAGAGAGCCAAAATATGACTGTGAGCATATCCCACCTGAATTTAGAGACCATCTCAAAAAGAGATTTGATGCATTAGACACTAATGACTGAAAACCAGAAGAGTTGTGGGATGATATCAAGAACATCATATATGAAGAAAGCAAAAATCACTAAGAAGACAGGAAAGAAAGTAAAGACTAAAATGGAATAAGAAACTCTGAAACTTGCTCTTGAGTATAGAGACACTAAACAAACTAGAAGCAATGAGGAAGCAAAAGAGCTGAGGAGAAAATTTCAAAAGGCAGGTAGCGAAATCAAAATCAAGTATTAAATAAATGAAATGGTTATAATACTGAAAGGGAAGAACACTCTCAGAATTTCTCAAACTGAAAGAACTGAAGAAAAATTCAAGCCTCAACTTGAAATATTTAAGGGTTCTATGGGGGGAAAATATTGATTGATGAGGAAAGCATCAAAAGAAGATGGAAAAAATACAGAGTCACTTTACCAAAAGGAATTGGTCAATGCTCAGCAATTTCACGAGGTAGATCAAGAACCATTGATATTGAAGTAAGAAATCCAAGCTACAAAGAAGATATTGGGGGAAAGCCAGACTCCAGGAATTGTTGTAATACAAATTGAAATATTTCAATTGAGATGCTGACTTTAATATGCCAAGAAATTTGGAAAACCTGGCCAACTGATTTGAAAAACTTCAAATTTGTGCTCATTCCAAAGAAAGTTGACCCAATTAAGTATGAAAATCATTGAATAAAATCATTAATATCATATGCAAATACAATTTTGCTGAAGATAAATAAAAAATGGCTAAGACATTACATTGACAGGAAGCTGCTAGAAATTTAAAACTGATTTAGAAGAGGATATGGACATATTATTACTGATGTTACATGGATCTTGGCTAAAAGCAGAGAATACTAGAAAGATGCCTATTTGTGCTTTATTGACTATGCAAAGACATTCAGCTGTATGGATCATAGCATATTACGGATAATGTTTTAAAGAAGGGGAATTCCAGAACACTTAATTATGCTCAGGAGGAACATGTACACAGTCTAAGAGGCAGTTGTTAGAAATGAACAAGGGGGTACTAAATGATTTAAAATCAGGAAAGAAGTGTTCCAGGATTGTATGCTTTCATGACTAGGAGTAGATGGGACTCATTAACAACCTGTAATATACAGATGACACCAGCTGGCTTGCTCGAAGCGAAGAAGACTGAAAATACTTATTGATGAAGATCAAAGGCTACAGCCTTCATTATGGATTTCACATTAATGAAAAGAAAACCAAAACTCTCACAACTGGACCAATAAACAACATCATGATAATAGAAGAAATGACTGATGTTTTCAAAGACTTCATTTTGCTTGGATCCACAATCAACATCAATGGAAGCAGCATTCAAGAAATCAAATGATGTATTGCATTAGGCAAATCTGCTGCACAAGACCTCTTTCAAGTACTAAAGACCTCATAGTGTGAGGACTATGATACACCTGACCAGAACCATGATATTTTCAATGGCCTCATATGCATGCGAAAGTTGAATAAGAAGATGAGAGAGGAATCAATAAGTCTGAAATATGGTGTTGGAGAATATTGACAGTTCCATGAACTTCCAGAGAACAAACAAATCTATGTTGGAAGAAGGACAGTCAGAATGCTTCTTTGAAGTGACGATCGTGAGACTTGTCTCTCATACTTTGAACATGTTGTCAAGAGGGACAAATCCATGGAAAAGGACATCATGCTTGGTAAGTGGAGGATGAATGAAAAGAGGAAGCCTCTCAACATGATGCATTGGCACAGTGGCAGAAATCATAGACTCAAACATAACAACCAGGACCCAGTAGTGTTTCCTTCTGTCATGCATTTGGTGACTATGAGTTAAAGCCGACTCAGTGACCCCTAATAACAATAATATTGGCAGATTATCTAAAAGAACACAGAGTAATTATGAAGGGTCATTTGGAAGAAGTTTTAAGACAATTGGAAATTGAATTTTAGAGAAAAAAACGAAGAAAGTTGAAATAAAAATGTGTTTTCATTACAATGCACCTGCTCATTCATCAAGAGTAGCAATGGCTGTCCTACTAGAATATCATTACAAAATCTTACCCCATAAACACCACAGCCCTAATCTTGACCCTTCAAGTATCTTTTTGTTCCCAAACCTCAAGAACATTTCAAAGAATCATGATTTGTGGCCCCTCAAGGATCCCACAACTGCTGTTGGACATGGTGCACATCACAAAGCCTAGCAGTCCTGGGGAATGGTTAGAGAGATGGAAAGAGCACACTAAGAATTGTAAAGACCTAGATGGAGGACATTATCTGAAACAATAGATTTATGTTTTTATTTAAGAAAGGTTTCTAAGGTATTGTAGCCATACTTACTTTTTTCCCATTTACCCTCTATTTCAAGAATTGACCTTTTTAATCTTGTGAGTTGCTGTTGTCAGTTTGAACACATGTATAAATCTTAAAAGAGCAAAATGCTCATGAAAGACAATGATCATCGGTTTTTCACAAGACTTCTGGGGATATTTTTAAAGTGCAATGACTATCTCAGGACAATAGTTTTTAAGGTTCATTCATCCTTCGTTGCTCCAGCAAGCCTGGATTCCAAGAGATTTTGACAATCACTTCTACTGTGTATATTCTCAATGCCTACAAAAATAAAATAAATGGTTTTTAAAAGTTCAATAATCGAGATAAACAATATTTCAGTACAATATTTTAAATATCAAAATTAGTACAAAATATTTGTGATGAACACAATATCAAATTTGTAAATAAACACATTTTTTAATGAAAAAAAATTGATCTTAAAGCAGCATCCTTTATCTCTAGAAATAACACTGGTAGTTGGGGCAAATCTGACAGTAGAAATTCAGTCTGTATCAATCATCAAGTATTTATTAAACACTGTCTTTGGGTGGAAATAGGTTTAGTCAAACTGACTGAAGCTGAATCACACCTTTACTGGATAAGAAAAACCAGACCTAACATTCAGGGAATATTTTTCTTTATATATAGATTTCCCATTCTTTATATTGTCCAGAAAAGACAGCCCAAACTATTCTTAATTATTAACAATTTTGAGATGAAGTTGAAAGCTTTAGTTTAAAAGATGTACCTTATGTATTTATTGGATTGACATCTTATACTTGTTTTGACTAACTCTAAAAAATTCATAGTACTCATAAAAAAACTTATGCCAGCTGGGCAATACAGATTGCTGTAAGTACTTGTTCATACTTGCGCTTTTAATTGTGAACAACTTTTTATTTCAACTATAGTTTTCTTTTCTACATTACTATTGTTGTTATGAGGTGCCATTGAGTCGGTTCTGACTCATAGTGACCCTATGCACAACAGAACTAAACACTGTCCAGTCCTGAGCCAGCCTCACAACTATTGTTATGCGTGAGCCTATTGCTGATGCCACTATATATATTTAATACTATGAGAACTGTAAATTATTTTGTAATTAAGTTTTTAACTAAAATATATTGAGCACCTACCAAGTGTGAAACACTCTTTACAAATTATCTTAGGAGTCAATTTTCTCCAAGCATAAACACTCTATTAACTCTAGGTTTATTTTAAGAGAAGAGAAAGATTGCAACCTGACTTTTACTGACAAAGAAAATGCTTAAAAAAATCCCAGATATTATAAAAGTGACTTGACAACAACTTCCTTCCCTTGGAATCAAAAATAGTCAATGCCTCTTCCCTCATAAATTAAAAAAAAGGAAAATATACCAGAAGAGAAAAATAAATGGCTCTTATGTAAGATTCTTAGCTGCATGTAAGAGCAGAGAATAAATCTAGCAAAGCTAGTTATAATTGGCACATTATTAGTTATAGAACATTGTTTAGGTGTTGGAAAAATATTTAGAAATATGTAAAACTTGCCTACAAAAAGGTATATATTATATTTTTAAAAAATCTCTAAATCAGCTAATGACATGACAGCAATTATTCAAATATTGAGCGGAAGTAGCTCAGAAGGATGATGATTATTTATAGATGGCCTGATCGTCACTTGACTGAAATCACCATTACTTGGGAACAGGAGGGTAACTTCAAATGCTGACTCCATCCCAGATGGCACATCAACTCTACTAGCGAATACATTTTCATAATAATATATACTGCAAGAGTAACGCTTAAAGAATTTGAGATTCACTTTCAATTTTCATTTCCGTGCACAAGCATCACTCTCTCCTGGGGCACTTAAGGGCATATCTAAGAAACAAGATGTAAAAAAACAAATTTCACTAGATTTTCTTTTTTGAAACTTATGTATCCAAGCATGAAGGTTTGTAGAGCCATCTATTTAATACCTTAATTTAAATAAAATGAATAAATACATGCAAAGCATTTTGCAAGATGTAGTTTTTCTAGGCATCTCAAGATATAAACTAGGATAAAAACATGGTTAAGCAGCCCTAGTTTTGCAGTGGTTAAACCCTTGACTGTTAACAAGGTCAGGGATTCAAACCCACCAACTTTTAACTGCTTTGCAGGAGAAAGTCATGGCCATCTAGTTCCATACAAACTAAAACCCAATCAAACCCTTTGCCTTCAAATTGATTACTACTCAGAAACCCGATGCTAACAAGTCAAATGTGACTTGCGTGTAGCTGTGAAACTGGAAGCTATGCTCCCAGTATTTCAAATACTAGTAGGGACACCATAATGGACAGGTTTCAGTGGAGATTTCAGACTAAGACAGACTAGGAAGAATGATCTGTTGATTACTTCTGAAAAAAAAAAAAAATGGTCAATGAAAATTTTAAAAACAGCAGTACAACATTGTCTGATATATTTCTGAACTACAAGTCAGTAGGTTGGAAGGCACTTTCCTCAAAGCAAAGTCAACCTTTATGAAGGGGTTGGAGCAAAACTTTCAGGATGTTTGTTGATATGGCATGAGTCAAAATGAGAAGAAACAGCTGCAAACATTCACTAATAATCAGAATGAGGAATAGGCAAAGTATTAAACAAGGAAAACTGGGAGTAGTCAAAAATGGAATGGAATGCAAAAAGATGGATCTCCTCAGCATTAGTAAACTGAAATGGACTGGTACTGAACATTTTGAATCTGACAATTGTATGACTTACTATGTGGGGACTGACAAAATGAAGACTGAATTCACATTCATTGTTAACAAGAATACCTGAAGATCTAACCTGAAATTCAATGCTGTCAGTGATAGGATAATATCCATATGCCTATAAGGAAGACTGGAGTCTTGATGTGGCAGTGTGTGTCAGTTTGAACTGCTAGGTTGGCAGTTCAAGCTCACCAGCTACTCCTTTGAAACCCTATACAAGGTTGCTATGGGTTGGAACCGACTCAATGGCACTTAGCAACAACAACAAAACAAGGAAGACCAGTTAATATGACTATTATTCAGACTTAGACAATAACTATTAATGCCAACTATGATGAAATTGAAGATTTTTGCTAATTTCTGCAGTTTGAAATTGATTAAACATGCAATCAAGATACATTGATAATTAGTGGTGGTTGGAATGCACATATTAGAAATTAATAAAAATCAGTAGTTGAAAAATATGGCCTTGGTAGAAGAAGCCACATCAGGAATGACATGATAGAATTTTGGAAGAACTACAATTTATTTAGAGTCTTGAAGTAGATCTGTAGGATCAGTACTGGACTGCTAACCACAAGATTGGTGGTTAAAACCCACCAGCCACTCATTGGAAACCATATACAGGGGTCGCTATGAGTCAAAATTGATTCAGTGACACTAAGTGACAATTTGTTCTTTGCAAACACCATATTTTAATAACATAAACAGTAAATTTACATGTGGAACTCATCAGATAGAATACACAGAAATCAAATAGACATAGTCTCTATAGAGAAGTTCTATATCATCAGCTGACTAGAACAAACCATCAATTGCTCATTTGCAAGTTCTAATAGACAAAATATTCAGAACAAGTTTGTGAGAGCCAAAATATGAACTTGAGTATGTCCCACCTATATTTGAAAACCATCTTAAGAATAAATTTTATGAATTGAACACCAATGCAGAGACTTATGGTATGACATCACGCATCATACATGAAGCAACCAAAAGGTCATCAAAATAAAAATAAAGACAATATCAAAATGGATATCAGAAAAGAGTCTGAAAATTTCTCTAGAACATAGGGAAGCTAAAGTGAAAAGAAGAAATTATGAAATAAAATAGCAGAACAGAAGATTCCAAAAGGTGCTTCAAGAAGGTGAAGTAAAGTATTATAATCAAATGTGCAAAGACCCAGAGTTATAAACCAAAATGGAAGAACACACTCAGCATTTCTTTAACTGAAAAGAACTGATGAAAATGTCAGGCTTTAAGTTGAAATATTGAAGAATTCTAAGGACAATATATTGAATGACACAAAAATCATCAGAAGATGGAAGGAATTAACAGACTCACTGTATCAAAAATATCTGGTTGACATTCCACCATATTAAAAGGTAGCATATGATCAAGAACTGATGGTGTTGAAGAAAGAAGTCCAAGCTACTCTAAGGGCACAAACAAAAGACAAATATCCAGGAATTGATGGAATAGTAAATTAAATGTTTAAACTAATAGAGACAGCTCTGAAGATGCTCATCCACCTATGCCAAGAAATTTAGAAGACATCAACCTGACCAACAAACTGAAAGATCCATATTCAAGCCCATTCCAAAAAAGATGATCCAACACAATGTGGATATTATCTAATAATATCATTCATGTCACATGAAATTTTGTTGACGATATTTCAGAAATGTTTGGAGCAGTATATCGACAGGGTACTGCCAGAAAGTCAAGCTGGATTCAGAAGAGGATTTAGAATGAGGGTTATTATTGCTGACAGATGGATCTTGACTGAAAGCAGAAAATACCAGGCTAGTGTTTACATATTTTATTGACTATGTGAAGGCATTAGACTGTGTGGATCATAAGTAATTTTGGATAACATTGCCAAGAACAGGAATTCCATTGTGCTCATGCTGCACCTGTCCATAGATCAAGAGGCAGTCATTCAAACAGAAGAAGGGAATACTGTGTGGTTTAAAATCAGGAAAGGTGTGTTTCAGGGTTGTATGTTTTCATTATACTTATTGAACTTATATATTAAACTAATAATCTGAGAACCTGGACTATATGAAGAAGAACAGAGCATTGGATTTGGAGAAAAACTCAATAACAACCAGTTACATGCAAATGACACAGCAAATGCCTTCTTAAAGGAAAGAGGACTTGAAGCTTTTACAAAGACTACAGCCATCAATATGGATTACATGTTAACGTAAACAAAAAATCCTCACAACTGTGCCAATAAGCAACATTATCATAAGTGGAGAAAAATTGAAGTTGTCAACGAGTTCATTTTACTTGTATCCATGATCAACACCCGTAGAAACAAGTCTCAGGAAGTAAGGTATATTGCATTGCACAAATCTTCTGCCAAATATATCTTTAGGGTGTTAAAAAGTAAAAATGTCACTTGGGAGACAAAGGTGGGTTTGCCCCAAGCCATGGTAATTTCAATGCCTTCATATGCATTCAAAAGCTGGGCAATTTATAAGAAAGGCCAAAGAAGAATTGATACCTTTGAATTATGGTACTGAAGAATAATGTTGAAACACCATGAGCTGCTAGAAGAAGGAACAAATCTGTCATGGAAGAAGTGTAGTCAGCAAGCTCCTTAGCAGTGAGGATATTGTTGTTGTTAAGTGCCGTCGAATTGGTTACGACCCATAGCGACCCTGTATAGGGTTTCCAAGGAGCAGCTGGTGAGCTTAAACTGCCAATCTTGCAGTTCAAACAACTTTGCAGTCTGTTGCATTAACCCACAATGCCACACCAGGAATCTAGCTATGAGGATGATGAGGATTAATCTCATGTTCTTTGGACATGTTATCAGGAGGAACTAGTCTCTAACGAAGGATATCATGCTAGGTAAAGTGAAGTGTCACTAAAAGGAGGAAGACTTTCAAGGAGATGAATTGACACAGTGGCTATAACAATGGGCACCAAAAGGAAAGATTGTGAGGATGGCATGATACATGGAATTGTTTTATTCTGTTGTACATGGTGTTGTAATGAGTTGGAACTGAACTTGATGGTACCTAGTAGCAAGAACAGCAACATGCTCTGCTAGTCAACCATTGTTGTTGTCACAGAAAGTCACCTAAAATAGCAGCACAAAAATGTCTATGTTTTCCAATTTCTATCTGGTCTTCTGTGCAACGGAGGTGACGATCTTTTTTTTTTTTTGCTTTTGTTCTTTCCTTTTTTTTCTTAAACGTTTTATTGTGAATTATGTGATAGTTTACATGGGAGAACATTAGTTTTACATTCATTCTATCGTATATCGTCTCATTGCCATGGTTACAATCCCCTTCATGCAATCCTTCCCCC
>NW_006408621.1:5847335-5872703 GCF_000296735.1 Chrysochloris asiatica
GTTTACATGGGAGAACATTAGTTTTACATTCATTCTATCGTATATCGTCTCATTGCCATGGTTACAATCCCCTCCATGCAATCCTTCCCCCATACTCCCCAGGTCTTCAGCAACGAGGCAATCTTTTATATATTCTTATTTCCTACACTGGCAATTTCTAAGGCATCACAACCCTTCATATGGTCCCCATACTCCTATTACCCTTCTTAGTCTCAGAAGGACCTTCTACTTCATGGAGAAACTAAAGAACCCTTCTATATTACCAAATTGCAATATCATTTGTCTTTACCTCATTTTTTCCCTTCTTATTGTAAAGATAGGCATTTTTATCAAGCTATTCTCTCCATTTGTGTCTTGGATCCATGTTTCTATAATCTCCTAGCAATTTTAATCTTATCTACTTTTTCAAAGGCATTCTAATGTATATTAGATATATAAAGCTTCCACGAGTTGAAGCCAACTTGATGGCGAATAACAAGAACAACGATCTCTTCTGTGCTATCTCCCATCCCATTGATTTTTAACCTAATGATTTCTGTATTCTACACATATTATTATACCAATACTACCTGGTGTGGTACCGTGGACTAATGCATCAGACTGCAAAGTCATTTGAACTTCAACATCAGTGGTTCAAGCTCACCAGCTGCTCCTTGGAAACCCTATACAGGGTCGCTATGGGTCAGAGTCAACTTGACATCACTTAACAGCAACAACAACCCTTGCCATTATATTTTATTTCTTACATTTGGTCCTATTAACCATCCTTTATTCTTTAGTCTTTCTACTCCACTGGCTTTATGGGGGTTACTTTCTCTCAGCTCCCTGTTCCAGTTTCCTGTGTCATCTTTAATCATGTGTTTTCTCTTAATTTTCCATTTTAATGGTTGTCTTAGTTATCTATTGTTGTAAGGGCTGGCAAGTCCGTTCCAACTCATAGCAACCCTGTATAGTGTTTCCAAGTAGCAGCTGGTGAATTTGAACAAACGACCATGTGGTTCAAACCAACCTTGCATTCTAGTGCTTATCCTACAATGCCATACTAAGACTCCATCTTAGTTATCTAGATCTGCTGAAATACCACAAGTAGATGGTTTTAAGGAACAGAAATTTATCCACTCACAGTTTAGATGCCTAGAAGTCTGAATTCAGAGGGCTTGCTATGGAAAAGGGTCCTTTTTCTCTTTTCAGTGTCTGTAGGCTTAACATTCCTTGGCAGTCTCCATGTGTCTTGACATCAATCTTTCCCTGGATCTAGGAGCTTCACAGCGTAAGTTCAGAGGATGGAGTCCACTTCTGACATTTCCTTCATGGTGCTAGTGGCTCCCTCTTTCTCTGCTCATGTCTCACTCCTTTGATCTATTATAAGATCAAAGGTTGCATGCCACACCCTTGGAAATCTCGCATGCATGGGATCAGGGTCATGGTGGAATTAGTGTGGTTTAAAGATCCATAGATATATAGCTCTAGACTTTCTTGAGACTCATATCTATCCAGACTTCTGTAGTGTTTCATTGAGTATTTTGTAGACATTTCATATTTAATATGTGAATTTATGATCTTAAATCTGATCTCAAAATTGAGCCTTTTTCTTAATAATAATATTAATAGTTAGCATCTCTTGAACACTATATTCAATGCTCAATATTTGAGGGGAAGTAAAAACAAAAACAAAAAAGTATTGCTGAAAAATCACAGAAACACTTACAAAACAAAAATATCAAAATGTGAAGTTATTTTCTCAATGTAGTCTCTATCTTGGGCTATACACTTCTGAAGGCAAAATTTCCATCTCTTAATTCTTCCCCAAAGAATTCTGTGATGTTTGATTTATGACACACCAACAGCAGTTTTGACATCCTCTGGTGATTCAAGGACTGCTGGTGTGGTGCTATAGGTTAAACACTGGACTGTGAACCACAATCTTGGCAGTTCAAACCCACCAGCTGTTCCTCAGAAACCCTATGTAGGGTTACTATGAGTTGAAATTGACTCAACGGCACTTACAGAAAATAACAAGGGATTCAAACCATGTTCCTTTGAAATGTTCTTTGAGTTTGGTGAACAAAAAATGTCTGAAGGGGGAAGATCAGCATTGTAGAATGGGTGAGAGGAAGATTTCCAATGTGATTTTCTCCTAGGACACCTTGCTAGCCTTGAAGAATGAGCAGGTGCAATGTGATGGAATTTTGTTTGTTTGTTTCCTGGCCTTCTTCTCATCAATGCAGTTTTCTGTTTTCTAAAGCTTCTTCACAATAAGTCCCCAAGATTGTCCTGTGTCCTTTGAGAAACTCTATTAAGATTACCCCTTTGAAGTCCCTTCTGAGTTGATCTCTCTCAGCAGATGTCCTTAAAAGATTCTTTCTTTTTTGATTGGGCCTTGCTCTCTGGGTTTACTGGTCAATCCAAGACTCATCCAAATTTGTTCCATAAAATTGTCTTTCTTATCTAAATCAGTTTTTTTGTTTGTTTGTTTGTTTGTTTTTATTTTTTTGTTTTTTTTTTTTAGCTAGCTGATCTTCCCATAATATTTCTGGCATTCAATAAGACAAAAGGTTTCTGAAGCCAAGATGTTCACTTAAAATTGAAAATGCCAAGTCATGTGATATCTCAACTTTGGTAGCTATTATACCAATGGTAATTCTACAGTCTTCTTCCACCAGGCTCTGGACTTTACTTCTGTCACTGTTTTTCATTAGTCAAAATTGATGGTCTTCCCACTCTTGGCTAATCTTTGAGGTCTCTCCAACCTTCCTTAAAATGTTTTATCCCTTAAAAAACCTGTTGTTTTATGTAGGGAAGGATTCTTGTAAACTTATTACAAGGTTTCAGTGACTTGGGAAGATGTTCACTTGACATTTGTTAAAAAAAACTATATTATTTATGACTCAAATTGAGTTTTTTCATGGCACACAAAGTATGTTTTTTGCTTTTTTTTAATGAGTGCACCCTAATGAGACTAAAACAGGTGCATTACTTAGAGAACATGTTTGTAGTTATCCACTGATCACAGAGACATGTTTTAACACATTTTGCTCAGAATAAACCAAGGCATGTATGTATGAATTAGAACCCTCCTAGCAATACTTTTTTTTTTTTTTTTTTTTACTTTCCCTCGTGCATAATAATTATAAGCTTCATTTTCAGATGTGAAAAATGAGAAATATGTTAAGTAGTTTACCCAAGATTATGTGGTTGCTACGTGAAACCACTATCACTTCTCTGTCAATTTGTTATACTGTGGGAGCGTGTGTGTTGCTGTGATGCTGGAAGCTATGCCACAGGTATTTCAAATACCAGTAGGGTCACACATGGGAATGCAGTAGCTTCATTATATAAGTACTGGACTGTGAACCACAAGGTCAGCAGTTAGAGCTCACCAGTGTCTCCATGGTAGAAAGATGAGGCTTTCTGCTCCCATAGAGATTTAAAACCTCAGAAACCCTTTACAGGGTGGTTATGAGTCAGAACCGACTCAATGGCACTTAACAACAATAAGCACCACCCATAATGTACCAGTTTCAGCAGAAATTCCAGACTAGGAGGAAGGAGAGGCAGACTACTTCTGAATCATTGTTGTTGTTATGTGCTGTGGAGTCGGTTCCGACTCATAGTGACTCTGTACAGAGTTTCCGAGGCTGTAAATCTTTATGGGAGCAGAAAGCCTCATCTTTCTCCCGTGGAACAGCTGGTAGTTTCAAACTGCTGACCTTGAGGTTAGCAGCCTGATTTGTAACCACTATGCTATCAGAGAATCATTAGTCACTGAAAATCTTATGTCTAGAGTGGAACAATGTCAGATGAATAAGTCAACTATGAATAAATCATTGGCCTTTACACATAGACCTTACCAGATGGAATACATAGAAATCAAGGTGACTACATCTCTGGGAAGAAATTGTAGAAAATCTTAATATCATCGGTCAAAACAAGGTCAGGGCCTGACTTTGGAACAGACCATCATATGCAAGTTCAGGCTGAAGCTGAAGAAAATGAAAACAAGTCCATGAGAACCAAAATATTATTTTGACTTTAGAGACCATCTCAAACACAGGTCTGATGTATCAGACTCTAATGATCAAAGGCCAGAACTGCTATGGTATGACATTAAAAACATCACACATGAAGAAAGCAAAAAGACATTAAAAAGACAGGGAAGAAAGAAAAGAACACAATGGTTGTCAAAAGAGACTTCAAAACTTGCTTCTGAACATAGAGAAGCTAAAACAAATGAAAGAAATGTGGAAGTAAAAGAGCTGAACAGAAAATTTCAAAGGGCAGCTTGAGAAGACAAAGTAACATAGTATAAGAAAGTGTGTAAAGATCTGAATTTAGGGAATCAAATGAGAGGAACACACTCCACATTTCTCAAGCTGGAAGAAATGAAAAAAAAAATTAAACATTGAGTTGCAATATTAAAGATTCTCTGGGCAAAATATTGACACAATAAGCCTCCAAAGAAGATGGAAGGAATATACAGAGTCAGTCATTGTACCAAAATAAGTTGATTGATGCTGATTCATTACAAGAGGTACTATATGATCAAAATCCTATGCTATTGGTGAAAGAAGTAGTCCAAGTAGTACTGAAGGCATTAGGTAAAATCATGGCACCAGGAATTGACAGAATGCAAACCGAAATGCTTCAACCAACTGAGGAAGCACTGGAGGCACTTACTCATCTATGCCAGAAAATTTGGAAGTCAGCTAGTTAGCCAACTGATTGGAAGAGATCCATATTGTGCCTATTCCAAAGAGAGGTGCCCCCCAAAATGTGGAAATCATCAGATTATTTAATTAATATCACAGGCAAGTAAAATTTTGCTGAAGATAATTCAACAATGGGTTCATGAATACATTGATGTGGAGCTGCCAGAAAATCCAATTCAGAAAAGAATATGTAATGAAGGATATTATTGCTGACAACCAATGGACCTTGGTTGAAAACAGAGAAGACAAGAAGTTTACTTGTGCTTTATTGACTATGCAAAGTCAATATACTGTGTGAATTATAACAAACTATGGATAAAGATGAGAAAAATGGTAATTCCAGAACACTTAATTAATTGTGCTGATAAGAACCTACCTGTATATAGAGCAAGAGGCAGTTATTTCAACAGAACAATGGAATATTGAATGGTTTAAAATCATCATGAAAGATCTGAGTGATGTTTGTCTCCTTTCTCCACATTTTTTCAATCTTTATGCTGAGCAAATCATCTGAGAAGCTGGTTTATATGAAGAACATGGCATCAGGATTGAAGGAAGACTCATTAACAATATATAATATTCAGATGATACAACCTTGCTTGCTGGAAGCAAAGAAAAATTGAAATATTTACTGATGAAGATCAAAGACTGCAGTCTTCAGTATGGATTGCTACCCAATGTAAAGTAAACAAAATCCTCATAACTGGACCAATAAATAGCTTCATCAGAAACATAAAAAAGATAGAAGTTGTCAAAGATTTCATTTTGCTTGGATCCACAATCAGTGCTAATTAAAGCAGTAATCAAGAAATTAAATGATGATATGCATTAGGCAAATCTGCAGCAGCAGACTTCTTAATAGGTTAAAGAGATATATTATCAGAAAGGCCCAGTCCCTGGAGAAGGACATTATGCTTGGGAAAGTGTAGGGTCAGCGAAAAGGAGGAAGATCCCCAATGGGATGGATTGGTACAGTGGTGGCAGCAATGGGCTCAAGTGCAACAATGATGAGGATGCCACAAGACTGGACAGTGTTTCATTCTTCTGTACAGAGGGTCATTATTTGATTCTTCATCCTCTTAAGATTTTGATTACTCCTATGTTTTCATTCGCTAGTTGTCTTTACTTGCCTTTTACTATGAATTTGGTGTTTTGTATTTTTTAATCACAAATAAAGAATGAATAGAAGACAAATGTGTTGAAATTGTAGTTTCATGTAAAATCATGGAAGGACTATACAAGTTGGAAAGAACTAAGATTTTGGAACCTGGGTAAAATATCACTACAATATTAACTTGTTTTTGTAACTTTTAATCTAACAGACTAACTGTCCTTATTTATAGAAAGGGAATAATAATATCTAATTCATAGGGTTGTCATGAATATTAATTAGATAATGGTACGGTGATTTAATGCACTGGACTGCAAAGTCATTTGAACCACAGTTTGGTAGTTCAAGCTCACTAGTTGCTCCTTGGAAACTCTGTACAGGGTTGCTATGGGTTGGAAATGACTTGACGGCACTTAACAACAACAACCACACGAAGTATGATAAATTGTGGATAATAAAATAGATCTCTAATTATATTGAGGATTGTTAACAGTATTCAGATTCATGATTATAAAATCAATCAGTTAATCACAAAACTAATACTATATAATCTAAGTAGGATAATTATATCTCCATTTAAACATTAACTGTCATGTAATGCTCCTACTGAATAGTTATATATATGAGTCCAGGGCTTTTAATTGAGTCCAATCTCATTATGAGTCAACAATGTGGCATGATTGACATATAGAAAAATAACTAATTTAATTTTGGCTTATATAAACAGAAAATAGCATCTAGAACAATCTGTGAGAAAGTTTCCCTATTTCCTTGGTGTATCAGTCAGCTGGCATATTATGTTCCATTATGGGTGCCTTGTTAGGAGCGTGATTCTAAATGCCACAAGAGAACCATTTTAAAATACTGTATTAATTCCAGCTAACGACAGACTTGAGGAGACTTGATTTTATGTTTTATAAGAATTTTTTATGAAGTAAATTAGTATTTAGTTCACACACCTGTCTCTCAATTTGTTGTACTGTGGTAGTTTATGTGTTGCTATGATACTAGAAACTAATGCCATTGGTATTTCAAATACTAGTAGGGTCACTTGTGGTAGGCAAGTTTCAGCAGAGCTTCAGGATTTTGACAGACTAAGAAGAAAGACCAAGTGATCTACTTCTGAAAATTAGTTGGTTAAAGTCCTGAGGTTCAAAAGAGAATATTTACTGATATGGTTCTTGAAAATGAGTCTTGGAAGTTGTAAGTTACTGAAAATACACGATGGCAACAACAATGGATTTAGCATTCCAAGGCTTATGAAGATGGTGTGGCACCTTGAATGGTTCAAAAACACGAAAGATATAAGCAAGGATTGAAACCATGAGCAGAAGTTGACTGAATGGTCTTAACAATAGTACAAAAAATTGTCAACTCTATTTTGTGTAACCTTGGACAGAAGAGACAGACATTTAAGAGATTTTTTTTTTCTCACTATAAATATAAACTTTCTGACATGTGGGGTTTTCCAAACTCAAAAGGTCTTTTTACTAACACAGTGTGCTTGCTCCCTGCCACTAAGACCCTTGGAGTGTGCAGTTATTGTACATTCACCAGGAAGTCCACCATAGGAGAGCTTGTTGCACTGAATTGAAGGTGAGATAAATGACTTCTAGAGTATAACTTGCTCTTTGAAAGACCACAAAGCTTGCATAATCTATTTTCACATCTCTAGCATCTTTTGTGCCATAAAACCCCCCAAAAAACATGTTTTAAGAGTTAAGACATTGTTATATTACAGTAGAGTGTATTGCCCTGGGTTTGATTCCTAGCTCTGTCCCTTCAAGTTTGTTATCTTAGTCAACTTATTTCACTTCTATGAATTTAGTTTCTTATTTGAAGAATGAAGATCTTTGTGAGATATCTGGGAAGATTAAATCCAATAGAGTATTTTAAATGAATATATATGGTGCATATTAGCTCCCAGTATAGATTGTTATTGTGCTTTTACCTTAGATATTGTAGATGTATATGAAAATTAAACTATAACATTGGGAAATTTTCTCTGTCAAATGATTCATGACAGGTGGCAACTCAGTTAGAGTCTGTCACATACATTTTGATACCAGATGGGCTGCTGAAGACAGCTTTGTTGTCATGGCTCATATTGTTAGCCTGGGCCAGAAATCCACATTCTCAACTTATCTGGGAGCCAACATACCATTGTCATAGGTGAGAGGCATGTCTCATTGAACTGTATTGTTGTTTGGTGCCTTTGAGTCAGTTTTGACTCATATGACCATATGTACCATATGTACAGCAGAACAAAACACTGCATGGTCCTGTCACCTTCACCACTGTTGCTGTTTGAACCCATGTTGCAACCCCTGTGTCAATTCATTCCATTGAGTATCTTCCTCTTTTTCGCTGGTTCTCTCCTGTACCAAGCTTGATGTCCTTCTACAGAGACTAGATCCTATGGAAACTATATCCAAAGTACATGAAATGAAATCTTGCTATCCTCACTTCTAAGAAACACTCTGGCTGCCCTGTTTCTAAGACTTTTTTTTTTTTTTAAACCCCCCTTATGTTCTATAGTTTATTTATGATTCTTCTCTAGCACCATAATTAAAAGGCATCTTCTTTGGTCTTCTTTACTTATTGTCTAGTTTTAGCATGTATGTGAGGCAACAGAAAATACCATGGCTTGGGTCAGACATACCTTAGTCCTCAAAGTGACATCTTTGCTTTTTCAACTGTAAAGAGGTCTTTTGCAGCAGATTTGTCAAATAAAATGCATATTGAACTGCATACATGTGCTCAAAGGTCCTGTTTTCAAATGCCATCCCTGCCTAGAAAGGAAAGAACAATACGTTGATGGAGTAAATCAAGGCAGAAGCATTTGGAGGGATTTTCAATATTGATGCTCATATGCAAGGGCAGGTGTTGCTTAGGTAACTGCTCTACTGCTGGCATGCACTGTAACAGTAACAGTTGTAACTAGCAACAACACTATGCAAGCGAACATCACTGACAGGCTGGAAATGAACCATCTGTTTTCATTTGGAAAGTGTGAGACTGTGTGGATAATAGAGAGGCACTATTTAAATCTTAAGGCAGAGGTAGTCTTGAGCACACTCAAAATTTTACATAGTAATAAAGAATTACTTCATTCTCTTCTCAATTTTCTGTTTTTCAAGTTATACAAAAGTGAGTTTGATAAGGATTGAAAGACTGTGGGAGACTTTTTAAACCTTTATTTTTTATGCCAAGTTGCTTTGTTGTTATGTGCTGTTGAGTCAGTTTTTCCTCATAGCAATAGGGTTTCCCAAGAATGGCTAGTGGGTTTGAAATACTGACCACATAGTTAGCCATCCAGTGTTTATCCTACAGTGTCACACCAGGACCAAGGTGGCATGAAGTATAAAATGTTTAAAAGTTCAGTAATTGGTCATAGGAGTAAAAATAATGCATATGGTGTAATTTTTTTTCAAAAATAATAAAATGTTAAGCTCCCAAGTTTCTCCTTATGTATATACTGAGGTTAAAGCAGTTGTTAATATTCCTGAGTCCCTGTCATCTTACCTGTGAACTGGCACTTGTATGGTCTACCTCTTATAATTACATTGTAATTGTAAGATAAATGATCAGTGATTGACTCTCAAGATTCCTACCAATCCAAGATCTCAGAGAGAGATTTTCTCTTAGTTTCCAAATCATGCCTGAAAAATAGATTTTCTTTTGAGTTGTAACAATGCTGGAATGCATCATTGCATCTGAAGGCAATGGGGACACTCAGATGACTCTGCTTTGTTTCACCAGGTCAGCATGTGATTAACAATCCCACCATATAGAAGAAGGACCATTCCTAAGTACAGCAAAGGTCTTTGTTACAGTGAAAACAGAAAATAAGATGAAGCAAGCAGATATTGACTAAAACTCTAATTTTTATCTTGCTCTGTTTTGTAATCTTTTTAAAATGTTTTATTATAAATAGAGTGAACATTTACAGAACAGATCATTAGTCCCACATTCAATAAATCAGATACTTTGTGTCATTGCAGTGAACACAATCCCTTCCATGTACCATTAGTTAACAGTATTTATCTCTATTCATTTTAACTCTTAGACTCTTCCCTGTGTTTTCCACTGCCTTCATCTTTTCTATCCAGCTTCCTTCTTGTTATATATTGTGCTCCATGCTACCCAAGTTAGTCTGTGTCTACACTCTACCCTTTCCTCCCACCATAGAATGTTTCTTTTAGCAACAAAACCTTTTAATTTTTTAAAACAATAGTACCACTCAACATAATGTCCTCTAGGTTAATCCATGTTATGAGGTGCTTAGCAGATTCACCATTATTTTTCAGTGTTATATAGTGTTCCATTGCTTGTATGTAACCAAGTTTATATCCATTCTACTACTCTCTGCTCTCTTATCTGGTATATTTAATCGATTTACATTCAATGTAATTATTGATAGGTATGAATTAAAGAGACCCAAGAGCTGAACAGAAAATTTCAAAGATCAGCTTGAGAAGATAAAGCCAAATATTACAACAAAATGTGCAAAGATCTGGAATCAGAAAACCAAAAAGGAAGAACATGCTCAGCATTTCTCAAGCTGGGGGAACTGAAGAAAATATTCAAGCCTCCATTTATGTTATTGAAAGATTCTCTGGGCAAATTATTGAATGATGCAGAAAGCATCAAGAGAAGATGGAAGAAACACACAGAGTCACTGTACCAAAAGTAAATGGTTAATATTCAACCATTTCAAGAGGTAGTATATGATCAAGAGCCAATGATACTGAAGGAGAAAGTCCAATGTGCATTGAAGGAATTGGCAAAGACCATTTCAAGAGGTAGCATATGATCAAGAGCCAATGATACTGAAGGAGGAAGTCCAATGTGCATTGAAGGAATTGGCAAAGAACAAGGCACCAGGAATTGATGGAATTAAATTGAATTATTTCAAGAAAGTGAGGCAGCACTGGAGGCACTCACTCATCTCTGTCAAAAAATTTAGAAGACAAATATCTGGCTGACTGATTGGAAGAGATCCATATTTGTGCCCATTCCAAAGAGAGGTGACCCAACAGAATGCGGAAATCATCAGACAAACTCTTTGATATCCCATGTGAGTAAAGTTTTGCTAAAGGTAATCCAGAAACAGCTACAATCATACATTGACAGAGAACTTCCAGAGGTTCAAGCTGGATTCAGAAGAGGCCGTGGAATGAGGGATATCACTGCTGATGTTGGATGGATCTTGGCTAAAAGCAGAGAACATCAGACAGATGTTTACCTGTGCTTTATTGACTACACAAAGGCTTTTGATAGTGTGGGTCATGACAAGCTATGGACAGCATTGGGAAGTATAAGTATTCTGGAACACTTAATTATGCTCATGAAGAATCTATACCTAGAAAGAAGCAGTTGTTCGAACACAACACAGGAACACTGAATGGTTAAAAATGTTAAACAGGTGTGCAACAAGGTTGTATTCTTTCACCATACTTATTCAACCTATATGCTGAGCAAACAATCCGAGAAGCTGGATTATATGAAAAAAAAAAGTGGCATCAGGATTGGAGGAAGACTCATTAACAACCTGTGATATGCAGATGATACAACTGAAAGTGAAGAGAACTTAAAACCTTTACTGATGAAGATCAAATGTAAATACATACAGCCTTCGGTATGTATTACATCTCAATGTAAAGAAAACAAAAATCCTCACCACTGAACCAATATACAACATTCTTATCAATGGAGAAAAGATTGAAGGACTTCATTCTTTTTGGATTAACTATCAACACTCATGAAAGCAGCAGTCAAGAAATCAAATGACGTATTGCATTAAGAAAATCTGATACACAAGACCTTTTTCAAGTGTTGAGGAGCAGAGACGTCAGCTTGACTACTAAGGTGCACCTGACCCAAGCCATGGTATTTTCCATAACCTCATATGCATGCAAAAGCTGGACAGTGAATAAGGAATAATTGATGCTTTTGAGTTACAGTGTTGGAGGAGAATATTGAAAGTGCCATGAGATGCCAAAAGAACCAGTAGATCTCTTTTGGAAGAAGTGCAGCCAGAGTGCTCCTTGGAGGCCAAGATGGCCAAACTTCATCTCTCATACTTTGGACATATTGTCAGGAGGGACCAGTTGCTGGAGAAGGATATCATGTTTCGTAAGGTGGAGGGTCAGAGAAAGAGAGGAAGACCCCAACGAGATGGACTGGTCAAGTGGCAGCATTGATGGACTCAAGTGTGGCAACAGTAGTGAGGTTGGCCCAGGATCGGGCAGTGTTTTGTTAAGCTGTGCATAAGGTCACTATGAGTCAGTACCGACTCGATGGCACCTAACAAACATAACAAATCTTTTGATTTTTTTTCTTTTGATGGGAAGTTTTATTCATTTTGTTTACTGTTACCATGTGATTTATTAACTTTTTCTCCATTTAAATAGTAGGTTTTATCTCAAAATTTACTTGACTTCCTTACCATTTGGAAGTTCTGTCTCTGCAGTACTCCGTCTTGTTGCTTTGTGGTTGATTGACTTCATCATAGATTGATGTATCTGGTTCCCTATTTTCAGTCTAATAGGTTTGTTTTACTTATAATACTTCTGGGTGGTGTTGCTAATATCGGGTTGTTTTCTGCTGTTGTTTATTCTCAGTCCAAGATATACTCTTTAGTCTTTTTCATAAAGTTTGTCTGGTTATTACAAATTCCTTTAATTTCTGTTTCTCTGAAAATGTCTTAATTTTATTGTCATATTTGAGAGACAGCTTTGCTGGTTATATTATCCTTGGTTATCAATAGTTTTTCTTTCAGAATTTTTTATATGTCATCCCATTGTATTCTTGCTATTATGGTTTCTTATGACAAATCAAATCTTAGTCTTTGTGGTTCTCCTTCATAGATATCGTTATTTTTCTTGAGTTGCTGTCAGAATTTTTTCCTTTTCTTTGGTTTTGGAAAGCTTGATTATGTTATATCTTTGTAGTTTTCCTTTAGGGAAACTATTTGGGATTCATTCTATCCTATTTGGGATTCATTTAGTTTCATGAATTGTTAACTTCTGTCTTTCATGAAGATAGGGACAACTGGGAGTAAGGAGGCAGGGAATCAGGAACCAGATCAGCAGTCAGGATCAACAATCAAATTCCTTAATTTAACCACAAGAAGACCTGAGGCAAGGGACTTTTCAGAATTGGAGCATGTGCATTCTAGGGGTCTAGTGCCTGAAGGATGGCCTTTGCCTCATCATAATACAAAATCACACACCCAGTGGTACGTGACAGACCTGAGTAGGACCAAATTAGGACAAGAAAGGATTGGCATCCCATTCCCAGGAATTCCCCTCTCATTCCCAGAAAACCCATGAATATTCCTCCTTTCTATTACCATATTATAGACTCTAATCAATGAAAACATAGACCTGAATTTCTCCTGGGTCTTCTCCACTCCACAGATGGACAGTTCTTTCCTTCGAGAAAATGCCTTTGCTTTGCTAATAAACTATTTAAGCCTAGGTGGATTGTATGAGCAAGTGTTTGATTAGTTGTGGACATTTGAGAACTCAACCTCTGTTCTTTCTGTTAGTTAAGGAAAAAGATAACAATAATATTACAGAAGTTTTCTTCCAGCAACTCTTCAACAATTTTTTCCATGCTCTTTATTGTATCTTTCTATTTTGGAATTTCAATCACCAGCAAATTATTCCTCTTCATGGTGTCCCACATAAATCTCAGGCTTTCTCCTGATATTTGTATGTTTGTTTGCTTGTTTATTTATTTAGAGATTGTTCTTCTAGCTTACTAGCATTGATGGATTAATCTTCAAGGTCACTAATTTGGGCTTCCTTTGATTCAAATCTACTCCTTAGCTCTTTTAATATATTGCTCTTTTCTGAGATCTTAATATTAATCTTATGTATTTCCATTTGTAGGTTTTGTATTATTTCAAATTTTACATTTATATTGTCCTTTTGTTATTGTAGTATTTTCCTAAATTCCTCTAAAGAGTTTATCTGTGTTCTTGCTTTCCTTGATCTTTCTTTCAATCTGTTGAATGTACCTAAATATCATTCTTTTGAATTATTTCTCAGGTAGTTCCATTACCTTTTTTCCTCAGAAAATTTAGTGACTCTGCATCTTGGTCATTTATTTGAGTCACTCTCTCTTGGTTTCCTTGTGTGAACTAAAATCATCCGTTGTCTCTGAGACATTGCAGTGTCCTTGTATTTGTATTTAACTGATGATTGTGTGCTGGCGTGTTCTTAGGCTCTCACTGACAGTCTCCTTGTGGAAACAAGAACGCCCAAACTTGTAGATAGTACTCATTCGACCTAGCCTTGATGGTTTGATGATCATCTCTTAATTAGAGGAAGACAAAAAATATATTTTTATAAAGAAAACAAGTGTAAAGTGCTACAATTTGATGAGCTTGACCTATACTTATAGATGATATAGCTCAAAATACCAACTGAGAGGAAAGAAGTCTTCACATCGAGTATCAATCCTATCCCCTCTGTATACAAGGTAGATAGGGATGAGCACCTTAGACATTGCCTACCTAAAATTGGTGATAGTGGGAGGCTATAAAGGCACAAAGTGACTGGCTTACAAGTCTTCAAGAAGGGGTTTAGTTTCAGAGTGTGTGGGGGAAGGTAGATTCTCCACCAAATAGTTTTCATCTTGTCTAGACTGGCCTGGTGAAAGGTGATGGGGATAAGATTCTTATGATTCAATAGTGAATAATTGTTATCATGACTAATTGCAACTGTCACAACTGTAAAAGTAGAAGTTTAGTAACAAAAAGGGAGGAGTGATTAATCTTACATTCCAAGAACAGCGGATCCTAGGACCATCAAGGGGGAAGAGCATGAGCAGGATTAGGACCCTATCCAGAGAAGCAGAAACACCTGAGATGGAGGCAGAGATGAGGTCATGGAGAGATAGAGCAGCTGAAGACTCTACACTCATGGAAAGAGAAACGTTGTGTGCTGGTGGTCAGGAGCCAAGTTTGCAGAATGTGCTCTTTGGTTGTTTAAATGATTATAGATTCCTAAGTGTTTTTGTGGACATCCCCTACCCCCCCAAAACACACAAAAAACAGAAGGAATAGAAGCAAATACTGTTGAATGATGATGCACGGAGGAGATTGTAATCATTGCAATGAAACAAGGAGTGTAAAAGTGTAAAACTGATATTCTCCCATGTAAACTATCACTCAATTCACATTAAAAACTTATTAAAAAAAAAAAAAAGAGCAAGAGTGTGAGAGAGAGAGAAAAGAAAAAATATATCCAGTTACAAAAAAATAAGAGTGCAGTTGTTGAATCCAGAGAGGAAGAAACCCTGGAGGACTCCTGTCAGCCAAGGAATTCACCAGGTAGGTGGAGGAGAGATGTGATGACTGAGTTTTCAGCCCTAAATGGAGTTCTTGTAGGCCTAGATATTCTCATTGTTCAGGGCACACAATCCAGAAATTGTCTGTGGAGGCTCTTCAGGTTTTTAGCTTCACTGTCTGTTAGAACCAGAGGACAGTTAGTGGAAGGGTGGCTGACTATGAGGCTTCCTGTTAGTCCTGTTAGTCTGGCATGAAGGCTCTATGGTTTCTGTAGATCTGGAGCAGGGCCCACCTGAATCTATTCACCAATGTGGCACAGCAGACATCCCCTCAAACTGAGTGGCTCAGAACTCTGGAGTACAGGGTGTGCACAGGGGGTAGCTGAGGGTGGCAGCTGGCCTCATTTCTGTTATCTAGGGGATCATGGGGAGCAAGCAAATCTGTGCTGTCAGGCTGCCATCTATCTCTTCAAAGCTGCTCATAAAAGTTCAAGGTGGCTGAGCCACATCTGGCTGCCAGTGGGTCTCCTTCTTTCAGAGATCCTGCTCAGTTTTGCCTCAAAGTAAGTACTCAATCCACTTCTGTAACCTAACCTCTGAAGCTCAGAGTTCCACAATTATTCTCTGTGTCTGTTTCATTTTGTTTCCCACATCATTGTTATAGAGTCTGTAAGGTGTGTCAGCCTAGTCCGCCATCTTGCCAAAAGCCTGTTTTATTATCTTAAAGCGTTTTTTGTTTTGTTTTGTTTTGTTTTGTTTTTTTAATGCTTTTGGGCTTTTAAATGTACAAATTTTATTTTTTTTTAAATGAGAGATTAATCTTAGATCTTGAACACTTCTGTAGGGACTTCAAATGATGCTTATTACTACTTATTTTCGCTGGATTCAGAAGAGGCTGTGGAACGAGAGATATCATTGCTGATGTCCGATGGATCTTGGCTGAAACTAGAGAATACCAGAAGGATGTTTACCTGTGCTTTATTGACTACACAAAGGCTTTCGATTGTGTGGATCATGACAAGTTATGGACAACATTGAGAAGTATGAGTATTCCAGAACACTTAATTGTACTTCTAAGAAATCTATACCTAGACCAAGAAGCAGTTGTTCGAACAGAACATGGGAACACTGAATGTTTTAAAATTGGGAAAGGTGTGAGACAAGGTTGTATTCTTTCACCATACTTATTCAACCTGTATGCTGAGCAAATAATTTGAGAAGCTGGGTTCTATGAAGAAAAACGTGGCATCAGGATTGAAGGAAGGTTCAGTAACAACCTGCGATATGCAGATGATACAACCTTGCTTGCTGAAAGTGAAGAGGACTTGAAACATTTACTTATGAAGATCAAAGAGCACAGCCTTTGATATGGATTACATCTCAATGTCAAGAAAACAAAAATCCTCACCACTGGACCAATAAACAACATTCTTATCAATGGAGAAAAGATTAAAGTTGTCAAGGACTTCATTCTTCTTGGATCAACTATCAACACTCATGGAAGCAGCTGTCAAGAGATCAGACGACGTATTGCATTTGGGCAAATCTGCTGCACAGGAACTTTTTAAAGTATTGAAGAACAGAGATGTCAGTTTGAGGACTAAGGTGCGCCTGACCCAGGCCATGGTGTTTTCAATAGCTTCATATGGATGCGGAAGCTGGACAGTGAATAAGGAAGATCATAGAAGAATTGATGCCTTTGAATTGTGGTGTTGGAGGAGAATACTGAAAGTGCCATGGACTGCCAAAAGAACTAATAGATCTGTTTTGGAAGAAGTGCAGCCAGAGTGCTACTTGGAGGCCAGGATGGCTAAGCTTCGTCTCTCATACTTTGGACATATTGTCCGGAGGAAACAGTCGCTGGAGAAGGACGTCATGCTGGGTAAGGTGGAGGGTCAGAAAAAAAGAGGAAGACCCCTAATGAGATGGATTGGCCAGGTAGCATCATTGATGGACTCAAGTGTGGCAGTGGTAGTGAGGTTGGTCCAGGATCGGACATTGTTTCGTTCTGCTGTCCATGGGGTCGCTATGAGTTGGTTCTGACTCGATGGCACCTGACAACAACAACAACTACTTATTTTCAGTATCTTTAGTAAATAACATCACATATTGTTTATTTTCCTATTTATTCACTATCTGGTGTTCTTAAAAAGTGATCTGAATGGATTGTCTAAGGCCCATTTTCATTTACTTAGTCTTTTTCTAAAATTCTTTCTATATTGAGCTGTAAACCACATGTTGATATGTATAGCTTCAATAGCATTCCATAGCATTCCAGAGTTGTTCTCATTTGTGGAGTTATCTCCTACTACTTTACTTTTTGAAATTTTGAACATACAAAATATAAAAAGGTTATAAACACCAGAATATATTGCTAATAGAACTCTTATTTTCTACCTCCCCTAATAGCTTTGAGGATGTTTTATTTGAAGGCAGTGTATTTCCTTGAATTCAATGAGCACATGCACTTCTACTACCAACTCCTCTAGAACAATGACTGCCAAATTTCATACTTAACTAGGTAATATTTATTCTGAAGGCTCAGTCTTTAGAAAGATGAGTAAAGAGAAAAGTCAGTGGAGCATATAGATAAGACAGCTTCTAGAGCAGCCGTCCCAGAAGAAAAGAAGTTAACACCTTTTTTCCTGTTTGCTGATCCAAGGACAGACATTAAGAGATGGCTTAAGAATTCTTAAGTAAATGGTATCATCAGTTCAATAACATAAAATAGTCCAAAGTTAGAAGTGTTAAATTTACTTAATTTTCTTCATAAATATTCCCTGCTTTTATTTTATTTTTTTTGGAGGGGTGGGGGAAGGGGTGTCCAAGGCATTGATTGTTAATAATAATTTATCTTAAAATTTTTCAGTTATGATTTGAGATAGTTGCATTAAAAGCAATTAGAACAACTCTATTTTGAACCAGAAGACTGGCTTTCCCCATAGTTTCATAGTTTTAAAGATAATTTAGATATTTAATTATAAGAATCTATATGTGGTTTCTTCTGTAACATAAAAAGTGAAAAACAAAAGGATTCTTTTGAGGTTCTCTTCAACAAATAGTTTTAAAGCACCTTCTGGGTAAATTTGATTTCTGGATGGACCTTTAAATTCACAAATTCAATCAATTCTTTCTCATTTACATTGTTGTTGTTAAGTGCCATCAAGTTGGTTCCAACCCATAGTGACCCTGTATAGGGTTTACAAGGAACAGCGGCATGATGTTGCATCTTCCTATTCAGGAACATGGTATGTTCTTCCACATTTGTAAGTCTCTTTAGTTTTTTTATAGTAGTGTTTTGTAGTTCTCTTGTATAGGTCTTTTGTTTCACTGGTTACGTTTATTCCTAAATATTTCATTCTTTGGGAGGCTATTGTAAATGGTATTTCATTCCTAATGTCTTTTTCAGTGCTGTCATTGTTACTATAGAGGAATCCAACTGATTTTTGTATGTTGATTTTATACCCTGCCACTATGCTGAATTTTTCAATGATGTCTAATAGCTTTTTTAATGAGTCTTTGGGGTTTTCTATGTATAGGATCATATCATCTGCAAATAGAGAGAGTTTCATTTCCTTTTTGCCAATTTGGATGCCTTTAATTTCCCTATCTTACTGTATAGCTCTGGATAATACTTCCAAAATAATGTTGAAAAGGAGTGATGACAAAGAGCATCCTTGTCTGGTTTCCATTCACAGAGGGAAGGCTTTCAGTTTCTCTCCATTAAGAGTGATGTAGACTGTTGGTTTTGTATATATGCTCTTAATTATGTTTAGGAATTTTCCTTCAATTTTTACTTTGTTGAGTGTTTTTTATCAGGAATGGATTTTGGATTTTGTCAAATGCCTTTTCCGTATCAATCGATATGATCATGTGGTTCTTTTCCTTTTTCTTATTTATGTGATGGATTACATTGATTGCTTCTCGAATATTGAACCATCCTTGCATCCCTTTTATGAAACCCACTTGATCATGATGTATTATTTTTATGATGTGCTGCTGGATTCTGTTGGCTAGGATTTTGTTGAGAATTTTTTGCATCTATGTTCAGGAGGAATATTGGTGTGTAGTTTTCTTTCTTAGTGATGTCCTTCCTGGTTTTGGTACGAGGGTTATGGTAGCTTCATAAAAAGTATTAGGAAGTTTTTTTGTCCTCTTCCATATTCTGGAATAATTTGAGTAGAATTCATGACAACTCTTCCTTGAATGTTTGGTAGAAATCATCAATAAAGCCATCTGGGCCTGAACTTCTTTTGGTTGGGAGTTTTTTGATGACCTGATCAATTTCTTCTTTTGTTATGGGTCTGTTCAAGTTTTCTACTTTACTCTGTGTAAGTTTTGGTAGGCTGTATTTTCCTAAAAATGCATCTAAGTTTTTGAATTTGTTGGATTACAAGTCTTCATAGTTTTCTGCTATCATCCTTTTGATTTTGTTTGGTTCCATTGTGACATCGCCTGTGTGATTTCTAATGTGAGTTATTCGTGTCTTCTTTTTTTTTCTTTGGTTAGGTTTGACAATGGTTTCTCAATTTTATTAATCCTTTCAAAGAACCAGCTTCTTGTCCTGTTGATTCTTTCTAAAGTTTTTCTGTTTTCTATCTTATTTATTTCTTTCTGCTATGACTGTAGGTTCCCTCTGTTGGTCAGTTATAATTGTAGGAGATGCTGTGTTATTGTGTTAAATTTGGTTCTTTCTTATTTTTGGGTGTGCACATTTATCACAATAAATTTTCCTCTCAGCACAATTTTCACCATGTCCCATGATTTTGGTATGTTGTGTTTTTATTCTCATTTGTTTCTAAGAACTTTATTAATTCACATTTAATTTCTTCTTTTACTCAGTCATTTTTCATCAGGGTGTTGTTCAGTTTCCATGTATTTGACTTTTTTTCCTTAGTCTTTTTGTTGTTAATTTCTAGTTTTATTGCATTGTGGTCAGAAAAGATACTCTGTAGTATTTTGATGTTTGTAAATTTATGGAAGCTTGCTTTGTGACCTAACACATGGTCAATTCTGGAGAATGTTCCATGTGCACTGGAGAAGCGAGTATATTGTACTGTTGTTGGGTTGAATGTTCTGTACACGTCTATGAGGTCAAGTTGATTGATTGTGTTGTTTAGTTCCTCTGTAACTTTGTCGAGTTTCTTTCTGGTTGTTTTCCTTTTCAAAAGTGGTGTATTAAAATCTCCCACTATAATTGTAGATTTATCTATTTTTTTTCTTCAATTCTAGTAAGGTTTGCTTTATATATCTTGGTGCTTTTTCATTGGGAGCATAGATATTGATTATGGTTATGTTGTCTTGCTCAATTGATTTCTTATGCTGGTTTTTGTCTTAAAGTTTTCTTTATCAGAGATTAAAATTGCCACTCCTACTTGTTTAGTGTTGCAGTTAGCTTGGTATATATTTTTTCATCCTTTAACTTTTAGTCTGTTTTGTCTTTGTGTGTCAGATGTATCTCTTGCCGGTAGCATATTGAAGGGTCTTGTTTTCTTATCCAATCTGCCACTCTCTGTCTCTTCACTGGTGCTTTCAATGCATTGACATTCAATGTAATTATCAATAGGTATGAATTAATTGCTGCCATTATGTTAATTTTTTGGTAGTACTGTTCATTCCTATGTTCTGCATGCCTTCTTGTGTCAAGTTTGTGTTTTTTGTGCAATTTCTTGTCGGTTTTTTCTTAGTTTTCATGTTTGCTTGTTCTGCTTGGAAGTTCATTTTCATGGTAAGTTGTGAAGTATTAACTTTCTTTGGAGACACCTTATAGTCTATTAACTTTTCTCTCCATATAAGAGAATCTATTGTATCCTGTAATCTACCTGACCTTCTCACCACCTGGATCTCTGTTCCTACATTTATCCCTTCTTTGACATTGATATTGTTTTGATTTTTGGTTGACCTCCCAGCTCCTTTGAATTCATTTTTGTAGTTTTGTTCTGTTCTGAACTCTACTATCTGAGTTCCAGGTGGTGTCGCTACACTTGTTAATCTCTGGTTGTTGTCTGTTCTTGTTGGTTTTCAGTCCAAAGAACTCCCTTTAGGATGTTTTGAAGTGCTGGATTGGTTTTGACAAAATCTCTTAGATTCTGTTTATCCTGGAATGTTTTGATTGCACCATTGTATTTAATTGACAGTTTTGCTGGATAGATGATTCTTGGTTGACAGGTTTTTTTCTTTTAGGGTTTTGTATATGTTTCCCTATTGCCTTCTTGCCTGCATGGTTTGTGCTGAATAGTCAGAGCTTAATCTGATTTGCTTGCCTTTGTAAGTGACACTTCTCTTCTCCCTGGCTGCTTTTAGGATTCTCACCTTGTCTTTGATTTTGTGTTGTTAAGTGCTGTTGAGTCAGTTCCAACTCATAGAAACCCTGTACAGAGTTTCCAAGACTGAAAATCTTTACAGGAGCAGAAAGCCTCGTCTTTCTACCACTGAGTGGCTGGTAGTTTTGAACTGCTGACCTTAAGGTTCGCAGCCCGAATCATAACCACTACGCTACCAGAGAGCTTGATTATTATATGTCTTGGTGAATTTCTTTTGAGGTCTATCCTTCCTGGGGAATGCTTAGATTCTTGAATGTTTATCTTCTCATCTTACAAGATGTTAGGGAAATTTTCTTCCAGAAGATCTTCAACTATCTCCTCTCTATACTTTTCTGACTCTTCCTGTTCCGTAATGCCAATAATTCTTAAGTTGTTCCTCTTTATGTTATCCAGCTTGAATCTTAAACTCTCTTCAGATTTTTTATCCTTTTGATATCCATTTCTGATATTTTATTATTGATCATCTGGACCTCTTTTTGCAGGTTTCAAATTATTTCCAATGCTGTATCAATCTTGTTTGAATGCTCTTGTAGTACTTTCCTGACTTCTTCCTTGTTTTCCTCCACCCCTTTTTGGAGCATTTGAATTTGTTTCCATATGATTCTTCTGAAATCCTTCTCAGGCAGATCCAACACCTGCTCTTCCTCTTCTGGAAAGCCTTTGTCTGTCTCCAGCTCATTTGTCTCAGTTATTCTTTTCTGGTTTTGGACATGTTTTGAGATCATTTATTGTGCTTCAGATCTTTTGTTTGTCATTTCCAGTAATTATGTGGGGTTTTTTTTTAATGCTTAAATGGATGCTTGTTGTTGTGTAATTAAGCTTACTGGGTGTCTTCTGGTGGATATGATCAGGAGATAGGCTTCCCTTTTCGCATGTAGTACTTAGAAGCTGTTATTGGCTCTTGTCTCAATTGCGGAATATTATGGGGTATGCTTGTAGCTTGGCTATGTGGCTATGATTGCTGTCTCTTCTTGGGTAACCTAAGGAGAAAAAGCTCCCACCTCTAGGAAAAATGTGTGATCAAAAGGACCAAAAGCAGAAGCAATATAAAAGCAGAGAAAACAATCACCACTTTGAAACACAAATAAAACTGTGTCTGACTGGCTAGTTGCCTTGCTACACAGGCCGTGTGTGTGCACCATAAAAGCCTCTAGTAGTCGGTGGGATGTCCATTCACTCAGGGCCCTCCTCTAGTCAGCACTGTGGAGGTGCACAGATAGATATTGAGAAGTTAATGGGAGAAAGATTATGCACTATATTTGTCTCTGACGGTCAGTTAGGTATCTGTGTGTGAACAGTGTAATTCTCGAGATAGTTGCGTCCTTTTATGTTGAGGTTTTACAGATTGTTCTATGGTTTGTCTGTCAGGCCTGACAGGCCTGCTTTTTTCTTGCTAGATACACCTGAGTAAAGGGTCCAGCAGAAGTTATTTTTAGGGTTGTGAACCTGAGGCTCATGTCCTAAGCAGCTGCCAAGTACTTTCTCTCTGTACTGTGGGAAAACTGTGGGGTCAGTGCTGGATTTTTTTGGGGGGTGTGTGTGCACCCTCCCACCTGAAGGCATCCAGGCTGGGCAAAGAAGGCCCAACAGTGAAGAGGAGGGAAAAATGTGTAGAATCCCCTGCACCTGCTTTTGCAAATGTTACTGCACCACTTTTTAGCACCAGTTCCCTGTGCTGGTCTGGCTGTAGCCCCGCCCTTTGAACTCCGCCTGGGTGGGATGGCCACAGAGGGAGTCCCGTCTCCAGCAAATCCTAACTCACAGTATTTTCCTTTATATAGTCATTTTTTCACTTTCGTATGCGGGAAACTGACGTCCTGGACGTATGGTAGATCCAGACCTCTGGTGCTGTTCCCATGAGTGCAGCTCCTCTGGGTTTTCAATCCCTCCCCCATGGAGCCTTTCCTACCTGGCTGTCTCTGCCACTACCCCAAACGGAACTCTCTTAATGTGGATTTTAAAAAACAGATAACCAGGTCTATTTTTCTAAGGCACCCAAGGGTGGACTCAAACCTTTAGTGTTTCAGTTAGTGGTCAGGCATGTTAACTGTACCACACAGGGACTATAATCCAGGATAACTCATTGCATTTAGTTTCCATGTCTCCTCAGTCTCCTCTGTTTCCAGTTTCTTCTGTTTTCCAGAACATCAATGATTTTAAAGATTTCTGGTTAGGTATTTTGTAAAATATCTCTCATTTTATTTATCCAGTGGGTTTTTTAATGACTAGAGTGGGGTTTACGAAAGGACACTCAAGAGGTGAAGTATCATGCTCATCTGATGGTATCAGGAGCTACAATATACCACTGATGTTTAACTTGATAACATAGCTAGCTGATGCATGCTGCATTTCCCCAGTGTAATGTTAAACTATTTTAGAAGTGAATTACTAAGTCCATTCCACAGTCTAGGAAAAGAGACTTACATTGAATCAATCAATCATTTATTTATATAAGTATATTTTTGTTAGGTTCCATGGAACTGACTTATAGCAACCCTATGTACAACAGAACAAAACACTGCCCAGGCCTGGGCCAACCTCACAATTGTTGCCATGCTTGAGCCCATTGATGATGCCACTTGGCCAGTCCATCTTGTTGGGGGTCTTCCTAATTTTCTCTGACCCTCCACCATACCAAACATGATATCCTACTCCAGCGACTTGTCCTTGCTGACAATATGTCTGAAGTGTGAGAGAAGAACTTTGGTCATCCTGGCCTACAAGGAACACTCTGGCTATACTTCTTCCAACACAGATCTGTTGGTTCTTTTGGCAGCACATGGCACTTTCAATATTCTCCTCAAACACCATAATTCAAAAGCATCAATTCTTCTACGGTCTTCCTTATTCACTGTCCAACTTTTGCATGCATATGAGGTTATTGAAAATACCATGGCTTGGGTCAGGTGCACCTTAGCCCTCAGGCTGACATCTTCGCTCTTCAATACTCTAAAAAGGTCTTATGTAGCAGATTTGCCTAATACAATACATCGTTTGATTTCTTGACTGCTGCTTCCATGAGTGTTGATAGTTGATCCAAGAAGAACCAAGTCCTTGACAACTTCAATTTTTTCTCCACTGATCAGAATGTTGTTTATTGGTCCAGGTTTGAGGACTTTTGTTTTCTTTACATTGAGATGCAATCCATACTGAAGGCTGTGCTCTTTGATCTTCATCAGTAAGTGCTTTAAGTCTTTGATTCATGGATATTTATATTATGATTAAGATATGATCCAATATTACTTTTTTTGTTTTCAATGTTGCTCAAATAGTTCTAGTTTGCACCATTGGGAATGTTTTCTGGTTGGCTTATCTCTCCTTTGGATAAATTTATATAATGAAGGTGCCTCAAAAATTTGGTGAAAAATTCCATGAACTTTTGGAAGCATCCTCATATATGTTTTTGGTGGCAACTTTTTGGTTAGCAACACAGCTTGTTACTTCTTTGCACCATCCTAAGACTCATATGTATATGTGTGTGTGTAAGTCTATGTATTATGTATATGTGTATATGTATATATGTGAGTTCACCATGAGTCAGCACCAACTTCATGCCAACTACTGAAGGTAAGTTAAAAATTATTGCATCAAAATCATAAAAACCTTACAGAACCAAAAGATCAAATGTATAGCTATTTTTTCTTGACATTTATGTCTACATACTTCTGAAGGTTGTATTTCCATCTCTCTAATAGTTTTCTGAAGAATTATGCATTCTTTTGATTCAGACTGTATCAAAACAACAATATGGACATCCTTGAAGGACACAAATCATATATATATATATTATGTTTTACTGTGAATTATGTGATAGTTTACATGGGAGAACATTAGTTCTACATTCATCCTATTGTATATCATTTTATTGCTATGGTTACAATCCCCTCCATGCATCATCAACCAACCAAAGGGAATACACTAC
>NW_006408621.1:5875058-5878803 GCF_000296735.1 Chrysochloris asiatica
TTTGCCTTTTTCTTGTACAGGTGTTGTAGTTTCCTATATATTTTAGAAATGAGTCCTTTGTCTGATGTGTCATTGCAAAATATTTTTTCCCATTCATATTTTTTTATATATAGATGTCCGTTGAGTTTGGGAATGTAGAGAAGTCTGAAGGTGCAAGATCAGGGTTGTAGGATGGAGGAGGTAATGTTTACCAATGAAATTCTTGTAGATAACTCTTGCTATCCTCAAATAATTAGGGGATGCATTACTAAGAGAACTTGTCTGCAATTATCCACTGATTGTAGAGGTGTGCTTACATAATTTTGTTTGAAATAAATTAAACTGTTCATGTTTGAACTGGACCCCTAGTAGCTATGCTTTTGGCTTACCCTAGTATAAATTTTAGTAATTAATTTTAATGTTTTAAACACTCCAAATAAACTGATTTTTTAAATATGTTTTATGCTTTGAAACATTGATTTCAAACTTCTCTTACCATCACCAGTGTGTGCTAATTTTTTTCTTGTTGTCAACCAATTCTTAGTCCTTGTCATTACAGGATCAACAGCTGCAAAGGTGAAAAGTTTTGACAAACATTCAGCATCATACATTTTATACTGTGGATCAGCATGGATGTTTTCTAGCTTCTTCAGATGGTTCTGTAATGAAGTTATATTTGGAAGTTTCCCAGTGTGGTGCAAAAGCTTCATGGAGAGAGAGAGTTAATAAAATGCAATTCTACAAGAATAAGAAAGACCAGATGCTCATCCTGCACGATTCCTCTTTGAGCCAGCTATATCTTTCAAGTTTCCTATTTATAAATTTATCTTTAGTATACTGAGTAGACTCGAATTGGCCAGCATATTTTCACTTAGTGTGGAGAGAAGTCATTTAAATACTGAGATAACATAACAAGGAAATAAACATGGGAGGATGAGAGAAAAGGAACATCCTTGACTATAGTTTTGACAGTTGCAATGTTTTAATCTAGTTGTTTGTCTAAAGAGAAGCTCTTAAATTTCCATTTGATATATAAAATAATCTGCAAGCTAAAAGAACTGTCAAACATTTCTGTATCTGTAAAATTTCATAGAAATCATAAATTTTCTTCTTCAGAAAATCAGACCCAAAGTATGGAGGTATTTATTTATTTTTTTAAAATTTAGTCTATTACTGTCTGTTTTATTTTAGAAACAAGCTCTATATAAATAAAATTGAGAGGAAATTTTGTTATCAGACCATTATTAAAAGTTATTCATTATGTTCACCAGAGCAGTCAAGATTCAGAAGTAGCACATTTAATGGATGAAGACTGCTTCAAGTTATTTAAGTGCATTATAGAGTTTTCAGTTGCACTGACAGTTGTAGTGACATTTGCAAACCCTAAAGTTGAGTTCTGCCAGTTCTGCCTACACATTTAGAATGATCTATGGAAAGGATAGCTCATGGGTGACAAATCTCTTTCCAGTAGTGTATGGATTAACATTCAGAGCCATTTCTTATTAACTTTCTTCTCCCAGGCAAAAAGTTATTCTATTATCTATGCTTAAATTTAGTTATTTGTGGAGTTGAGATATTATTATTAGTTTGATAGGTTGACTAATAACACTTAGAATTTGTTCTAAGCATTTCATTTACTTCTTATAACAAACCTAGGAAGTAAGTTAGGTCTGTATCCCCATTTATAGATATGAAAACTGAGTTAAAAATAATTTTAATGACAGCCCAACTCATGAACAATGTGCATGGCAGAGAAAGGACTTGGACCCAGTCTGTCTCCAGAATCTATGCAGTTAACAGAAATTAGACTCAGAATAATTTGATTCCATTTTCACCTGTATCAAATAAAGCATGGTTTTAAAAAGGCATTTACAACAAATACATCATTGGTCTTGCAAAATCCTATCATGTGATCTCTAGCAATGTTTCTATCACCAAGACCATATTTTCCAATTACTGATCACTCCTCTATGCCTCTGCATTCTAATCTCTGGTAATTAACAATAGAGACAATCAAAGGCAGGGCAGAAGACTGGGTAGCATTAATTCCACTGTGCAATAGGTCACCAGGCATAGGAAACCAACTTGCTTACCGCTAACAACCACAACAGTGGTTTCTGCCACTCTCAGGGCATTATTCTCAGGGCATTACTGTTAGTTTCTATGTAAAACTTGGAAAATGATCAATTCTATACACTTCTTAAATAGCAAAAGTTCATTAAGTTAACATTTCTCTCTCTTATGCATAAAAGAGTTCTTTGGTTGTATTTATTAACATCCATTCCTTAAGCCCTGTGTACTTGTCACAGATCACATTGTGTCCTTCATCAAAATGTATGTTGGAATTTTAATCCCTATACCTGTGCATCACCACTAGTATGTCAGTTTGTGATACTGTGAAGGCTGCATGTTGCTGTAATGTGGGAAGCTATGCCATTGATATTTTAAGGATACACCCATGGTAGACAAATTTCAGCTAAGCTTCCAGATTAAGACAGACTAGGAGTCCTGATGTGGCACCACGGGTTAATGCACTGGATTGCAAGGTCAATTTGAATTGCAAGATTTGTGGTTCAAGCTCAAAAGCCGCTCCTTGAAAACCCTATACAGGATCACTTAACAACAGGAAGATGTAGAGACAGACTACATATGAATGTTTAGCCACTGAAAACTTTATAAATAGCAATGGAACATTATCAGATAGCACCAGAATATTGAATATTGAAATATGATGAACACCATGGGGATATTGTCAGACATAGAGTCCTGGTGTGGTTCAGTAGGATAAGTATAGGACTTTAAGGTTGGTTTGAACTACAAGGTTGGTGGTTCAAACTCACCAGGCGCTCCTCAGAAACCCTATACTGTGTCACTATGAGTTAGAACAGATTCAATGGCATTTAAAAACAAAATTGCCAGACATAATACCAGAAGATGAGCTACTCAAAATCCAACACAAGAAGAGCTGCTCCTCCAAGTAGAGTTGACCATGATGAGGGGAATGCAGTAAAGCTCTCAAGGCCTTAATGTGCTGATGGGGCACAACTCAAAATGAGGAGAAACAGTTGCAAACATCATTTAATCAGAAGATTAAATGTACAATGTATATATTTAGGAAAATTGGAAGTTGTCAAAAGTGAAATGAAGGCACACAATTCGATAACCTAGGTATTAATAAGCTGGAATAGACTGGTATAGGCCATTTTTAATCTGATAATAATATGATATATTATGCATGAAATGACAAATTCAAGAGGAATGGCATCATATTCACCATCAAAAACATTTCAAGATAATATCTTGAAATATGATGCTGTCAGGATAGGATAATATATGCTATAAGAAATAACAATTAAAATAATTATTACTCAAATTTGTGCACCAGCCACTAAAGCCAGTGATGATGAAATTGAATTTTACCCACGTCTTCAGTGGGTAAATTGATCAAACATGCAATCAAGATGTATTGCTAATTACCGGTGATTAGAATGCAAAGGCAAAGAGGAAGGATTGTTGTGGTTGTTGCTAAGTGCCCTCGAGTCCGTTCCGACCCATAGAAACCCTGTATAGGGATTCCAAGGAGCAGCTGGTAAGCTTGAACCACTGACCTTGAAGTTCAAATGGATTTGCAGTCTGGTGCATTAACCCACAGCGCCACATTGGAAAATATGGCCTTGGTGATAGAAACATTGCTGGAGATTACATGATAGAATTTTGTAAGACCAATGACTTCTTCATTGTAAACACCTTTTTTTTTTTTTTTTAA
>NW_006408621.1:5882208-5892571 GCF_000296735.1 Chrysochloris asiatica
TCTGCCACAAATTCCCCCAGCTGTGAGCCTTTCAACCTTCTAAGTATTCCTTTATATGTGGTTCAGAGTTCTGGGACCATCCCCTTAGCCTGCTTGGTCGGGTATTCTGTGTTGTTGTTGGCGGAGCTATCTGCTATACGTCCACCCAATCCGCCATCTTGTTTGTTCTAAAACACCTTTTTTTAAAAAACATAAACAATGATCATATACATGGACTTTTCTGGATGGCATACAAAGAAATCAAGTTGACTCCATCTGTGGGAAGACAGTGCAAAATTCCATATCATCAGTCAAAACAGGGCCAGGGGCAGAAAGGAACAGACCATCAATTACTCATATGCAAATTCAAGCTGAAGCTGAAGAAAACTAGAACAAGTCCATGGGAGCCAAGATATGATGTTAAACATGCTCCACCTGAATTTAGAGATCATCTCAAGAACAGATTTTGATGCATTAAACAATAAAGGCAAAACACCAGGAGAGTTTTGGGATGACATCAAGAACATCATACAGGAAAGAGCAAAAGTTCATTAAGAAGGCAATAAAGAAGGCAAAGACCTAAATGGATTTTAGAAGACTCTGAAACTTGCTCTCCATCATAGAGATGATAAAGCAAATGGAAGAAATGAGGAAGTATAAGAGGTGAACAGAAAATTTCAAAGAGCAGCTTGAGAAGACAAAGTTAAGTATTATAATGAAATGAGCAAAGATTGGAGTTAGAAAACCAAAAGGGAAGAACATGTTCAGCATTTCTCATACTGAAAGAACTGTAGAACAAATTCAAGCCTTGTCTTTCAATATTGAAGGATTCCATGGGCAACATATTGAATGATTCAAAAGGCATAAAAAGAAGATGGAAAGAATAAAGAGGGTCACTGTACCAAAAGGAGATGTATTACATTCAACCATTTCAAGAGATAGTGTATGGTCAAAAGTCAGTGGTGCTGAAAGAAGAAGACCAAGGTGAACTGATTGGAAGAGGTGCATCTTTATGTGCATCCCAAAGAAAGGTGACCCAACAGTTTGTGGAAATCATCGAACAATATCATTAATATCATATGCAATTAAAATTTAAATAACTGATTGCAGCTATATATTGACAAGGAACTGGAAGCAAAGAATACCAGAATATTGTTTACTTGTGCTTTATTGACTATGCAAAAGCATTTGATTGTGTGGGTCATAACAAACTGTGGATAACATTGTGAAGAATAGGTACTCCAGAACAATTCACTGTGCTCATGAAAAACATGTACATAGACATAGACAAGGGGTTGCTGAATGGTTTAAAACCAAGAAAGGTGTGTTCCAGGGTTATATCTTTTCACCATACTTATTTAGTCTATTTTCTGAGCAACTAATCTGAGAAGCTAGATTACATGAAGAAAAATGTGGAGTAAGACTCATTAATAACCTGTGATATGCAGATGATACAATTTTGCTTGTTGGAGCAAAGAAAACTTGAAATATTTTTAGAAGAAGATCAAGGACTACAGCTTTCAGTATGGATTGCACAGCAATGTAAAGAAAACAAAAATCCTCACAAATGGACTAATAAATAACATCATGATAAGGGGAGAAGAGATTGAAGTTGTCAAAGACTTCATTTTGCTTGTTTCCACAATTAATGCTCATGGAAGTAGCAGTCAAGAAACTAAACTACATATTGCATTAGGCAAATTGTTGCACAAGACCTCTTGAAAGTGTTAAGGAGCAAAGATATCAGTTTGAAGACTAAGGTGTGCTTGACTCAAACCATGATATTTTAAATTGTTCCATATGCATGGGAAAATTGAAAAATGAATAAGGATGACTGGAGAATGCATTTGAATTATGGTGTTGAAGAGAACATTGAAAGCACCATGGACTTCCAAAACAAAAAAATCTACCTTGAAGTATAGCTAGAATGTTGCTTTGAAGCTAGGATAGTGAGACCTCATCTCTCATACTTTGGAGATGTTGTGAGGAGGGACCAGTTCCTGGAGAAGTACCTTATACTTGGTCAGGGAGAAAAAGGAAGACCCCCAATGAGAGAAACTGGCATAGTGGCAGCAACAATGGGCTCAAACATAACAGTAATCATGAAGATGATGCTAGACCAACTGGGCAGTATTTTGTTCTGTTATGCACAGGTCACTGTGAGCTGGAATGGACTCAAAGCACCTAACAACAACAATAATTGTGGGCATAATTACATTTGGAGATAGGATATCCTTTGTTATCTTAAGACCATGTTGGCATAGAGTGTATCTTAAACCTACTTGCTTTTGATTTATAAAATGAGTAGAATAGGCACCTAGATGCAAAAAGACACCTGTTAAGACCAATGCTATCTAAATGTGATAGAGGCATTCCAGTTTATAGGCCCAAGAATATCAAGTATTGCTTACTAGAGATGTACAGACAAGGATATTTCTCCAGAACTGACAGAGCGCTGGCGCCCTGAATTCAAACTTCTAGTCTCCTAAACTGTGAGAAAATAATTGTTTGTTCATTAATTTCACCCACTTGTAGTGTTTCAGTTATTGCTGAACTGGATAACTAAGACACCAAGAAACAAACCTTTCTAAGCTTGCAACCATTGAACAAAGGCTTCTTCCTAACCCAAACTGCTTGACTCCATCAGTCTTTTCCATTGTGCTTTTTAATGGGGAAAGTTTCACTTTTTTCAGTGTTTTCTACCTCTTCTTATCTGAACCTAGCATAGTTTTCATACCAAAATATCCCTTAAAGAACCTTTCAATAGAGATGTCAATATATTCTTTTATTCTCATTTATTCCTTTTGGACTACTTGAAAACAATCCAATTATCATCACCTCACAGGCCACACAACTCACGTTGCTGTTCTCTACAGCCTTCAAGATAGCCTCCCACCATCCTCAATGACATCAGTCCTGCAGTGACTCACAGCTGTTTTCTCTACTCCTCTTCAATATCATAGCCCCAAAAAAGCCTCCTTGTTTGTCACAGGGTTTCAGGCATCAGCACAATGGGGATGTTGTTATGCTAGGAAGTTGCTGGTAAATGATGCAGGTTGGACAAAGATGTGACACATCTAGCTTGATAAAAATGGACATTTTGTAAAAGGATTGAAAAGTTGTAAGGAAAAACTGCACTTGTTAGTTAATGAAAGGACATATTTCTGTGAAACATAAAAGTATAGCCTGTAGAAATATGAAGGGGCTTCAAAAGACATATGAAAAAAATCCAATTATCTTTCATATTAATTTTTTCCATGAACTTTTTGGACTCCCCTGATATTACTGTTTGACATCATCTCCGTAAATATGGATCAGCTGAGTCTTGCTTGGAGAATCTAAGTCTCCGAGAAACAGAAAGAGTTTCACTGAGTTCCAAATAAGGGATTTCCACACACAACATTCCATACTTATCTTCACTTTGTATTTTCCAAGGAAACATTATCTGAATTTACTTTGCATCTCAGGACTTATATTAACCAGTTTATACTGACACTTGTCTTTTTTTAATTCAAACACTGATTGTTGTTGTTGTTGTTAGGTGTCATCATGTTGAAACCAACTCATGGCAACCTTATGCACCCAGAATGAAACAATGTCCGATCCTGGGCCAACCTCACTACTGTTGCCACACTTGAATCCATTGATGCTGCCACCTTGCCAGTCCATCTCATTGGGGGTCTTCCTCTTTTTCTCTGACACTCCATCTTACCAAACATGGTATCCTTCTCCAGCAACTGTTCCCTCCTGACAACATGTCCAAAGTATGAGAGACGAAGTTTGGTCATCTTGGCCTCTAAGGAGCACTCTGGCTGCATTTCTTCCAAAGCAGATCTATTGGTTCTTTTGGCAGCCCATTGTACTTTTAGTATTCTCCCCCAACACCATAATTCAAAGGCATTGGGTCGATTCCAACTCATAGTGACCCTGTACAGGATTTCTGAGGAACAGCTGGTGGGTTTGAGCTGCTGACTTTATGGTTCAAATTCCAGAGCTTATCCTATAGCATCATGCCAGGAGTCTCTATATCATCTAATTCATGTGAAAATTCTCAAGGAGCCATTCTACATAAGTCCATAAATTTAAGTGAAAAAAACAAAACAAAACAAGACTTGGAGAGATAATTTTTGGAGGTCCTGGTGTGGCACTGTGGGATTATGAACCAGACTGCAAAGCCATTTGAACTGCAAGGTCGGTGGTTCAAGCTCACCAGTCGCTCCTTGGAAACCCTATACAGGGTCGCTATGGGTCAGGACCAACTCAACGACACTTAACAACAACAACATCCCTTTGTACCATTTGAATTTTGAAACATCAGCATCATAAAATAAAAATAATTTAAAAAATAAAATAATTCTAGATTGAGAATATCTTGTGGATTGGTTGAAGGTTTACAGAGCAGATCAGTGATCCATTCAATAATTCAGACACATTTTGTCTCATGTCATTGCCTTTCCACAATGTAACATTATTCCACTTCCTCCCTGTGTTTCTGGTTTCCATTCTTTCCAGTTCCCTCTTAATTTTTGTCAGTGGCTAAATGCTGTACTTTTGATCTCAAATTGTGTATTATTCTGAGGAGTATGTACCTTCCTAGTGTAATTTTTCACTGTATAGACCTGCCTGAAAATGAAGTCAAGGAGCTGAGTTCATTTTCAGACCTGAAGGGTGACTAAAAGTCATAGTCTCAGCAGTTCCTCCAGGCTTTAATTGGACAACAAACTTGTCTTTTTTTCATGATTCTGAGTTTTGTTCCGTAATGTGGTCTCTTTCAGAGCATTGGTAGTGGCAGCCAGGCACTTGGTCTCAGGGCTGTGGAAAATGATGTTCACCTGGTCTAAATAGTCCACTGGACTAATTGTTTTCATGAATTTAAAAAAAAAATGTTTTATTGTGAATTACGTGATAGTTTACATGGAAGAATATTAGTTTTATATTCATCCTATTATATATTGTTTCCTTGCCATGGTTACAATCCCTTCCATGCATCATCAACCCTGCAAGCCTGCCCCCTGGTCATCAGGACACAGCCCCTCTCCCTCTCTGGGTCTAGAGTCCCCAGCCACTCCATCTCTCCATGTCATCATCTCTCCCTCCATCTCTGGTGTCACTGTTTCTCTGGGTAGGGTCCCACACTCCACTCTTCTTCCTTGATGGTCCCAGGGACCTCCACTCCTGAACTGCAAAGTCAATCACTCCCTCCTTTGGCTACAAAATGTCTACCTTTACATTTCCAACCCTCATAGTCAGTCCTCATAACAATTATTCACTATTGTGCAACATGAATTCCATCCTCATCTCCTTTCATCAGCCCCGCCCAGAGAGATTGGATTCTACTCAGTGGAGATTCTACCATCTTTCGTACCCTCTGGAACTAGGCTCCCTCTTGAGTGCTTGTAAGCCAGTCACTTCTTGCCTTTGTAGCCCTCCCACTTTGGGTAGCCAATGTCCAAGTTGCCCATCCCTATCTACTCTATGTATGGAGGGGGTGGGAATGATCCTCACTGTAAAGATCTGTTCTCTCTTTTGAGCTACTGCATCCATAGGTATAGGTCAAGTTCATCAAATTGTATCAGATCTCTCTTTTTTTTTTTTTCCTTCTTCTTTCTTCTAGTTGAGCTCTGATCATCCAGCCATGGAAACCAAGTCAAGTAGGTATTATCGGCAAGTGTGGGTGCCCTTGTACATATGCCCTCTTTTATCAGCTGGGTGCTTCACTCTCCACTCTAGTCCTCTGTGGCTACATCACTGACTCTGGGCCCAGGATTCCCCAGGTTTTCCATACTGCTGGCCAAACAGGTCTCCACCCGGATTCACAGGATCCATGCATTTTTGATGAGTGAAGTACTGATATGTATAAAACTTTGAATACAGTGTTAGCTATTATTGCTATGGTTATAAATTGGTTTAATAATTTTTATTTGAAAGAACATATATAGAGATTCTATTTCCTTTTCCCACTATTCCCACATGCACAAGAATCACAATCTACTCTTTTATTTGTGAATTACTTTACAACAATGTAAAGTAAGATTAAAACTTAGGTTAAAAAGCCTGACATATTTAAAGCTTTAATAAAATTTGGAATCCACACTTGGGTTTGTCCTCACATTGTTAGGTGTGTGAAGAGATGAGAAAGAGAAAAACAGAGATCAAGAGTCAGAGTGAGCTGGCCCTTTTAAAAGCAGAATCAAGACCATTAATCCCAGTGGTGAGGATGAAAACAGGTCTGTGACAATAGAGACAGGAAATCTATAGATTAACTGGAAAAATGGCAGATGCCTTTTAACTGAAAGTAGCTTCAACCACTACTGATACAGCTCAATGAATATTTCAAATTCTGCCCAATACTAGCCAGACATGTTGTCTCCAGTATCCCATCAAGAAATCCAAAGACATTCTCTTCCCTGTGGACTAAGGCTAAACCCTGCAAAAGGACCTGTGCTTTGAACATCCCTCCACCCCACCCCCCACATTTTAATTCCCTTTTATACATTAGTTTTGGACAATTATAATTCCAAGAAAGATATGGCATATCTACCACACAGTTTGACTGTTCACAAGCAGAAAAGTCTTAGTGTATTCTTTGTGTTGAGACAATATATAGTGACGTAGTCCCATGACTTTTGTGTGGCTTCAAGTTTGCTGGCGTTTAATTTCTGCTGCCATGGAAACTGTCCTGAATAGCTTGGACTCTCAGTGATTTCCTGCAGGCAGAGTGACAACATAGCTAAGAAAAGTAATACTGTCTCTATTACCATCAATCAATATTTATTGAACTCCAGCTGCCTGTCTTGGGCTGTATTAGGAGCTCTGCACTGAGATTTGCCCTTAGCTTGCTCATCATTGAACTGAGACCCAGGAGGTCAGGCAGGTGAAGCAGAGCAGCTCCAGAACACTGCCAAGACTCAAAGCTGTAATTTTTTTAGAATGTGAACTTTAGTGACTGAAACACTAAGGTCTTGGTGGAAATTTAAAAACACTAAATATCAAGGTATAAACCAAAGGAATCTAGCTTCTGTCAGAAACATTAAAACTGGAATTAGGTACTTCTTCAGTATGCATACTAGGCAGATTCATTTTTGTTCATGTTCCTTATAGTGTTTTCTACCGTTTGATATGCTATATTCCTAATCTGTGAATACCCTTTGTATTTCTGGAATCTTTGCTGTTTCCTAATGTTTTACAGAACCACTCAACTTCAAGCATCTATAAATCAGGGTAAATTTTCTGGATTGACTCATTCTGTTGGGGCTCATGTGTGTCTTAATTATTTTGATGCTATCTTAAACCATCTCCTCTGTTTCTATACACGGCCAGTCTTCCGAAACAAAATATCCTAACAGAGCATTAGAGGTGGCCTTTAGGCTATCCCTGAGATAATCCATTTCTGAATTTATATTTTAGCTTTTGTAGTTCAGATCTCTTGCATCCCTATTTTTTTTTTTTCTTGTTCTCAGAGCAAACAAAAATTAAACAAAGAAACGATATACAAACTCAACATCAATCTTTTACCATATACTGAGCCTCTTTTCCAGAATTTTTCCCTTTTTACTATCTTTTTTCTCCTGGTCCTGATACTTCTGATTCTATTGTTGTTGTTGTTGTTAGGTGCCATCAAGTCGGTACTGACCCATAGCGACTTTATGCATAGCAGAATGAAACACTGCCCAATCCTGGGCTAACCTCACTACTGTTGCCACACTTGAGTCCATCGATCCTGCCACTTGGCCAATCCATCTCTTTGGGGGTCTTCCTCTTTTTCTCTAACCCTCCACCTTACCAAACATGATATCCTTCTCCAGCAACTGCTCCCTCCTGATTCTATAGGATATAGTTAAAATAGCTGCTCCTTAGTGATGGTTTCCCCCTAATCCTAAATCCTAAAGTGCAATTATTTATTGTCTCCATTTCTACTATCTTTTAAAAATATATAATTCAGCTATAGCATTTGCCCCTTTGTGCTATACTTTCTTTCCTATTTAAATTTCTGCCTTTCTATTACACCATGAGAGCTCCTTGAGTGAAATGGCTAGATTTCATTTATCTTGGCATCTTCTACTTCCTACTCAGTGATTGGTATTAATATGATAGATATATGTATTGAACAAATGAGACAATAAAATATAATATTTAGCAACAACAAAAAGAAGCAACTCTTTATTACTTTACTCTTTGTTCCATTGGAGTACTATGCATAGATATTACATATGAGGGAGAGTCAAAAATTATCTGCACTCTGGCTGTAGAATTTATTTTAATCAACTTATAGAAAAGACTTACATCACTTTTGACATAATCTCCTTGCTTTTCAATATACTTTATCCATCTGTCAACAAGTTTTCATATTCCTTTATTAAAAAGTGTTTTAGGCTGAGATATGAGTCACGAATGTACCACTGTCTTCACTTCATCAGAGGTGAATCTTCATCCTTGAAGGGCTGCTTTCAGGGGACCAAACAGGTGAAAGTCCAATGGAGCAAGATCTGAACTTTAGGGAGAATGCTTTCACACCTAAAAACCAAGTTTTTGCGGAGTGTCAACAGTATTGGCAGAGGTGTGTGGACATGTCATACAATATAACAAAGCTCTTGGATAGCAGTCCTCTCTGAATTTAATCTGAAATTTAGGCTTCAGCTTTTCAGTCAGCATCTCACTGGAAGGAGCACTGTTGATTGTTGAACTTTTATCTTGATTGTGTTCCAATATTGGCCCTTGAGAATCTCAGAAAACTGTAAGCATCAATATTCTAGCTGATGGTTGACTTTTGAATTTTGTCATGGTCACCGATTGAGGATGTTTCCACTCCACACTCTGCTGTTTACTCTCAGACTCATAGTGATGAATCCATGTCTGTCACCAGTAACGACTTTTTTAAAAAGAAATTTAACATTCCTTTGAGTATCAGTCCAAATTTTATTTAAAGATGTCCAAACACTTCTGTTTATGTTTTTCAGTGAGTTGTTTTGGTGTCTATCTCACACAAAATTTTCAAAACCCAAATCTGTTGTGGATTATTTCATAGGCAGAGCCATTACTGATTTGCAAATAATTTGCCATGTAATCCACTCTTCCTCATCTGTTAGACAGAATCATTTCATATGCATCTTCCTTGGGTAGCTACAAGTTGGAAACTACTCCACAGCATTTAACAACAACAACAATATATATCGAGGAAACTTGACAACCTCAAAAAAAGACTCAAATGTCCATCAATAGTAAAGTAGGTGCCAGTATCCAGATGCACAAATATATGTACTTTCTTTGTTTCAATCTTTGTTTCTCTCCTTTATCTATACAGACTTTATATTCTACGAGGATGAGTCAAAAATTATCCACACTCCAACTGGGGGTGGGAGGGCAGGGGGTGGAAGGGGTAGGGGGGCAGGCTTGCAGGATATACCCTTTGGTTAGTTGATGATACATGGAGGGGATTGTAACCATGGCAATAAAACAATATAGGATAGGATGAATGTAAAACTAATGTTCTCCCATGTAAACTATCTCATAATTCAGAATAAAACATTAAAAAAAATTATCCACACTCCAGTTATATTAAAACTTCTGTTGGCTGCATTGACTGTGCTGGTGTGAACGTGGATATCTGCAAACAAAATTTGGACTGATACTTGAAGGAAGGACATGTATTCATCACTATGAGACTGCGAGTAAAAAGCAGAGTATGGGATGGAAACATCCTCAATCACCAATCATGAAAAAGTCCAAAAGTGAACCATCAGCTGGAAAATTGATGCTTATAGTTTTATGGGATTATGAAGGGGCAGTATTAGAACACTATCTGAAAAAAGTTTAAACAACCAACAATTCTTACAGTGAGATGCTCACTGAAGAACTGAAGCCTAAATTTCAGATTAAAGTAGAGGATTGCTATCCAAGGGCTTTGTGATGTGGCAGTGCATGTCCAGACACCTCTGCCTACTCTGTTGACACTCTTCAAAGACTTCATTTTGACATATTAAAGCATTCTCCCTGTAGTCCAGACCTTGCTCCATTGGTCCCATGAAAGCAGCCCTTAGAGGATGAAGATTCACCTCTAATGAATAATTCAAGACAGTGGTGCATTTGTGACTCACAGCTCAGCCTAAAACATTTTTTTCATAAGGGAATATGAAAAGTTGTTGACAGATGGACAAATCATATTGAAAAACAAGGAGATTACATTGAAAAATGATGTATTTGTCTTTTCTAAAATTTGGTTAAAATAATTTCTATAGCCAAAAGGCAGATAATTTTTGACTCACCTTATATATACATATACATGTATATATGTTGTTGTTGTTAAGTGCTGTTGAGTTGGTTCTGACCCATAGTGACAATGCACAGGTTTCCAAGGAGCAACTGGTGAGCTTGAATCGCTGACCTT
>NW_006408621.1:5894075-5904675 GCF_000296735.1 Chrysochloris asiatica
GGTCGTAAGTGGATTTTTTTTGTTTTAAGTTATTTTGGTTATTTTTGTGGTTTCGTCATGAAGCTGAGAGATGTTGTGATGTGCCAGTGTAACAGCAATTCAAATGTAAAATATAAATTTCAAAGTTAAACCTAATGGAAAGTTACTTGCTATTTGGGCTTATCTGCATTATTGTATGCTTTATTTGAAAAAGTTAACATAATTTTAAATGATTTTTTAACATGATGCTTAAAAGCTAAAACCAGCAAAAACAAAACAACAACAACAACAAAACCCAGTAGATGCTAACCTCGCTTTCTAATATGTTGCTTAGTTACTAAGCCATGCTGTTTCCATATTTGTGTCAAAATCATAGCTGTATCATTTACATTTATAATCCTATCTTTGTTTTAAATGTACAAATAGAGAAATAATGCTCTTCATGTTGCAGTCTCTTAAATCCTAACAGGAAGATAGCATTTAAAATATATCTACTGTTGTTGGTTCATAAATATGCCACCTTTCATATCATTATAACTTCCTGTTAAATATCTCTAGGCACTTTGAAACATATGTTTACTGAATGGCCATATTTTTTAACATATTGAAAGCATTTGTCATCATATTTTACCAATAGGCTCCACTATGTTATATTGCCATTAAGACACAGCTGCTTCTTTTTCTGAAAGCTGCCAGAAAATTCACTATGGAGCCCTTTTTTTTAAGTGCATTTGTTCCCTTTCTTTCAATTATATAATTCCTTAACACCTGCCATCCCCATGTTGATCTGAGATACTGCTATAAACATTTGATGAATTAAACAAAGAACTGTTTTTTTCTTCCTTTGTTTTCAGCAATGATTGCTAATCAGGAAAATTTACATTTTATGACTAAGGAAGAACTAATGGAGAAACATTTAGCCATATCAGTCAATGCGGGAAGCATACAAAGACAGTTTCACACAGAGGACACTCATGGTCCATCATGATTTAGTTGTGATTGGTAATCAGTCAGTGTGATTGACAGAGGATAAGAGAAAATGCTATGATATAAGAAGGTGGAGGGCCAGAGAAAAAGAGGACGACCCACAATAAGATGGATTGGACAAGTGGCATCATTGATGGACTCAAGCGTGGCAACAGTAGTGAGGTTGGCCCAGGATCGGGCAGTGTTTTGTTCTGCTGTGCATAAGGTCACTATGAGTCAGTACCAATTCGATGGCACCTAACAACAATACCATAAAAAGAAACTTTGCACAGGGCCAGTTTTCAACTACAAAAAATAAGAAGATTTTATGTAAAATATCTGGCATGAATATTTCAAATTACTTTTACATATTTAATATGAAAAAAAAATCACTACAGCTAAAGAAGACAAAATGTATTCATAATCATTCATTCATTTAATCAAGAAATGCTTATAAATGCCTGCTGTGTATCATGAATTGTCTTCAATATAGAATCAAATATGAGTGAAATGGACAAAGTCCTTGACCACATAGATCTCAGAGTACAGCTTTATTTTCCATTATATGTTGATTATTATGTCTATGTCAATACTTACATTATCACAGTTGTTGCCATTTCTAAGTCTTTATCACTCTTTCATTAATCAATTATCTCTTCTAGTCCCTTCTGCTAGAAGAACAAACAAACCTATGTTGGAAGAAGTACAGCCAGAATGTTCCTTAAACTAGCATGGCTAGACTTCATCTCTCATACTTCAAACATGTTATCAGTAGAGACTTCGAAAAGGGCGTTATATCCTGGTAAAGTGAAGGGTCAGTGAAAAAGAGGAAACCTCTCAACAATATGTATTGTAACGGTGGCATCAACAATGGGCTCAAGTTAACAACAATTGTGAGGATGGCACAGGACCAGGCAGTGTTTCATTCTGTTTTGCAAAAGGTCGCTGAGTTGGATCCAACTCAATAGCGCCTAACAACAACAACATATATGAAAAAAAAAAAAAAATGAACGAAAGAAAAGGCATATCTACCCCAGAGGTATAGGTGGAAATACAGATATACATCTATACTTGTACTTAAGTTCCTGGGCCAAATTTTAGAGCTTAAAATACCTTTGGATGTTACTTAAAGAAAACTTGAACATATATTTTGGGTAGATAGAATCTTCATAATAAAGAGGAAACTATGGTAGTTAAATAAATATCATTGAATTAAATTTGAATAATCATTTTAGATATGCATATATTACTTGCATATATTATGTAACAGGGAGTTGGAGTAGTTATGAATTTAAGTCAAGTAAATATGCAAGTCAAGGTAAAAAAAATATCAATAGGGTTTTTATACATTAACAATTAAATCTGAAAAGGAAGTTAAAAAAATAATTCCATTATAATAGCATCTGTTACACATTGAAATTGTGTCCATGCAAAATATGTCAACTTGGCTGGGTCAGGATTCTCAGGTGTTTAGTATTCATGTAGTGATTTGATTTGGCAGTTGTATGACTCCCCATGATATGATCTGATGTGATAAACCAATAATAGAATTAAGGGTGGGCTGCAGTCCATCCTTAACACATACTAAGGTGACTTGCATGTTGCTGTGATTCTGGAAGCGGAGCCATGGTGGACAAATTTCAGCTGAGATTCCAGACAAAGGCAGACTAGGAAAAAGGAGAGATGGGCTACGTCTGAATATTTAGTCACTGAAAACCTTATGAATGACAGTGGAATTTATCAGCATCAGAATATTGAAACATGATGAAGAACACAAGAATATTATCAGATAGAGTGCCAGAAGATGAACTCCTCAGGTTGGAAGTCACTCAAAACACGACTGGGGAAGAGCTGCCTCCTCAAAATAGAGTGGACTGTGATCATGTGAAGGAAGTAAAGCCTGGGGACCTTCATTTGCTGATGGAGCAAAGTTCAAAATGAAGAGAAACAGCTATACACATCCATTAATAATCAGAACATAAAATGTAGAAAGTATAAATTCAAGAAAATTGGAAGTTGTCAAAAATAAAATGGAACACATAAACATCGATATCCTAGGCATTAGTGAGCTGAAATGGACTGTCATTGGCCATTTTGAATCTGACAGTCACATGGTTTACTATGCCGGAATGATGAATTCAGGAGTGGCATTGCATTTATCATTAAAAGAAATATATCAAGATCTGTCTTGAAGTACAACACAGACTTTGATAGGATAATATCCATATGCCTATAAGGAAGACCAGTTAATATCACTATTATTCAAATTTATGCACCAATTAATATAGCCAGTAATGATAAAGTTGAAAAATTCTACCAACTTCTTCAGTCTGAAATTGATCAAACATGCAATCAAGATGTACTGATAATTACTGGCAATTAGAATGCAAAGGTTGGAAACAAAGATGAAGGATCAGTAGTTGGAAAGCATGGCTTTAGTGATAGAAATGATGCTGGAAATCACATGATAGAATTTTGCAAGATCAATGACTTCTTCATTGCAAATACCTTTTTAAAACAACATAAAAGACAACTATATGCACAGAATACAGGGAAATCAAATTGACTAGATCTGTGGAGAGAGACAGTGTAAAACTCCAAATCATCAGCCAAAATAAGACCAGGGGCAGACTATGGAACAGACCATCAATTGCTCACATGTAAGTTCAGTATGAAGCTGAAGAAAATTAAAACAAGTCCACAGAGCCAAATAGAGTATATCCCATCTAAATTTGGAGACATCTCAAGAATAGATTTGATGCATTAGACACTAAAGACTGAAGACCAGAGGAGTTGTGGGCTGAAATAAAAAACATCATACAGGAATAAAGTAAAACATCATTAAGAAGACAAGAAAGAAGGAAAAGACCAAAATGGTTGTCAGCAGAGACTCTGAAACTTGCTCTCAGGCATAGAGATGCTAAAGCAAATGAAAGAAATGAGGGGGTAAATGAGCTGAATAGAGAATTTCAAAGGTCAGCTCAAGAAGATGCAGTCAAATATAATGAAATGTGCAAATATATGGAGTTAGAAAACCAGAAGGGAAGGACATGCTTAGCATTCCTCAAGCTGAGGGAACTGAAGAAAATATTCAAGCCTCAACTTGCAGAACTGGATTATACAGGCAAAATATTGAATGACACAGAAAGCATCAAAAGAAGATGGAAGGAATACACACAGTCACTGTACCAGAAAGAGATGGTCAATGTGCAACCATTTTAAGAAGTAGAATATGATTAAGAGTAAATGATATTGAAGGAAGAAGTCCAAGGTGCATTGAAGGCATTGGCAAAAAACAGGGCTCTGGGAATTGATGGAATAAAAATTGAAATATTTCAACAAACTGGAGGCACTCACTCATCTATGCCAAGAAATTTGGAAGACAACTATCTGGCTGACTGGAAGAGATTCGTATTTGTGCCCATTCCAAACAGAGATGACCTAATAGAATGTGGAAATCATTGGACATTATCATTAATATCCTGTACAAGCAAAATTTTTCTAAAGATAATTTTACAGTGTCTGAAAACATACATTCACAGAGATACAATAGTGGATATTGTTATCAGGACTGATTGTGAGGGTTGGAAATGTAAAGGTAGACATTTTATAGCAAGGAAGGGAGTGATTAACTTTTCAGTCTAGGAGTGGAGGTCCCTAGGACCATCAACGGAGAAGAGCCGAGAGCAGAACCCTACCCAGAGAAGCAGTGATGCCTGAGATGGAGGCAGAGACAATGACGTGGAGAGATGGAGCAGCTGGTGACTTTAGATTCAGAGAGGGAGAGGGGCTGTGTGCTGAAGACCCGGGGGGTGTGGGGGGTAGGCTTGCAGGGTATACCCTTTGGTTGGTTGATGATGCATGGAAGGGATTGTAACCATGGCAATATGGTTACAATGATAGAATGAATGTAAAACTAATGTTCTCCCATGTAAACTATAACATAATTCACAATAAAGCATTTAAGAAAAACAAAAAACATACATTCACAGAGAATTTCCAGAGGTTCTAGCCAGATTTGGAAGAAGACATGGGACTAGGGATATCACTGCTGACATCAGATAACTTGGTTGAAATCAGAGAATACCAGAAATATGTTTATCTGTGCTTTATTGGCTATACAAAGGCTTGAAATTGTTTGGATCATGACAAGCTATGGACATCATTATGGCTAATGAGTGTTCTGGAACATTTCATTGTGTTCATGAGGAACCTGTACATAGACTGAGAGACTCTTGTTCGAACAAAACAAGGGAACACTGAATGGTTTAACATTAGGAAAGGTGTGTGCCAAGGTTGTACTCTTTCACCATACTTATTCAATCTGTATGTTGAGCAAATAACTCAAGAAGCTGGATATTATCAAGAAAAACGTGGCATCAAGATTGGAGGAAGACTCATTAATGACCTGTGATATACAGGTGATAAAACCTTGCTGCTGAAAGCAAAGAGGAATTTGCTTACTGATGAAGATCAAAGACCACAACCTTCAGTGTGGGTTACACATCAATGTAAAGAAAACAAAATCCCTAACCACTGGACAAGTAAATAACATTAATATAAATGGAGAAAAGAGTGAAGTTGTCAAATGCTTCATTTTGCTCAGATCAACCATCAATATTCATGGAAGCAGCAGTTAAGAAATCAAACGACATATTTCATTATGCAAATCTGTTAAAGTGTTGAGGAGCCAAGATGTCAGTTTGGGGACTAAGGTGTTCTTGCCCCAAACCATGGTATTTTCAATAACCTCATATGCATGCAGAAGATGGACACAGAATAAGGAAGACTGTAGAAGAGTTGATGTATTTAAGTTAAGGTGTTGAAGAACAATATTGAAAGCACCACAGATTGCCTAAAGAACAAATAGATCTGCCCTGGATGAAGTACAGCCAGAGTGCTCCTTGGAAGCTAGAATGGCCAGACTTCATCTCTCATACTGGTGACAAATTGTCATGAGGAACCAATTCTTGGAAAAGGCTATCACGTTGGTTAAAATGGAGGGTTGGAGAAAAAGAAGGAGACCCCAATGAGATGGATTGGCACAGTGGCAGCAGTGGTGGGTTCTACTGTACCAATGGTTATGAAGCTAGTGCAGTACCAGGCAGTGTTTGTTCTGTTGTACACTGGATTACTATGAGTGGTTACTGACTCAGTGGCACCTAATAACAATAACAACTAGTTCCCTTAATCCTATCACAACGCTGATCCAATGTAAGAGAGCTTCTCAGAGTTGTGTCCTGCAAAATCTTTTATATTACAAGGCATGATAGGAGAGAAAAGTGTGCAGAGAAAGACGGACCTATTGCTACCAAGAAAGAAGAGCCAGGAATAGAATGTGTCTTTTGGACTTGGGGTCTCTGCTCTGTCAAGCTTCTATGTTGTTGTTGTTAAGTGCCGTTGAGTCGATTCTGACCCATGGCGACCATATATAGGGTTTCCAAGGAGTAGCTGGTGAGTTTGAACCACCAACCTTGCAGTTCAAACGGCTCTGCAGTCTGGCGCATTAACCCACAGTGCCACCCCACTGATGCTAAGAAACATGGAAATCTGTAAAGAACGTTAGGCCTGAAGACACTGAAAGGAAACAAGGCCCTTTCCTCAGAGTTAATAATGAAAGAAAGCCTTCCTCTAGCGTTGACTCACTGAATTTGGATTTTCTGCTCCCAAAAAAGATTTAAAACCTCGGAAACCCTAGACAGCTTTGCTATGAGTTAAAACTGACTGCACAATACTTGGCAACAAACAACAACAATGAGATAATACATCCTCAGTGTATTATTGAGATCTTTTCTGCAGCTATTCACTGATTACAGAGACATGTTTAACATGATTTGTTCATTGTAAATCCATGTATATATGAACTGGAACCCTAGTAGCAATATTGTTTTACTTACCCTTGCATACCTAAGAGAAATGAAAGTAATGTCCCAAACAATATTTATTACAGCACAATTTATAATAGCCCAACGGTGGGAATGACCCTGCAGTGCAGTGGACTGCTTCCTATGTCTCCTCTAGCCATAGTCTGTGTAACTTCTACCAAACTATTTTTTTTTCTTTCTTTCTGATTGTTCTGTGTGAGATAAGGTGGAGGAAGATACTAATGGATCACATGATTTAGTTGTGAGTGATTGATAACAAGGTTAATTGTGAAAACTTCACCTGGGTATAAAATGAGCAATCTCAGAAGCAGGAGGGGTAATCCTTATTACCTTCACAGAAGACTCAGGAGCGAAGCATGTCCTTTGTATGCCAAGATTTCGGTGCATTGAACCTCCTTGATCCAGGGACAGAAAGTTGTGACAATGGAGGAAGAACAGTGTCAGCAGAACAAAGAACCAGAGTATGAGACAGAGCTGTGGGTTTCCTAGCCCATGGAGAAAGTAAAGCTGAGTGACTTTGGGCAGGAAGCTTGCATTCAAAATATAGTGCCTCCAGGGAATTAATTGGGGGAGTTAGGGTTTCTGAAACACAGAGCTAGAAGCAAGTGTCTTCAGTCTATGGATTATAGTGGAGTGCTGCGTTCTCAGCAGACCTAAAAAAAACTTTGTCCCCCACTTGTCTGTCAGTTTGTCTTACTGTGGTGACTTGCATGTTGCTGAGATTCTGGGAAGCTATGACACCAGTATTTTAAATACCAGCAGGATCACCCATGATGAATAGGTTTCAGCAGAGCTTACAGGCTAAGACAGAATAGGAAAAAAGTGGGATGGATGACTTCCGAACATTTAGCTACTGAAAACCTAATGAATAGCAGTGGATTATTGTCAGATACAATGCCAGAAGATGAAAACATTATGATTAGTACCAGAATACTATTAGACATAGTGCCGGAAGATGAATACTTCAGGTTGGAAGAGGCTAAAAGTATGAATGGGGAACACAATTTAAAATAAAGAAGAAACAGCTGCAAAAACCATTGTATGTACAAAAAAATCCAGGAAAATTGGAAGTTGTCAAAATGAAATGTAATGCATAAATATCGACGTCCTAGGCATTAGTAAGCTGAAATGAAATAGTATTGGCCATTTTCAATCTGACAATCTGACAATCATATGGTTTACTATGACAAGAATGACAAATTCAATAGGATGGTGTAGCATTCATCATCAAAAAGAACATTTCAAGATCTATCTTGAAGTACAATGCTGTCTGTGATAAGATAATATCCATATGACTAAAAGGAATATCAGTTGTTGCTCTAAATGCCATTGTGTCAGATGAAATGGAAGAATTCTACCAACTTCTTCAGCTTGAAATTGATCAAACATTAAATATATTGATAATTACTGGTGATTGGAAAGTGAAAGTTGAAAACAACCAGGAAGGATCAGTGGTTGGAAAATATGGCACTGATTAAAGAAATGATGCTAGAGATCGCATGACAGAATTTTGCAAGACCAATAACTTATTCATTGCAAATACTATTTTTAAACAACATTAAAGGTGATAATACACATGATCTCACTAAATGAAATACACAGGAATCAAATGTACTACATCTGTGGAAGAGACAGTGGAAAAGCTCCATATCATCAGCCAAAACAAGGCCAGGGACAGACTGTGGAACAGACTATCAATTTGCCCATATGAAAGTGAAGGCTGAAGTTGAAGAAAGTTAAAACAAATCCATGAAAGACAAAATATGAACTTGTACATATTCCACCTGAATTTGGATACCATATCAAGAACAGATTTGATGCTCTAGACACTCATGATCAAATACCAGAAAAGCTGTGGGATGCTGCCAAGAATATCATACAGGGCGAAAGCAAAAGGTCATTACAAAGATAGGAAAGAAAGAAAGGAGCAAAATGGATGAGGAAGTATACAAGAGCCAAACAGAAAATTTCAAAGGGCAGCTCGAGGAGACAAAGTAAAGTACTGCAATGAAATGTACAAAGGCCTGGGGTTAGAAAACCAAAGGGCAAGATCATGCTCATCATTTCTCAAACTTTAAGAACTGAAATGAAAAGTTAAGCTTTGACTTGAAATACTGACGGATTGGAGTCCTGGTGTGGCACTGTGGGTTAATGTGCCAGACTGCAAAGCCATTTTAACTGCAAGGTCAGTGGTTCAAGCTCACCAGCTGTTCCTCGTAAACCCTATACAGGGTTGCTATGGGCCGGAACTGACTCGACAGCATTTAACAACAACAACAGTCTACAAAATATTGACTGATGCAAGCATCAAAATAAGAAGGAAGGCATACACAGAATCACTGCACCAAAAAGAAACGTTAGATTCAACCATTTAAACAGGTAGCATATGATGAAGAGCCAAAAGTATAGAAGGTAGAAGTACAAGCTGTACTGCAGATATTGGCAAAAAAACAAGGCTTTAGGAATTGACAGGATACAAATTGAAATCATTCAACAAACTGATGAAGCACTGGAGTCACTCACTCACCTATGCCAAGAAATTTGAAAGACAGCATCCTGGCCAACCGATTGGAAGATATTCTTATCTGTGCCCATTCCAAAAAGAGGACCTAATGGAATTCAGAAATCATCAAACAATATCATTAATATCACCTGCAAGTAGAATTTTGCTGAAGAAAATTTAAAAAATGATTATAACAACTCATCAGTAGCAACAGTCAGAAGCTTAAGCTAGATTCAGAAGAGGATATGGAATAAAATATATAATTGCTGACATCAGACAGATCTTGGCTGAAGGCAGAGAATACCAAAAAGATGTTTGCATGTGCTTTATTAAGCTTTCAACTGTGTGGATCATGACAAGCTATGGATAGCATTGTGAAGAATGGGTACTACATAACCCTCAGTTGTGCTCATGAGGAACCTGAATATTGACCAAGAGAACCTCCTTTGAATGGAACAAGGGGATACCGACTAGTTTAAAGTCAGGAAAGCTGTGTGCCAGGGTGGTATGCTTTCACCATATTTGTTCAGTATCTATGCTGAGCAAATAATTCGAGAAGCTAGATTATATGAAGAACATGGCATCAGGATTGGAAGAAAACTCATTAACAACCTGAGATATGCAGATGATATAACCTTGCTTGCTGGAAACAAATTGGACTTAAAATACTTACTGATGAAGATCCAAGACCACAGCCTTCATTATGGATTGCATCCTAATATTAAGAAAACCAAAAGCCTCACAACTGGACCGATAAATAACATGGAGAAATAAATAAATGGAGAAAAGATTGAAGTTGACAAAGACTTCATTTTACTTGGATCCATAATCAGTACTCAAAGAAGCAGCAGTCAAGACAGCAAATGACACATTGCACCAGACAAATCTGCTATGCAGGATGTCTTTAAAGTGTTCAAGAGCAAAGGTATCAGTTTGATGACCAAGGTATACCTGACTCAAGCTATGGTATTTTCAATTGCCTTAAATTCATGTGATAGCTGGGAAATGAATAAGGAAGACCATAGAATTGATGCATTTGAGTTATGGTGTTGGAGAAAAATGTCAAAAGTATCATGCACTCCCAGGACAAACAAGTCTGTGTTGGAAGACATACAACCAGAATGTTCCTTAGAATCCAGGATGGTGAGACCACTTTTTTTTTTTTTTTTTTTTTTTTTTAAGGTTTTTATTGTGGATTGAGTGAAAGTTTTCAGGGCACATCATCGGTTTCACATTCAAACATTCATATACCTTGTTTCTTTAACTT
>NW_006408621.1:5917981-5931127 GCF_000296735.1 Chrysochloris asiatica
GCAGAGCAAAAAGAAAGAAAGAGAAGAAAGCAAAACCATGTATCCTTTATAGGGTTTCTAAGGAGCAGCTGGTGGGCCCGAACTTCCGACCTTGCAGTTCAAAAGGTTCTGCAGTCTAGTCCCTTAATCTGCCGGGGCACAGCAGGATTGCCTTGTTGCTGTTGGTAAAAATCACCTCAAGGCGGTGAGACCACTTCTTTTACACTTTGGCCATATTATCATGATGGACCAGTCTCTGGAGAAGGGCATTATGCTTGGTGGAGTAGAGGGTCAGCAAAAAAGAGGAAGACACCAGCGAGATGAATTTTCACAGTTGCCACTGCACTGCACAACAGTGGGCTGAAGTGTATCAACAATTGTGAGAATGGTGCATGACTTGGCAATGCTTTGTTCTGTTGTGCATAGAATTGCTATGAGTTGGAACAGACACATTGGCACCTAATAACAACAAAAGAGCTTTGTAGCACTGCCATAAATAATAAGAGAGCTTTGTAACACTGTCAGAGCAGATGTCAGATCAACGGAGGGCCAAAGAGAGGTCTATCTGAAGGCATGACTGAGGACATACTGTTTAGTCTAAAAACTGTGCCCTAAATTGTAATCTGTTAACTTCCCTTTTAAACCACATAACTGTAAATATGGTATCTGAGCTCTATGTGGCTATCATAATGGGTAATCAAACCAACTAGAGAAACAGAAAATGCCGTGGGAGGTATGGTTTGGTGCAATTTATGCAAATTCAAAAGTCCATCAACATTTGCTTCAAAAATCCCATTGTCTCTGAGTTGATTTATAGTCATAGAGACCCTGTATAAGGGTTACTGAGACTGCAAATCTTTACAGGAACAGAAAGTCTTATTTTTTTTACCATAACTGGTGGGTTTTAACTGCCATCTTTGTGGTTAGCAGTCTAGAACTTATCCTACACATATGCAATATTAGTATCTCACAAATGTTAGTATCTCACAAATGAAGTTCTGATATATGATATACCATGAAAGAAAACATGCTGAGTGACATTAGGAAATCCTAAAAGAAAATGTATAATTTCACTAATATGAAATACCTAGAATAGTCAAATATATATATACTAGAGCTTAACAGTAGTTATTAGGGGTAGAAATGAGAGAATCATAGTTCAAGAAACATTAGATTTCTATGTATGGTGATGGAAAATTTGGCAAAGTATACTGGTGATGGTTGTCCAACACGATGTAACTTGTCATTGGATTGTACACATGAAACATGTTGAATTGGCAAAAGGTGCATTATGTATATTGTTACAACAATAAAATGAAGAGAAGAACATGATGAAAAAGAAAATCACATGACTTAAAACTAGTGGTAACTTACATAAATGCATTCTAAGGGAAACGGTTGACTAGTAACCCATTAAGGTTTATTAGATATGGTTTCCTAATGGTTTTCTCTCATAGGATTAAGAAGGAGTAGAGAGTTCTTCAGTTTTCTTGATGAGATGATCAACCTGAGCTTTAAAATCTTTGGAAAGGTGAACTATACTTTTGTTGAACCACATTAAGCAAAGATATGGATGGAGATGGGGATGTGGAGGAACTAGATGGAAATCTGTGCTCTGTTTGACTTTTTAAAGCTGTTCTTGAACCAAGACTACCACTTGTCTGTCAGTTTGACGTTCTGTAGTGGCTTGTGTGTTGCCGTGATGCTGAAAACCAAGCCAAAGGCATTTTAAATACCTGCAATGACAGGTTTTAGTGGACCTTACAGACTGACAGACTTGCAAGATGAAGAGGCAGAACACTTCTGAAAGGTTACTCAAAGAAAAGTTTATAAATTTCACCATAACAATGTCAAATATAGTGCCACAGAGTGAGCCCCTAAAGTTGGAAGTCGATCAAAATATGACTGGTTAAGAGCTACTTCTTCAAAGTAGAGATGACCATAATGATGTCAATGGAACAAAGTTTTCTGGATCTTCATCTGCTGATGGAGCATAACTCAAAAAGAAACAGCTGCAAACATGCATTAATAACCAGATCATATAATGTACAAAGCATGAAACTAAAAAAGTTAGAAGTTGTCAAAAATGAAATGAAATGAAACACTTAAAGATCTGGTATTGACATTTTGAATGAAGTCTCCAGATGAGAATGCAGCCTGGTCAAAATTTTGAATGCAACCTGTGATATTCTGAACAGAGGACTTGGCTAACCTGAGTTTGAACTCCTGACATTGGGATACTATGAGATGATTAATGTGGGTTGCTTTAATCCACTAAATTTTTGTGTTTTTTACACAGCAAAATATAACTAATACAATCATAGAATAAAAAGAAAATGGAATGCTAAGGAGGGTATAAGAAATATTCATAGTTTCCTGCTGTGACCCCTTCTCCTAAATAACTGTGGGCAGTTACATGTTCAGGTATAACTCCATTTAAAGGTATGAAAGTGAGTACATTCATTTCTTCCTAGGAGTGAGGACCTCTTTTACTATTATATTATACATATGCAATATGAAACACAGCATTGACTATAAAACACAGCATTCACTATAATTATTCTCAAACTCTCCCCAAAATTAATCATTAGTTTTCTTTAAATAATTACTTGTACTTTTGCATTGCTTTCCTACTGTTTATAGGCAATGGTGGTGGTGGTGGTTGTGTGTTACTAAGTCAGTTTCGACAACCCTGTATAGGGTTTCAGAGGCTATAAATCTTTATGGGAGTAGAAAGTCTCATCTTTCTTCTTCAGGGGCAGCTGGTGGACACAAACTGCTGACCTTCCAGTTAGCAGCCCAAAGTGTAACCCACTATGCCACCAAAAAAAAAGAAAGAAAGAAAGAAAGAAATTAAATGAAACACTTAAAGATCTAGTATTGACATTTTGATTCTGACAATCATATAATTTACTATGCAGAATGGCAAATTGGAGTGGAGTGGTATCGCATTCATCATCAAAAAGAACATTATTTCACAATCTTTGTTGAAGTACAATGCTGTCTGCGATAGGGTAATATCAATATGCCTAAAGGGGAAACCAGTTAATACCACTATTATTTAAATTTACCCAACCACAAATGCCAGTGATGATGAAATTGAAGATTTTACAATAACAACAAACCAACTTCTTCAGTCTTAAATTGATTTACCATGCTATCAAGATGCATGATAATCACACGTGATTGGAATGGGAATGTTGGAAACAAAAAAGAAAGAACAGTAGTTGGAAAATACGGCCCTGTGACAAAAACGATGTTAGAGATTCCATGATAGAATTTTGCAAGATCAATGACTAATTTATGGTATTAGAGAAGAATACTGGAAGTACCATGGACTGCCAGAAGAACAAACAAGTCTGTGCTGGAAGGAGTGAAGTTACAATACTCTTTAGAAGCCAGAGTATTGAGACTTATCTCTTGTTCTTTGGGCATGTTGTCAGGAGGGATCGGTCCCTGGAGAAGGACATCATGCTTGGTAATATGGAGGTTCAGCAAAAAAGAAACAGATCCCCAACAAAATGGAATGACACAGTGGCAGTAACAATGGGCTCAGACATAACAATAGTTGTAAGGATGGTGCAGACTGAGCAGTGTTTTATTCTGTTGTCCCTAGGGTTGCTTTGAGTTGGAACTTACTAGAAGGCACCTAAAAATAACTAACAACAATGAGCTAAGATCAAGAGCTCTGGTAGAGTCAAAGGTAAACATCCAGGGGTAAATTCCAAAAATAGGCTGAGTTAGTGCTCCACTTGGATCCACATAACATTATTGGCACCAATTGAGGAAAATTGAACTTTGTCCACTTCAGATTGGACCCTAGTGCCATTCAGATACATCAATGGCCAACATGATATGGAGTGCTTTGAAACAATGTCCTGTATAGATTCTGATGGCAATTATGTATTTTCTCAAGGAACTTCATGAGTAAATAATACTAAAAGTTATTTCTAGCAGTAATTTTGGGGTGGGCATCATGGTTATTTTCAACTGACAGATTTAATTCACAGTCTGTGAACATATGTGGGAGTCTTTCTGAGATTAAATTAGAGGATATCTTTTTACAGAAACCTGAAGATTCCATGTAAGATAGTTGCAACTGGAATAGAAAAAGTGACTTGTTAATTTTAATGTAAATTAATTGAATAAATTATTTAACTGCGCAATTTGGGGAAGCTTGTGACACATCTAAACTCCATATTTAGTTTAATGTTAAAATCTTATAGCTGCATTTCAAAAATAATTACCAAACCATCCCTCCCACAGCCCTCTCTATTCAGCACGGTTTGATAACTTGTTGCACTTGCCACATAGAATTCAGACACCATATTCAGTTATGTGGTTTATTAGGGAAAATTAACAGGCTACAATTCACGGTGAGAAATGCTCAGGACAAAGTTCTTCCAACTGAACTCCTCCACCATGCATACCAGCAGACCTCCGTCTGGTCCTTGGCCCCTTGGACTGATCTTTGCCCTGCTTCAACAATGTTAAAGAGCTCTATTGTTATTGTGTGCCATTGAGTTAATTCTGACCCATAGCGACCCAGTATAGGTTTTCCAGGGAGCGACTGGTGAGTTTGGTCTGCCAACCTTGTGGTTCAAACAGACCTTGTAGTCCTGTGCTTATCATACAGCACTACCCCAGAAGTCCAACACAGAGCTCTATTAGGGCTGTTAATAATTGCCCACAGGACACACCACTCCACCATAAGCCTCAGCTGGAATGTTCTGGGCTCTAGCTCTGTGGGTCAGCAAACCTAGCTCCCCCAATTAAGTGCCTGGAGACACCCCATTCTGAAAGCAAGACTTCTGACCAAAGTTACTCAGCTTTACTTGTTTCATGGTCTGGGAAGCCCAGCGCTCTGTCTTGTGTTCTAGCTCTTGGTTTTATTGCTGCTGCTCCTCTGCAACTTCTCCATGTCATAGCTTTCTGACCCTGAGTCAAGGAGATTCAATGTGCAGAAATCTCAGGGTCCAAAGAACATGCTCCACTCCTGTTCTTCTTTGATCGTAGTGAAATCTCCATTCCTGTTTCTGATATAGCTCATTTTACACCCTCATAAGACTTCCAAGGTTTTATAATCACAATTAACTCTATTAACCACTTATAGCTGAATCATGTAATCTTATCAGCATCTTTTTCCACTTTCTCATACCTGGATCCAGCAGCGCAAAAATGTTGTTTGGTGGAAGTTACAATGACTACAAGTAGATATGTCAAATGAAGTAACTCACTGCACTGCATTTGTATATAATTTTTATCATTAGTATTTTTCCTTATCATTAAATATTCTCCCAAAATATGATTTCTGCTAGTTACATAATATTTAGTTGTTTGAAATATAGAATTCCCTTAATCTTGGTCATTAGGCTTGCTTTCACTCTTTATAGTTATACAAATGATATTCAAATAATATTTTATAATATAAAAAGTGCTTTGTAAAGATATCTATGCTATTGAAATCTTTGCTTAGGCATAATAATAACAAGTCAGGACAATTATCTTTTTCTATTACAAAATTGTGTGCCCCAAACTCACTGGATTCTCATAATAAAATTGGTGCTTTAACCTATGAGCTCTGACTTTAGTTACTGGGCTATGTCACTAACCACATGCCTTCCCTTTGTTAATGTTCATCTTTATAAAATGTAAGGAAACTATAATGAATGTATTCATGGCCAGAAAGAGACAGATATAAAACTAAAAGGCTGTTAAGATTCCTAAAGGGATGGAAAATTAATTAAATGTGCAGTGTTTTAGGGGAAAAAAACACCAAAGCAAAACAAAACAAAATTTAAATGCATTTTATAGAGACCCCTTTATGAAGACTTAAACAAGGCAAAGACAAATCATTTAGATGAAAGAGACCATCAGACGATTATGAAGCCATAATGGTGTCCAAGGTGTTCATGGCTACTGTGCTAATTATAGATATAGAAATAAAAGAAAATTCATCACAAAACCATGATTGGTGACAGATTAATTCATTACTGTCACAGGTGGAACTAAGGAAGTAAGAAAGGGACCATGATTGGTATACATACACTATTACAGTTCAGGAAAATTTACAGGATTGGTTTTGTAGGAAAAAATAGCAATGTAGCAACAACTTTCTGACTACCTTGGTCTGGCTATGACTCATGACCAATTAGCCCTGATACCTCAATTTCAACTGAGGGCATGTCCAGGCAAGTCCCTGAGGGGAGTCCTAGTAATCTATTTTCAAACGCACTCTGAGAACAATGTTTTTTATATCACTTCACTAGTTTATGATCAGAAAGAACTCAATTGAGAGTGGATTTATGTACAGATTCAAGGTGGAGTCTACAGCATACTCAAAAGTCTACAGGGAGTAGTGCAAACATTTAAGCATTAACTGAAAGGTTGGTTGTTAAATCATTTCAGAACCCTCTCAGAAAAAGGGTTGGTGATCCAGTTTTAAAAAGCAGCCCTTAAAATGCTAAAGTGAAATTCTATTCTGACACACATGAGTCAGCATGAATCAAAATTGACTTGGCTGTAACATGTACTTTGATAATAACTGTGGTTTTTATCCCTGAACATAACTACCAATAATAAGGTATTTAACTGCCTGATTGTCCTCTGCACTTTAATATGTGCACCTGTCTCACATTGTCCACCTTACCAATTCCTTGAAAATGTGAACTGAGGATCTAGACTTGTAATGTATTATAGAATACACCACTTTATCTTAAGATGGTACAGCATCTGACAGGAATTGTTATTAATAGTATAAATTTTGTTTAATTGGGGGAAAAGTACTGTAAGAACTGCAAAATACAAATAAATCACCTCATTGATCACTTTTGTTGTGAATTGAATTGTGTCCCCCAAAATTATGGGTTGTAAATCCATCTTCTTGTGACTGCCATCTTATTTGGGAATGGGGCTTTTGTTTATTGTGTTGATGAGTCATATCAATGTAAGAGATGTTTTGAGCAAATCACTTTTGAAATTTAGGAGTGAATTAGGCACTGAGACCATGAAGTTCAGATGGGAGAAGATAGATCCTATGCCACATGACGATTGCCAAGGAATCAAAGAATCATAGAAGCTGAAAAGACACTAGGACCTTCCCCTTGTGCCAACAGAAAGAGGTCGTCTTCCCCTAGAGCTAATGCCCTAAATTAATACTTTTAGCCTCCTAAACCGTGAGAAACGAAATTTCCATTCCTTAATGCCATCCAGTGTTGGTATTTCTCTTATAGCAACATAAGAAATGAAGACACCTTTCTTTCCACCAATGGTCACTCACAAGTTGCCAGATTCTCATAGAGCAGGCTGCCACATGTGATGGGATTGGTCTCAAGAATTAAGAGTTCCCTCTTCATGTTTTGCTGCTCCTTCACTTGGGAAAATGATAGCAGGCATTCCTATGTTTAAACACCTGACAGCACCCCTATCTAAGAAAAGTCATCACTATCACATGAGGAAATCCCACTATATGGTTGTACAAATTATCAGACTGAGTACATTGACCATGCTATGGAACCACAGGTCATGAAATGCTTGAGTACTTTTAGACCATCAAGGTCCAAAAATATACAGTTCAGCAACATAGTACATGCTTCCCAAACACTGATAACTTGAAAATCTTTTAAAAATTGTAAAAAAATAACCTTGGACAACTTATGTTCCTACCCTCTCCCCTGCCACTCTGCTCCCCTTTTCTCTATATTGGAAATTAAAACACCAGATACTAGTGGAGTAAAGAGACACTGAGAATAGCAAGCTATAAATCAACTTCATCTGCTTGTCTTTGTGGGTGTAACTTTCTCTCGTCTCCACAGTTGTAAGAGCATAGTGCCACCTGAAATAACAGCTTAGCAGAAAGCAAATGCCATCTGAAAACGGAGGATGAGAATCCATGTTTCAGAGAGGTGCCAGAGGATACTTATTTACCTAATTAAAAGCACTGGCTCTGCAAGAAACTTTACAATATCAATAGAACCTAAAACTACAATTTTACTTTTAGAAAAAATAAAAACTACACTTTTTTTCTAAAAATCATGTTTCTGCTTTTTCTTATGTTTGACTAAACATAGGTAAAAATGTTATTGATAGTTTTTCTCTATACTAACCTATGTGAGGAGTTCTGGTGTGGCATTGTAGGATAAGCACTGTACCATAAGGTTGGTTTGAACCTCAAGGTCTGCAGTTCAAAGTCACTTGCTGTGCCTCAGATACTCTGTACAGTGGAACTATGAGTCAGAACCAAGTTGATGACACTTAACAACATGAATCAAATCAGAATCCACAGTACTTAGTTTTCCCAACTTTTTGGGACTCCTGGTGTGACGCTGTAGAATTAGCACTGTATTGCAGACCATGAGCTTGGCATTTCAAACTCACCAGCTGTTCCTCCAAAACTCTGTACAAGGTAGTTGAGTCAGAACCTACTCAACGGCACTTAACAACAACAACGGCCTCTATGATGCATTGCTATTATTAGCTGTGGTTGTGGGAAGATATTCTTTACTCTTCCTGTAAAAGGTCACCTCATGGAGATAGAACTTTGGAAATTCATCATGTCGTCTATGATTTCCCTCACTTGTGTTATCGATGTTGTCTTGTTCTTATTAAGGTTTAAGACTTAATATGGAGTCTATATAGTATTTATAGGGAGCCCAGTGGCTCTGTAGCATAACCAATGGACTGCAAAGCACAACATTGTCTGTTCTAATCTACCAGCTGCTCCTAGGGAGAAAGATGAGGTTTTCAGCTCCTGTGAAGATTTGCTGTTATGTTGTTAGGTGTTGGTTCCATGGTGTTAAAAACATGGTAAAATAACACAGTAATATAAACTATGAGGAAAATCGGTGATGATGAAACAAAAGAAAATAGTCAAAATTGTCAAAGACTTAAACTTTACCCTATGCTGTGGGTTGAATTTAATTTAAGCAATAGATTATGAGTTCATGAGTCAAGAAGAAATCATTTATTTTTCACTTTGTGCCTCTTTCCTTCAGTTTTCACCCCTATTATATATTTAGCACACTGACTGGTATAAGACACAAGAAAATGTTTAATGAATAACTGGATTATGTGAACTAAATGATCAAGATTAATCAATCTAAAAATAAGGATACGTTCTATCAGACTTCCACTATCTAATTGTAAATATATGCACAGGAGATGAAAGATGGTTATTATACAGAAGAAAAATATCATTAACCAGTATTGTATTAGAATGTTCAAGGATACCTAGGCAGTATTTAAAGTTTTACAGTATCTGAAAAATCAGGAAGTCTAGAAGAATAGTGACACATGAACATATATGTTTGCAGAAGGCAATTAGAACAAATAGTTGTACTATTATCAAATATCATTTCATCTAATCTTAGTGGCAAATCAAAAGTTAGGATCTAGACCTCATTCAGTGTTTGTTGTTGTTGTTAAGTGCTGTAGTGTCAGTTCTGACTTATAGTGACCCTGCATAGGGTTTCCAAGGAATAGTTGGAGGGTTTGAACTGCCAAGCTGTGTTTAGTTGTTCAGTGCTTATCCTACACCTCAAAGTCGTAAACAGGAGTTAGAACAAGACATGACAACATAGACAACCCATGTGAGGGAAATCGTAGATGTCATGATGAATTTCTAATGTTCTACGTCTGTGAGAGGCTACAGAGACCAAAGGACTCGCCTCCCCCAACCACAACGAATGGTAGCAATACTGGGTCTGCAGAAACAGAGGAGACTATTGCAGATAGGAAAGCCCACAGATTGTCTCTTGAAGCTCTTGGGATATGACATCACAGCCAGGTGACGATTGAAGGATGTGTCCAGGAAAGTGCCTTTGAAGGTCAGCTGGGGGAAATTTCCCAAAATCCGCTTATAAACATACTCTGCTAACTTGGGGAGTTCCGTTGTCATAGATGCATGGAGTACTCAAGACAAATTGGCATGTGAACACTTAAACCTAGGCACAATATGGAATTAAGCTCTACCTGACTAGAAGCAAAAGGCTTTCAGATTTCATGCTCTACAGCAATGCTTATTACTAATTGAAACGTTGGTGGTTCAAACCCACCCAGAAGACAGGTCTGCTGATCTGTTTTCAAAAATCACAGCCTTGAAAACCTTAAGAAACATTTCTTCTCAGCACATCGAGGGCAATCTATAGCAACAATAATGTGTACATACAGCTCTAAATTTTATATGTGTTTGAATCAACTCAATGGCAGTCTTATACTGAAGAAAGTAGTAGGAGACTAGCTTGATTTTTGTGTTTTTATTTTTTGTTTGTATTTTTTAAAGACATCAGTAGTACACATGTGTTGTAAAATCTAGGCATAAAAGTGAAGAAATATATTCATGAGATACTTTAGTTGATACATGAGATATTTTAGTTGAAAATGAATTATTTCCAAAGTAAGAAAATATCAAAGAACCCCAGCCTCCAGCTTTGTAAACGACAGCAGCAGCATTGTGGAGAAGCTGCACAGTGAGTGTGAAACTTTTACTTCATTCTTGGATCATGGTCTAGATTGAATTTCTCTGGAGATCAGTTTTCTGTGGGTTAATACGCTGGACTGCAAAACTCAGTCTGAGCCACAAAGCCAGTAATTCAAGCATACCAGCCACTCCTCGGAAACCCTATGCAGTGTTGCTATGGGTTGGAACCAAGTCAATGGCACTTAACAAAAACAACAACACAAAGGTGGACATTGGTAGGTAATTTACAATGTCTTTATATAGGTTAAAGTGTGGAGGTGTGCTGAGACTGCCTTAGAATGTAGAACAGTGGAAAACCGTTGGGCTCCCACATAACATCTGCTTGATTTTACAATCAGTCCTGGGGATTGCACTGATCTGAATCTTCGGGAAATTTACTAGGGTGGGGTTGAGCATGACATGAACTGCAAACTTGAACCTGGGCTCTCAAGCCCATCTGTCATACCACAACCAAGGATGGGTCTTCTGGAACTGCCCCGCCTCTATGAGAGACATCGCTGCCCATTCTCTCTGTATATCCTGTTTGATTATTGTGTGTCATTCAATAGGTTCTGACTCATAGAAAGCCAGTATAGGATTTCCAAGGAGCAGCTGGTAGGTTTGAGCTACTGACCTTACGGTTTAAACTGACCTTGAGGTCCAGTGCTTTATCTTACAGTGCTACACCAGGACTCCCTATTGGTATTTGTTGTTGTTAAGTGCTGTGGAGTCAGTTCCAATTCATAGCAACCCTGTATAGGGTTTCTAAGGAGCAGCTGATGAGCTTCAACCACCGACCTTGCAGTTCAAATGACCTGCCCACAGCGCCACACCAGGACTCCCCCTAATCATATTGTTGTTGTTGTTGTTAAGTGCCATTGGGTCAGTTCCGACCCATAGCGATCCTGTATATGGTTTCCGAGGAGCACCTGGTGAGCTTGAACCACCGACCTTGCAGTTTAAATGGCTTTGCAGCCTGGCGCTTTAACCCACAGCGCCACACCAGGACTCCAGTTAATCATATAGTAAACCTTAAATATTGTTCCACAGTTTTCCTATCCCTTTTGTTAGACTACTGAAAAAGTAGAGAAAACTTTTGCTACCTCTCTCCCTTTATTAATTTTCCCTCTAACATTCTAATTTCAAAAGCCTTAATCAAAGTGATAATACTTTCTCATCACAATGAACTCAAATATGTATTAAATTGGAAGGATGCTATTTAGAAAACTGCAAGCAAGCTAAGCAGACAAAAATTCTAAACACTGTTTTGTTCTGCATAGAAAAATTTATCACACATATGTTGATAAACACCACCAAGGCCAGCTGCTTCCTGCTCAATTACTACATGTGTGCCATGGAGTTGATTCTGACCCATAGTGACTCTGTATAGGGTTTCCAAGGCTACAAATCCTTACAGGAGCAAAACGCCTCATTATTTCCCTTGGAATAGTTGATAAATTCAAACTGATGACCGTGCAGTTAACCACCCAAAGCATAATCCTCTATGCCACCACACTACCACCTTCCCTTCCCTAACCTTTTAGAAGGAAAAATAATGGTTACAGATAGACAAGGCAGGCAGTTAGCACCATACAAGGACTTCTGGAACTGTTTGTTACAACTGGCTCTAGGACATCATAGATTTCTCAAAAAGCAAACCAGGCTGATGAGTTTTTCTCTGACAAGGTGTGGAGGAGGAACCAGCATGTTCCAGGATACTGTGTCCTAAAATGCCCCCATTGCTCATCAGTGGACAGCATCTCAAAGACAGAAAAAAGAAATCAGCATGTGTTATGGACATTGAGATACAAGACACTTTTTCATAACTAATATTTGGAAAATGTAGTTTTCAAAATAAGATAAAATAACAATAGTTTGATTCTAACTTGAGATCTGTACATGAATACTAAGACTAATTGAAATCATCAGCACTTAAATTACATCTTGTGGTGTACTGTTAATCTACATAAGATAGGAGTGAAAATAACTGAATCGGTATTAATATTTTAAAAGAGTGAAAAACATCCTGATGAACGTAACTAAAGATCCTTAATTTTATGTTAAAAAAAATATAGAAATAGCAATTTTTGTGTGATACATACTCACATGTTTCCTATAATTTAAAGAAAAACTAATAAAAAATATTTCCAAAATGTTTGAGATGCATAATAATAAAGATATATTTTGACTAAGGAAAAAAGAAGAGAAAAATCATGTACATTTGCAGTAAAATTTACATGTGTATATAAACAAACAAACATGAAGAAAAAAATGTGCAAGAATAAACAAGTTTGTGTTGGAAGAAGTACAGTCAGAATGCTTCTTAGAAGCCAGGATGGCAAGACTTCATCTCTCATACTTCAGATATGTTATCAGGAGGATCCAGTCCATGGAGAAGCATAACGTCTTTGGTAAAGTGGATGGTCATCAAAAAAGAGGAAGACCCCTAACTACCATTTTCAGATGGGTTGGCACAGTGGCAGCAGCAATGGACTTAATCTTAACAATAATTATGAGGCTGTTTCAGAATCGGGCAATGTTTCATTCTGTTGTGCAGAGGTTCACTAGGGGTCAGAACTGACTCAACGGTAATTGACAACAACGTATATCAATTTGAGGTAGAATGAAGTAAATGTTAATGTAAAGAAGAAAACACTTATACTCAGAAATCCTAAAAGTATTTAAAATATATCATTTTTGTTTGTTTATAT
>NW_006408621.1:5932625-5934490 GCF_000296735.1 Chrysochloris asiatica
CCTTTGTGTAGTCAATAAAGCACAGGTAAACATCTTTCTGGTATTCTCTGCTTTCAGACAAGATCCATCAGACATCAGCTAAGATATCCCTCGTTCCACATGCTCTTCTGAATCTGGCTTGAACCTCTGAAATTTCTCTGTCAATATATGCTTGCAGTCGTTTCTGAATTTCTTATAGTAATGATCCACACAATCAAAAGCCTTTGTGTAGTCAATAAAGCACAGGTAAACATCTTTCTGGTATTCTCTGCTTTCAGACAAGATCCATCAGACATCAGCTAAGATATCCCTCATTCCACATGCTCTTCTGAATCTGGCTTGAACCTCTGAAATTTCTCTGTCAATATATGCTTGCAGTCGTGTCTGAATTTCTTATAGTAAACCTTGACTCACAAATGATTATTAAAGATACTGTCCAATAATTTTTACATTCCATTGGGTCACGTGTCTTTGGAATGGGCACAAATACTGATCTCTTCTAATTACTTGGCCAGATAGTTGTCTTCCAAATTTCTTGGCAGAGATGAGTGAATGCCTCCTGTGCCGCCTCACTTTCTTGAAAGATTTCAATTTTTATTCCATCAATTCCTGGTGACTTGTTCTTTGCCAATTCCTTCAATGGACCTTGGACTTCCTCCTTTAGTATCACTGGCTCTTGATCATATGCTACCTCTTGAAACGGTGTGTAAATTTGAATAATAGTGGTATTAACTGGTCTTCCCTGTAGGCCCATGGATATTATCGTATCACAGACTGCATGGTAGTTCATCACTGATCTGGATATGGTCTTTTTGACAACACCATTCCTCTTCAATTTTCATTTCTGGCATAGTAAACCATGTGGTCATCAGATTCAAAATGGCTAATGCCAGTCCATTTCAACTCACTAATGCCCAAGATATCGATGTTTATGTGTTCCATTTCATTTTTGACAATTTCCAATTCTCCCAGATTCATATGTCGTACATTCCATGTTCCGATTTTCAATGGATATTTACAGGTGTTTCTCTTCATTTTGAATTGTGCCCCATCAGCAAATGAAGATCCTGTGGGCTTTTCTCCCACAGGCTTTACTCCATTCATGTCATCAACCATTTCCTTTTGGTACAGTGACTCTTGTATTCCTTCCATCTTCTCTCTCTCTCTCTTTTTTTTTTTTTTCATTTTAAACAAGAAGTTTGTTTAAACAACAAGACACTTGACTTTATGGCAAAACTATCTAGGATTCATTTCTTTTAGAGTAATTTACCCCTACTTAATGACAGATTGCCCTACATGTAACAGCTATGTACAAAAAAAGTTATAAAATCGTCCTTGGTTTACAATGATAAATGAAAAACATGAAAATTCTCCAATCGAACAAAGTATTCAAGGAGTTTCTATGTTGTTGTTTTTTGTTAAACAGTGAGAGCAAAATAACTTACTGGAATATAAAGATAAGAGCTAAATGAGCATACCACTAATGGAGAAAGGTGGGATTTTCACAGAACCAGTATTTTCCCCCAGCCCATCTTCACTTAGTGTCAGTCAAAACATACCATTGGCTATTTTAATAAAAAAGAAAGAATAAAAAAACAAAAGCCCAAAACCAACAAAACAAAAAATGCAATATGCTCGTGCACATGAACCAGCATGTACATTATGTACATTAAAGGAATGGGGAGTAGGAAATGAAAGACTAGAGAAAATTATACTGTAGTACTCAGGATGTGGTGGGACCAAATTATGGTTTTCTAATTAAGAATGTATTCTTGGTCAGTAGGAACAGAGTTCTGAAGTAAAGTAGCAGGCTCCCTTTTTAGAAGACACTGCCAGTCTGCTGCTGGAACACATCAATTTTATCTTCATCCTCCATTTCCAACTAT
>NW_006408621.1:5935187-5941380 GCF_000296735.1 Chrysochloris asiatica
ATGGAGGTCCAAAAGGCTTTACTCCATTTACATAATGATTGTCATTGCTATTTGAGGAGGCAGTTCTCTCCCCAGTCATATTTTGAATGCCTTTGAACCCAGTGGCTCATCTTTTAGCACTATATCTGGCAATATTTTGGTGTTCTCCATTGTGTTTCAATATTCAATATTTTGGTGCTATCTGGAAGTGTTACACTGCCATTCATAAGGTTTTCAGTGACTAGATATTCAGAAGTAGTCCATCTTCTCCTTCCTAGCATGACTTAGGAAGTTCATCAGAAGCCTGTTGACCATGGATGACCCTGCTGTTATTTAAAATGCAGATGACATAGCTTCCAGAATCACAGCAACATGGAAGCCATCACAGCACGACACACTGACAGATAAGTGGTGACTGTAGATGTAAGTAAATGAAATTCCTGACAACTTCAAACTTTTCTCCATTTATCATGAAGTTGTTGCTGTGGTGATAGTTTTAATTTTCTTTATGTTGAGATATAACATATAATGAAGAAAGTATTCTTCAATTATCCTCAACAAATAGTTCAAATCATCTTCACTTTCAGCAAGCAAGATTGTATTATCTGCAGGTCTCATTCATGAGTTTTCCTACAAATCTGGGGATATTGTGTAATTTGAAATTAGGAAAGTTATGTACCAGGGCTGTATCTTTTCATCATACTTAGTTCATCTGTGTGTTGAGCAAATAATCTGGTGTTATACGATATGAAGAAGAATGTAGCATCAGGATTGGAGGAAGATTCCTTAATAACTTGTGATTTGATGATGACACAACCTTGTTTGCTGAAAGTGAAAATTAATTGAGTTGTGGTAGTTTTGGTGGTGGTGTACCATGGAGTCTGTTCTGGCTCAGTTACCCTTTATGGGGTTTCTAAGACTTTGAATCTTTAGGAGAGCAGAAAGCTTCATTTTTCTACTGCAAGGCGATTAGTAGATTCGAACTGCTCTCTTGAGGTTAGCAGCACAATGTGTAACCCACTTCACAGGCTGCTCCTTAATAATTTAGTAGTAGAAGTAAATATTTACTCTGTATTGTTGTTGTTGTTGTTATATTAGACCATTCATATTCTTTCCACAGGAATATGGGAATAGAATTTATATATTCTCTTCTTTGACTGGAGAACTAATATAAAGTCAAGGCTTAGTTCACTGGTATATCATTGATACACCAAAATCAAATAAATTTATCAGCTACAACAATTGACCCAATAGGCCAGCTGATCTGAATTGGGGGTGGGGAGGCATGCATGATTGCCCAAATTTGCAGATAGTACCCATTTGTTCTAGCATGGGTGGCTTGCTAGTCAGAACTCAACTAGAGGTAATAAATGCGTTTGATACAAGAGACAAGTGTAAATTGCTGCAATTTGATTAACTTGATCTCTTCTTATGATTTTAGTTGCTCAAAATTCTAACCAAGAGCGAAGGAGTTTTCACATCAAGGATCACAGGGTTGATAGGGACGGGCAACCTAGACATTGGCTACCTAAAATTGGGGGGGGGGGGTCTATAAAGGTACAAAGTGGTGACTTACAAGTTTTCAAGAATGTGTTTAATTTCAAAATGATTGGGGTAAGGTAGAATCCCCACTGAATAGTTTTCCTCTTATCTAGATGAGTCTGGTGAAAGAGAATGGGTATAGGATTCTTTTGGTTATATAGTGAGTAATTGTTATCATGACTAATTGTGACTGTCATAAATGTAAAGGTATTAGATGTGAAATAAAAAGGTGGGAGTAGTTAATCTTTCATTCCAGGAACAGAGGACCTTAGGACCATCAAGAGGGAAAAGCATGATCAGAGCCTGGGATCCTGACTAGAGAAACAGCAAAACCAGAAATGGAAGCAGAAGCTATGGGATAGAGAGATAGAACAGCTGAGGACTCTAGACCCATGGAATGAGAAAGATCGGGTGCTGGCGGGCAGGAGGCTGACTTGCAATATATGACCTCTAGTTGTTTAAATGAATATATATATTTGTGTGTGTTTTGGGTACATCAAAAAAAGAGAGAGAGAGAGAGAGAGAGGGAGAGAGGGAAAACATAAATACTGTTAACTAATGGTGCATGGAGGGGATTGTAATTATTGCAATGAAACAAAAGATGATTTGTTGAGTGTAAAACTAATGATCTTCCTTGTAAACTGTTACTCAATTTACAATAAAAGCTTTAAACAAAGTTGACCCAGTAATTTTACTTCTAGTAAATCATTCTACAGACACATTTTTTCAAGAATGCAAAGTTATAAATATATTCAATGAATTGTTTAATACAGCAGGAAACTAAAAAACCACCTAAATGGTTGCCAGTAAGTGATTAATTAAACATATAATAGCTAATTCAGAAATTTTAAATGAAGTTAGGCATGGAAAGAAATTATTACCTTTCCTTGATACATGAAACAATTTCAATATTATAATGATCCTTTGAGGAGTCTTTGTGGTGCATTGGTTAAGAGCGTGACTGCTGTCTTTGGTACGAACCTACCAGAAAGATGCGGCATATGAAAACAACAAAAAATATGCCTTATATAACAATAGTAATGATAATAATAATACAGCAAAAATTATGTAGCATAAAATGATTTAATGACAAAGTTTTGTTTTATTTATTCATTTTAAAGCTTTATTGTAAATTGAGTGATAGTTTACATGGCAGAAGATTGGTCTTGCTCTCAATCAATCACACATTTTGTTTCATTGTAATGATCACAATCCCCTCCATGCACCATTGGTTAACAGTATTTGCTTCTATTCCCTCTTTTATTTATTTATTTACTTATTTGTTTATTTGATGTACACATAACACACAGAAAATGTATATTCATTTAAACAACCAAAGGGAATATTTTGCAAGCCAGCCTCTTGCCTGCCAGCACACAATCTTTCTCATTCCATGCATCTAGAGTCCTCAGCTGCTCTATCTCTCTATTGTATAGCCTCTGCTTCCATTTCTGGTTGTGCTGTTTCTCTAGTCAGGATCCCAGGCTCCAATCATGCTCCACTCATGCTTGATGGTCCTGGGGTCCTCTGTTCCTGGAATGAAAGATTAACTACTCCCTCCTTTTTGTTTCACATCTTCTACCTTTACAGATATGACAATCACAATTAGTCATGATAATAATTACTTACCACTGAAACAAAAGAATCCATTCTATCCCCTATTCAGTTGGGATTCTACCTTCCCCACATCACTCTAAAACTAAACACACTCTTGAAAACATGTAAGCCAGCCACTTTGTGCCTTTATAGCACCCCCATTTTATGTAGCCAATGTCTAAGTTGCCAGTTCTTATCCACCATGTGTACTACTGAGGGAATAGACTTGATCCTTGATCTGAAGACTGCGTCCCTCTCACTTCATATTTTGAGCAGTTACATTCATAAGCAAAGGTGAAATTCATGAAATTGTAGCAATTTACACTTTTAAAGATAACTTCTTTATTTTCCTCTAGTAGAGTTCTAATCAGCAAGCCACCTGTGGTAGGTCAAATGGGTACAATCTGCAAGCTTGGACATTCTTGCATGCTTCCTTCCACTTCATATCATCCAGCCACTTCACTTTTAGTTCTAGCCCCCAGTGGCTAGGTCAGTCAGTGTCCATGAGCTCAGGAATTCCAAACAACAGACTAATCAGCCCTTCCTCTTCTTTCTCTCATTTCAAGGCTGACAGGAGTCTGTGGGACATGGTTGAGCATCCCATCTCTTCATTACTGCCTTTACCCCACATCCACTCATAAGTGGACCAATGAGGTCACCAGTGAGCTTACAAGCCTGCTCAAATGTTCCTTTTAAGTTTCAGTCTTGGAAGAGGGTTATGAAAAAGTTTTATGCAAGAGTGAAATAGCTGAAGTTTGAGGTTTCATGTGACTGATTTTTTAAAAAATAAATTATAAAATATCATATAACACATGGAGGAAGATATAAATAAATTACAATTGTAGTTTTAAAGGAGGGTGATACTATTTCAAGCTGAAAGAATTCTCTGTAAGCCTATAGAGAGTATGGCATAAAAATATAAGCTGATTGATACATGTGAAAATTATTTTATAGCACCTATACCTATATATTTTTAATTGCTCCACTTTCAGTATATGTGCTGATGAAGTGAAGTCTTAATACCTGATGAATGGTTATTTTTTATCCTCTACAACTAACATTGTAATATTTAAGTGAGAACGAAATCTCAAACTCTACCCATGGAAATCTACTTGTCATTTACACTTCTTAATTTATACTTACACACCAATTAATGCAATTGTATATGTGAGGAGTTATAAATTACTCTGGCTTACATAACTAGTCAGTGCTACATTTAGGCTGTCCGTATGGCTTCATTCAGATATGACAGTATCAATCATGTTTGTTTTTATTGCTGCTTTCAGGCCTCCTGACTTATGACAGCTGGGTCCTATATCATATTCATGACAGGTTGAAAATGAGACCATTGTGATCCATGAGGTTTTCATTGACAGATTGATAGAAGCAAATTGAAGATCTTTTTTTTCCTGGTCTACCTCAGTTTGGAAGCTCTACTAAACATGATCAGCATCATATCAAAACCAAACAAACCAACTGTCATCAAGTTGATTCTGACTACTAACTATAATTGCTTCATAGGTTTTCCAAGGCTGTAAATCTTTACAAAAACAAACTGCCTCATCTTTTTCTCACAGAGTGGTTAGTGGATTCAAACTGCCACCCTTTGCATGGTATTTTTAATATTCTTCTCCAACAACATAACTCAAATACATCAGTTCTTCTATGATCTTTCTTATTCATTGTTGAACTTTCACACACATATGAGACTATTGAAAATAGCACGACTTGAGTCAGATACACCTTAGTCCTCAAACTGATATCTTTGTTCTTGAACACTTTAAATAGGTCTTGTACAGTTGATGTGACAAATGAAGTACACCATTTGATTTCTTGTCTGGTGCATCAACGAGTGGTGATTGTGGATCCAAGCAAAACGAAATCTTAGATGACTTGAATCTCTTCTCCATTTATCATTATGTTATTTATTGGTCTGGTGGTGAAGATTTTTGTTTTCTTTACATTGAGGCACAATCCATACTGAAGGTTAGAGTCTTTGATCTTCATCTGTAAATATTTTAAGTCTTGTTCCTTTTAAGCAAGCAAGTTATATCATTTGCATATGTCAGGTTATTAATGATTCTTCTTCCAATTCTGATGCAATGTTCTTCTTCATATAATCTAGTTTCTCCGATTATTTGCTCAGCATAGAGACTGAATTGTTGTTGTTGTTAAGTGCTGTCCAATCAGTTCTAACTCATAGTGACTCTGTTTAAGATTTCCAAGGAGAAGCTGGTGCACTTGAATCACTGACCTTGTGGTTAAAATCGATGTTGCAGTCCAGTGTATTAGCCCGAAGCACCACACCAGGACTCCACAGACTGAAGAAATATGGTGACAGAATACAGCCCTGGTGCACATCTATCTTGCTTTTAAACCATTCAGTGCCCCCTGGTTCTAATCTAACAACTACTTCTTAGACTATGTACCAGTTCCTTGTGAGCACAATGAAGTGTTCTGGAATATCCATTCTTCTCAGTGTTATCTATAGCTTGTCATGATCTACAAAGTCAAATGCCTTTGCATAGTCAGTAAAGTACAAGTAAACATCTTTATTGTATGCTCTGCTTTTATCCAAGATTCACTTGACATCAGCAATGGCATCCCTAATTCAATGTCCTCTTCTGAATTCTGCGGGAATTCCTGGCAGTTCCCTTTTGCTGTATGGTTGCTGCCATTTTTGAATTATCTTCAGAAAATTTTTACTTGCATGTGATATTAATGATATGGTTTGATGATTTCCACAATCTGTTGAATCCCTTGTTTTTGGAATGGTCAGAAATATAGATTTCTTTCCAATCAGTTGGCCAGATGATTGTCTTCCATATTTCTTGGCATAGATAAAAGAGTGTTTCCAGTGATGCATCAATTTGTTGAAAGATTTCAATTTGTATTCCACCAATTCCTGGAGTCTTGTTTTTCCTCAATGTTTTAAGTTCAGCTTAGACTTTTTCCATCAATACTACCAGTGATCAAATGCTACCTCCTGAAATATTTGAATATCAATCATTTCTTTTTGGTACAGTAACTCTGTGTATATCCTCTGTCTTCTTTGTCTTCTTCTTTTTTTTTTTTT
>NW_006408621.1:5945111-5946961 GCF_000296735.1 Chrysochloris asiatica
TAACCCACAGCACCACACCAGGAAATAGAAGCCTTCAATATTGTAAGTCTAGACTTGAATCTTTTCTTCAGTTCTTTCAGCTTGAGAAATGCTGAACATGTGCTTCATTTTTAGTTTCCTAACTCCAGGTCTTTTTACATTTCATTATAATACTTAACTTTGTCTTCTCAAGCTGCCTTTGAAATTTTCTCTTCAGCTCTTCGACTTCCTCATTTTTTTCCCCTTCACTTTAGTATCTCTACTCTGGAGAGCAAGTTTCAGAGTCTCTTCCATTTGGCTCTTTTCTTTTAAAGTTGTTTTGTTTTCTTCCTGTGTGATGTTCTTGATGTCATCCCACAGCTCTTCTGGTCCTCAGTCATTAGTGTCTAATGCATTAAGTCTGTTCTTGAGATGGTTCGTAAACTCAGGTGGGATAAATTAAAGATCATATTTTGGATCTTGCTTTTAATTTCTTCCTCATTAGCCTTAATTTGCATATGAGTAATTGATGGTCTGTATTCTTAGTTTATAATAAAAATGAGTCTACTACTAAAATATATTTTTTCAAGATGTTTAAAAAACATAATTTTCATACAAATATAAACATCCACAACATGTCTGTCAGTTTGTCATAGTGGGGTGGCTTGTGTGTAGATGAGATTCAGGGAGGTAAGTCAACATTATTTTAAGTACCAGCAGCATCACGCATATTGATTTCATCAGAGCATCCTGACTAAGAATAAGGAGAGGTAGAACACGTTTGAATGGTTAGCACCTGAAAACCTTATAACAGCATAAAATTTATATGATGACAGAAAATGAGCCCCCCAGGTTGGAATATACTTAAAATATGACTCAACAATAACTGTTTTTTCAAAGTATAGTTGACTTAAATGACATTACTAGAGCAAAGCTCTTGTAACCTTAATTCACTAATAGGACACAACTCAAAATACTAAGAAATGGGTGGAAACAATAAAATCAGAACTTGAATGTACAAAATATGAATTTAGGAAAAACTGAAGTACATCAACAATGAAATGGAATGCTTAAATACAAATATTGTAGGTATTACTCGGTTGAAATGGACAGGTTTTGGACATTTTGAATGTTATAGTCATATGGTTTGCTCTACCAGGTGCAACAAATTGAAAATGAATAATGTCACATTCATTACCAGAAAGAGCATGTCAAGATCTATCTCAAAGTAAAATGCTGTCTATGATTGGATAATATCAATACAGCTACAAAGAAGACCAGTTAATACCACTATAATTCAAATGTATGCATAAGCCACTAAAGCCAAAGTTGATGAAATTGAAGAATTCAACCAACATCTTCAGTCTGAAATTGATCAAACGTGCAATCAAGATGCACTGAAAATTATTGGTGATTAGAATGCAATAGTTGGAAACAAAGAGCAAGGATCAATATTTGGAAAGTATGGCCTTGGTTATATAAACAATGCTGGAAATCATATAGTAAAATGTTGCAAGACTAATGACATATGCTTTCTAAATACTTTTTTTCCAACAACATGAAAATCAGCTATACACATGAACCTCACCAGATGGAATACCCAGGAGTCAACTGAACTACATTTATAGGAAAAGATGATTGAGAAGCTCAGTGCCATTAGTCAAAACAAAGCCAGGGCTTACTGTGGAAAAGACTATTGGTTGCTCATATGCAAGTAAAGTTGAAGCTTGAAAAAATTAAAATAAGACAACAAGAGCCATATCTCACCTGAATTTAGAGAACTTCCCAGGAACAGATTTTGTGCATTGAACACGAAAGGATGAAGATCAGAATACCTGTGGGATGACAGCAAGGGTATCAATCATGAAGAAAGTTGTTGTTGTTGTTGTTGT
>NW_006408621.1:5948236-5954681 GCF_000296735.1 Chrysochloris asiatica
AGCAAAACTTTACTTGCTTGAGATATCAAAGAGATTGTCTGATGATTTCTGCATTTGGAACCAACTCCACAGAATATAACCACCACCACCATTGTAGAAGTAGAAGATTCTTAAAAGGATAGCAAAGAAATAAAAGACCAAAATGGATGTCTAAAGGACTTTGAAACTTGCAATGAAACTTAGATAGATTAAAGGAATTAGAAGAAATAAAGAAGTAAAAAAGATGAACAGAAAATTTCAAAGGGCAGCTTGAGAATACAAATAAAGTATTAAATGAAATATACAAAGACAAGAAGCTAGTAAACCAAAGGGGAAGAACAACCTCAGCATTTCTCAAAGTGAAATAACTGAAGAAAAATTTCAAGACTTGAATTGAAATAGTGAAGGTTTCCATGGGTAAATGAGTGAATGATGCAAAATGCATCAAGAGAGGATAGAAGGAATACAGAGTTACTATACTGAAAATAAATGGTCATTTTTTTTTCCCAACCATTTTAAGAGGTAACATATACTCAAGAACTGAATGCACTGAATAAAGAAGTCCAAACTGTGCTGAAGGCAATGTAGAAAAACAAGTCTCCAGGAATCAATTGAATACAAATTGAAATCTTTCAGCAAATTGATTCAGCAATGAATGTGCTTACTAATCTTTGACAAGAAATTTGGAAGACAGCTACCTGACCAACTGATTTGAAGAGATCCATATTTGTGTTCATTCCAAAGAAAGGAAACCTAACTTAATGTGGAAATCAACAAGTAACATCATTAATATCACATGCATGTAAAATTTTGCTAAAGATGATTCAAAAACCACCGTGGCAGTAAAGTCAAAGGGAGTTGCTAGAAATTCAAGCCAAATTCATGGAACTAGGGATATCTCTTCTGTCATTTGGATAATGACAAGATTGTATCATCTTTGCTTGTGCTTTATTGACTATAAAAGGCATGCAACTGTATGGATCATAACAAACTATCTTAACATTGTGAAGAATGGGAATTACAGAACACCTAATTGTGCTGATGAGAAACTTGTATGTAGATTAAGAAACAGTGATTCAAACAGAACCAGGGGATATTGAATGATTTAAAATCAGGAAAGGTATGTATCAGGGTTGTATCCTTTCACCATACTTATTCAATCAGTATGCTGAGAAAATAATTTGAGTATGTGAATTATTTGAAGATCTTGGCATCAGGATTGTAGGAAAATGCATTAAAAACCTGTGACATGCAGATGATACAATCTTGCTTGCTAGATGCAAAGAGAATTTATAATTCTCAATATGAGGATTAAAGACTACAACTTTCTGTATGGATTACACTTCAATATAAAGGAAACAAAATCCTCACTATTGGACCAATAAATAACAACATGATAAATGGAGAAAAGATTGAAGTTGTCACAATCAACAGTCATGAAACAGCAACAAAGAAATCAAAGGACTTGCATTGCATTACAGAAACATGCTGCAAAAAAAAAACTTTTTAAAGTGTTAAAGGGCAAAGACAGCACTTTGAGGATTAAGGTGCATCTGACTGAAACCCTGGTATTTTCAATCACCTCATATCTGGTTGCTCCTTGGAAACCTTGTACAGTGTTGTTATGAGTAGGAATCTACTAGATGGTACTTAACAACAGCAACAGCATATGCATGTGAAAGTTGAACAATGAATAACAAAGACTGTAGAAGAATAGATGAATTTGGATTATAGTGTGGTGTAAGAAAATTGGAAGTACCATGGACTTCCAGAAGAACAAAAAAATCTGTCTTGGAAGAAGTACAGCTAGAATGTTCCTTAGCAGCGATGACGGCAAGACTTTTTCTCTCGTACTTTGGATGTATCCTGGAGAAGGACATTATGCGTGGCCTAAAAAAGAGTAACACTCCCAATGAGATTGATTGACAGCGATAATGGGCTCAAACCTAATGTGATTTTGAGGATGACAAAGGACGTGGCAATGTTTTATCCTGTTCTGCACAGTGTCAAAGATTTTATTAAACCTATTATATTAAAGAGAGAAATAACTAGATGTCAAACTGACTCCCAAATGTTGAGAAGCTAAGTACTTTGGGTGTGGCACTGTAGGATCAGCACTGGGCTGTGAATCTCAAGGGTGGTAGTTCAAACCCACCACCTCAGAAACCTATGAGTCAGAACTGACTTGATGGCACTTAACAACAACAACAATGAAGGAAGGTTAAAATTAGATCGTTTAGTTACATACAAAACTGGTTATCACAAACTATGTTTTAAGAGGTTTCTTGGTTTCTCCATAATGAAACTATTTGCCTCTCTACCGGACAAACCTGTACAGGGTCGCTATGGGTCAGAATCGACTCGACAGCACTTAATAACAACAACAACAACCAGACAAATATATATAAGTTAATTCTGCCCCAAAAGAGTTTAAAATAATCAATCGGTCTCACTTTAAGGTCATTCGAGGGTAAAATTTTTGCTAAAGCTCATACAAAAGTGATTGTAGCAGTACATTGACTGGATATTGCCAGTAATTCAAGCTCGATGCAGAAGAGGATGTGGAATGATGGATATTATTGCTAGTGTCAGATGGTTCTTGGCTGAAACAGAAGAAACTAGCAAGATGTTTACTTATGTTTCATTGACTATTCAAGGGCAACTGACTGTGTGAATCATAATAAACTGTGGATAACTTTGCAGAGAATAGGAATTCCAGAGCACTTAATTGTGCTCATGTGGAACCTGTACACAGAACAAAAGGCTGTCATTATAACAAAACAAGGAAATACTGACAGATTAAAAAATCAGGAAAGACATGTGTTAGGGATGTATTCTTTCACCATACTAATTCAAACTGTGTGCTGAATAGATAATCTGAGAAACTGGACTATATAAAGAATATGGCATTAGGATTGGAGGAAGGCTCATTAACACCCTGTGATATGCAGATGACAACACTTTGCTTGATGAAAGTGAAAAGAACTTAGAATACTTACTGATGAAGTTCAAAGACTGTAGTCTTCAACAATGAAAGCTACAGTCATTGTTGGACCAACTGGACCAAAAACATCATGATAAGCAGAGAAAGTTTGAAGTTTTCAATGATTTCTTTTCATGGTATTTTCAATCACCCCATATATAAGAAAGCTGGACAATGAAAAAGGGAGACCATAGAAGAATCAATGCATTTTAATTATGGTGTTGGTGAAGAATGTTGGATATACTATGGATGACCATAAAAACAAACAAACCTGTTTTAGAATAAACAAGGCTGGGTTACTCCTTAGAAGTGATGTTAGGGAGTCTTTGATTATTGTACTTTGGACATGTTGTTAGGAAGGACCAGTACCTTGGATAATGTCTACTTAATAAAGTAGAAGATCAGTATAAAAAAGGAACATCCTTAGAGAAATGAATTTACATAGTGGCAACGCAATGGACTCAAACATAACAATTGGGCAGATGGTGCAGGACTAGACAGTATTTCATTCTGCTGTACATACGGTCATTTTGAGTCAGAAGAGACACAGTGGCACCTAATAACAACTATGAAGCCCATCTTAGTATTTTTACAGCTTTAGTACAGGATCAGTGTTACTTTTCCATCCCATAAAGAAAGTATAAACAAAAGTCTTGAATCATTCCAAATGATTAATTTTAAAACTATGAAATAAAAGAAGAGGAACTGTAAAACCATTTTGTTCCTCTCTGCATAAGAACACCAGGAAGTAGTACTGAATTACCCAATTATTAAGAAACAAAGAAGGGCTTAGATAATTGACAGTGTGCTTCTGAATCCAAGAGTTGCTGCATTTTACTCAGGATAATAGAATTTTTGTGTCAGACATCAGCATTTTCATTTCTTGATCTTAAGCAAAATTCAAATGAAACATTGCCTGAACCAAGATCAACGTCTTCCATAGAAATGATGTTTTTCAATTTTGTGTCTTAGATCTACAAATAGCCTCATCTTCCTCTTGGTCAATTCCATATACATGGTAGCTATCTCACACCTCTCTTTCTCTTCCTGAACCCCATACCCATTCAGCAAACATATTGAAATACTTCAAAATTCCATTCCAATCAATTACCTTGTACACATCAGCTTCCCTTTACCATTATTTATTATCTGATAAAAATCCATACTCAGTGTCCTCTCTCACATGACTTTTCCCTAACTCTTCTAGCGACCCTTCCTAGCCTACCTATGTTTAACCCTTTTCCTGTCTGTCAGATACTTGTAGTGATCTGAGCCTTTTCTATGCTTCTTACTATACTTCTTGAAGTGCACTGCTTTCCTCTTTTACTCTTTCTATCCTCTCATAGGTAGCAAAAAAAAAAAAAAAAAAAAAAAAAAAAAAACTCAACTAAAATACTGAATGCCAGACTGATATTTCCTTAAGGACAAGAATTATATATTGTTTCTTTTATATACCTCATTGCCTGGGACAATGTTTGACACATATGTATGTTTAATGACTTAACTAATCATTTAGTTATTTTGATCCACAGATAGACACCAAACAGTAAAGAAAGGATATTCCTGCAGAAAAAATTTGAATTTCCATCATGGTTAAACAATGCTGCTGTTGGTATCTGCCATCAAGTCAGCACCATTCTCATCATGTACAATAGATAAACCACTACCTAGTTCTGTATCAAAGGAGAAAAGATTGAAGTTGTCAAGGACTTCATTCTTCTTGGATCACTCATGGAAGCAGCAGTCAAGAAATCAAACAACATATTGCATTAGACAAATTTGCTGCCCAAGACTTTTTTAAAGTGCTGAAGAGCAAAGATGTCAGCTTGAGGACTAAGGTGCACCTGACCCAAGCCATGGTATTTTCAATAACCTCATATGGATGTGAAAACTGGACAGTGAATAAGGAAGATCATAGAAGAATTGATGCCTTTGAGTTGTGGTATTGGAGGAGAATACTGAAAGTGCCATGGACTGCCAAAAGAACCAATAGATCTGTTTTGGAAGAAGTGCAACCAGAGTGCTCCTTGGAGGCCAAGATGGCTAAGCTTCGTCTCTCCTACTTTGGACACATTGTCCGGGAGAGAACAGTCACTGGAGAAGGATGTCATGCTGGATAAGGTGGAGGGTCAGAGAAAGAGGAAGACCCCCAACGAGATGGATCAGCCAGGTGGCATCACTGATGGCGTCAAGTGTGGCAGCGGTAGTGAGGTTGGCCCAGGATCGGACATTGTTTCATTCTGCTGTGCATGGGGTCTCAATGAGTTGGTTCCGACTTGATGGCACCTGACAACAACAACAAATCATAAATTATTTCACATGACTAATCTGTTGTGGCCACTGTGTTCTGGTGTACTCCAAGGGCTAAAAGAGAAAATAATAAATGCTTTATTCAAACTGAGTAATGAATTAATATATGTATTTATTACTTGTGAATCAATAGAAGAGAATGAAAAGAAAAAGAAAGCTCTACAAGAATCATTAAAATGATCCAATTTCTTCACTTACTAAAAAATATTACTTACCGTTCAGTTTTTAACTGAAAACACTTTTCTACAATTCCTCTGTGATGCTCCAATAAATACATCATTCTCTTCTGAGTTCAAAAGCTTGCCAAAATAACCTTTCCAACTCCATGCTCACACTCTGAAAGGAGGAAAAAAGATTAGAGAGTTTGGGTATAACAAAAGTTAAAAAGGCAGTAATAAGACTATCTGTTTCCAGGTGACTGGAATATCCAATGATATTGACGTTCTTTAATTTTTTAAAATTTTGTGCTTTTCCCTCAGTCTCTGCTACTGAAAATGATGCTTCCTTTCCTCCCTCTATCAGGTTCCCTGCAGATGGAAGTTGTGGTGATTAGTTCCATGGGGCAGAAAGGCCAGTCTTGAATTTCTTTGAAATATTTTGTTAAATCAGAAACAGCAAAGGTCACTTGGAGCTCTGAGTGCAGTTTTGCCTTTTTTATATTTATTTTTTTTCCTGCCAGCCTCAAGATAGTTCATATATGTAGAACATTGTGTTTGAAATGGTCTGATTTCAATTTCAAGTATTGTGTGTGGCTTAACACATGACTCAAGAGAGATGAGACTATTGAGTTGTCCTTAGCAAATCCCATGATTGTTTAGTAAAGCTCAGTGAGGAAATAGATAACCATTACATCCTTTAACATTTGAATGTAGGCATTTTGTGAAACTATGTGATACTAAAATGCTAGACAAAAGAGACGTACAAAAAGAACATAGATTATAGATGCAAGTATTAGATAATCCTCAGTGGTCATTTAGAATAATTCTTTCACTTTGTGTATAAGATGATATAACCACTGGCATCATTGCTGTTGCTAAGTGCTGTCGAATAGGTTCCTACTCAGAGTCTGTATAAGGAGCTCTGGTAGTGTAGTGGTTACGAATCGGGCTGCGAACCTTAAGGTCAGTGGTTCGAAACTACCAGCCGCTCCGCAGGAGAAAGATGAGGCTTTCT
>NW_006408621.1:5954786-5956583 GCF_000296735.1 Chrysochloris asiatica
AACAACAACAACAACAACAACAGAGTCTGTATAGGAGTAGCTGGTGAGTTTGAACTGTTAACCTATAGTTAGCAATCCAGTGCTTATCCTAATTCATCACACCAGGACACCACTGACATAATGTACTTTGATATTTATATTTCTTTCTCATAGTCTGGAAAAGCAGCATCATTTCATTGAGTGTATCATCAATAAGCCTTCAGACCCTTGAAGAGGCCCTTCCCTGAGCACATTTATTATTTACAATAGAATATTGCTGAAGTCAAGGAGTGTAATTTATTCTTTTTTCTTACATTATTTGAACATCCTAGATAGCTAACAAAACAATTAAGAGACTTTCATTTATGGCCACAATGGAATAACAGAGTCTGAATTTACTTATGATACAACAAGAGCTATGGAGGAAGAGGAAGAAAGAGAGAAACAGAACAACAGTATTCAAGATACCAGACATCAAGCCAATGTTGCTGTTGTTAAGTGCCATCGAGTCAATTCCGACCCATAGCGACCCTGTACAGGGTTTCCAAGGAGCAGCTGGTGAGCTTGAACCACCGACCTTGCAGTTCAAATGGCTTTGCAGTCTGACGCATTAACCCACAGCACCATACCAGGACTCCAAAAAAACTCATCTCTCTCCCATGGAGCATCTGGTGGATTCGAACTGCTGACCTTAAGGTTCGCAGCAAGGTTCTTAACACCTACACTATCAGAGCTCCTTATATCAAGCCAATAAAGGACAGTAATTCTAGAGAGACAGGAAATATACAGCATGTATCCCATAACCGTCACAGTTTAGTAACTTGACAGATTCTGTAAATCATGGCACAGTGAGGGAGAGCCCAGGTAGTAGTACCTGGTGGACTCCCTGAGTTAGGGAGAAACTGAGAGGCTGGGGAGGCAAGGGAGTTGTGGATGGTAACACAAAAATAATGGAGATGAGAGACCTGTACTGATCTGCGGAGGTCTCTTAGTATTCAGTAGAGTTCTGATTAGCTAATGCATGTATAGAAAAAACAAAAATATGTAAGAAGGTTAGATGAAGCAATGCTCAGTGCTTCCATGGGATCAGGAACAGTGCCTATTCTCAACCAGCCAATCAGGAACAACTCATATTTCATGAGATATTAGGTAGCCAAGTTAGAATGATCTTATTTCATTTGTAGGAAAAAATTAGCCCTAGACTACATTATGCTATAATCTAGCTAAACAGATCCTAAAAACAAGACACAAATTCCTTCCTAAGTAATTGAGATGCATCTGAAAACCTTACGAATATATGACAGAATACAAAAATATCAAGTAACCAGCAAGGTAAAATTCATATTATCTGGCATCTAATCAAACAAAATCATCCAAATGCAAATCAGTCAAACAAAATTGACCCAATATTGACACCATTATCAATGTATCAAACAAGATTCATTAAAACAGGCATTATATCTATTCAAGATACAGATATAATTTTTAAAAGTAAAATAAAGTCATAAAATAAAGAAATCAAATATCTACAGAATGATAATATAGTATCTGAGATGGAAACTATACTGAAAGAGATTCATAGTTGATTAAACAATGGAAAATAAAAATCAGTAAACATGGAGACAGAGCAATAGGGATTATCTAAAATGAAACATAAAAAAAAAAAAAATCAAAATTAAACTAGTGAGGTTAGGAACAACTTCAAGTGATCTAATATACTTTAAATTGGATTCTGAAGAGAAGAGGAGAAATATAAGGGACCATTTTTAAAAAACAAATAATTCCCAGATAATGGAGCTCTAGTCGCGTAGTGGTTAC
>NW_006408621.1:5958008-5964330 GCF_000296735.1 Chrysochloris asiatica
CGCGGAGCGGCTGGTAGTTTCGAACCGCTGACCTTAAGGTTCGCAGCCCGATTCGTAACCACTACGCTACCAGAGATATAAACGTATATATAGGAGCATGATGACTCTTTAGGATAAGCACTGGACTACAAATCCTAAGGACAGCAACTGGAGCCTACAAGCCCTTCTTTGGGGGAAAAGGTGAGACTTTCAGCTCCTGCAAAGATTTACAGTCTCAGACACCCTATGCAGGTTCACTATGAGTCACAATGGACTCAACGGCACTTAACAACAACGTGTGTGTGTGTGTGTGTGTGTGTGTGTGTGTAGGAATCCTGTTGCAGTGCTCATGACTGCAAGGTCAACATTCAAACCTGCCAACTATTCTCAGAAACAAAACACATGGCTGCTATGAGTCAGTACCAACTCAATGACACAAAACAATGTCGTTATTAAGGGCCATTGAGTCAGTTCTGTCTCACAGTGATTTTGTATCGTTTCTGAAAAGTGGCTGGTGAGTTTGAAGCATAAATCTTGCAGTTCAAACTGAACTTGTGATCAGAACTTATCCTACGGAGCCATACCAGGACTCCATATATACATATATATGTACACACACATGCATATAATGGATCCCAAGGCACACAACTACTACCACCAACATACACACAGACAAACACACACATATGTATGTTTTGTGCTATTGAGTTCTCTTGCTATCAGTTTCCTATTTTCCTGTTTGGGAATTCTTATCTTACTGATTTCTAGGAGGTTTATTTATTTATTTTTCTTCTTTATCCTAATTATTGTTGTTGTTAAGTGCCATCAAGCCGGTTCTATATATGGTGAATATATTTTCTACTTTTACATTTCTTTATAAAATTTGCCCATTTTGTTCTTCACTGAAATAGTAATTTTATTGTTTTATAAAAAATGATATTTTTGCCATATGGATTGTACTTTTATGGTTTTATTGAGGATTGTTATATCTAAAGGTATTCTCTATAAAATAATTAGGTCTTTCATCTACTGGAATACACTTTTCTATATAATTTAGTTACAATGCAGGTTTAATTTTTTCCTTAAAGTAGGTTCACATTCTCATTAACTTTTACTTAAAAATATTTTATACACACTGATTTAAATGTCATTCTTGTTGCATATAAGATTCACATTTACATTTGCTTTTTTCTTCAAAATCTCCTGTGTTCCATTAGACTATTTCATTGATTTTCCCAAGCATAATAAAGTGTTGGGTTTTTTTTTATTTCTGTGAAGTAATAGTTACCAAGAACAGTCCCTGTACTTTGCTCTTCTATTTAGAATTGAATGAGTTGTCTAGAGATCTTTAGTTTTCAATATAAATGTTATCATCAGTTTAACAAGTTTCTGCAAAAGATCCAGATATACTTCTGTTTGGGATCTGTTAACTCTGTTAACAATTGCTCACACCTGAATCATATACTTCTGTGGTTTAAATTCACCAGCTGTTCCTTGTAAACCCTGAACAGGGTTGCTATGATTTGGAATCACTAATGGCACTTAACAACAACTACCTCGAAAATGCTATCTGGAAGGTCCAGTCTCTGTAAAGGGACATCATGCTTGGTAATTTGGAGGGTTAGTGGAAAAATGGAAGACCCCTGTAAACCTGGCTGTTTCTTCTCAGTGGTACTGAAACCTGTCCCACCCCACCCCTGCTTCTGAGATGACTCATTTTAAGTTTATGTTAGAGTTCCACATTTTTGCAATTACAAGGAATCCTGTTAACAATTACTCACACCTGAATCATATAAGCCTCTCTGTTCCCACCTTCTCTTTCCCAGACCCATCAGGAAAAACGTTGCATGATGGGAGTTAGTTGCAAAGCTAACACCAGTAAGTTTCTAGTCATCTTGGACAAAAACTCCAGTATCAGTGATAAAATACATCTTAATCTTGTTCCAAAACTGTAAGTGCTTATATGTAAGCTTTCTGAAATATATTAATCTAGATTTTTATTGTGTTTTAAGAAATCTTGTTTTCAGAAAGTTGATTTCTAATACTACTTTTCTAAAGGGTGATTTTAAGCATATATAGATTAAACTTCATCAAATATTATTTTATATATCCATTGAGAAAATTATGTGAAATATTGCCATTTTATATATTTGAGAAATTTGTGTATTTTACTTAGGTTTACAAATATTAGGAGCCTTGAAGGTACAGTGAGTAGGTACCCGGCTGTTGACCAAACGGTAATGGTTAGAACCTACCAGTTGCTCCACAGAGGACACATGTGGCAGTCTGCTTTGTTAAAGGCTTACAGCCTTGCTAACTCTATGGATCAGTTCTATTCTGTCCTAAGTGGTGTCTGTATGAGTCAAAATGGACTCCATTGTAACAAGGTTTGTTCCAAATACTAGTATAGAGTTAATTATCATATTTCTGTATTGTTTTTAGTCTGAAGTAATTCTTCCTCTTCTATTCTGCATTTTGTTTTAAAATGTTTTTTTTTTTTTTTCTTGTTCATTATTTCTAAGGACCCACTTTTGACAATTTCAAAGAACCCCATTTTGGTTTAATTATTTTTTATTTTATAAATTCTCTGCTTCATAGATGTTTGTCCTTACATTTATAATGTATTTTGACATTCCATTGTAGTTTTTATTGATGTATTTTCTCCCTGCATCTTTCAGATGATATTGTTAGATGCAGTGTATTCAGAGTAATTATGTTTTAGATCAGTTTATTGTGTAATGTTTTAATGGTCTCTCAGGATGTAAATTGTTTCTTTTGGTAAATATGTAGGGAACAAAACATCTGCCACTTCAACAATCTTCACGTTCTCATCATTTTTTTGTTGTTGTTGTACATTTTTTGTGAGTTTTTAAAATTGCTTTTCCAGTTGATTCATTTTTTGCCTAATAAAATGCTACCCCTTTTTATTTTGTTACTTTTTGACACTTTTATTTGCCTTTTGATTTTCTCAGTATTTGAATATATATTCTTTTATGTCAAGCTAAGAGTCCTGGTATGGCACTGTGGGCTAATGCATCAGACTGTAAAGTCAGTTTGAACTGCAAGGTCAGTGGTTCAAGCTCATCAGCTGCTCCTTGGAAACCCTATACAGGGTCGCTATGAGTCAGAACTGACTAGATAGCACAGAATCCCTACTACTGCTATATAACACTTAGGGTTACCAGGAGTCATAATCAACTCAATGACACTGGGTAAGGTGTGTTTTTGGATATGGTTTGTTTTGTTATGGAGAGTGTTTCTGAGGCTGTAAATCTTTACAGGAGCAGAAAACATCATCTTTCTCCTGCAGAACAGTTGGTCGATTTAAACTGCTGACCTTTCGATTAGCAAACCAACTCATACCCTACTGTGTTACCAGTAACAGGGTTTGCGTACGTGCTCCAAATACTAGCATAGTGTATATTAGAGTAGAATTGCTTTATAGAGTTTTCTTGGCCGTAATTTTTACTGAGGCATGTTGTTAATGTCTTCTGAAGCACTGTTGGGTGGACTTAAACCATCAAGACTTTAGGATAGTTGTTGACCCCAAATTATTCTTGCCACCTAAAGACCTTTCCAAAAATGTCAAAACCATTGAAAACCTCATTAATTGCAGTTCTAACCTGAAACACATGGACTCACCATGAGTCTGAATTGGCTAAATATAGCAAGTGGTTTCTTTCTTTTTTTCTCTTTTTCTTTTTATCACAAGCGTAAAATAGATTTTCTAGATTGGATGTTACTACTGTTTTTTGTTGTTAAGTGCCTTTGCTTCTGAGGAATGGCTGGTGGGTTTGAACTGCCTACCTTTGGTTATCGGGCCAGTGCTTATCTTATGGCACCACACCCAGAATTTGACTACTCTTTAGGTATGCATATGTTGTTGTTGTTATTATGTGTCTTGGAGTAGGTTCTGACTCATAGCAACCCTGTACAGGGTTTCTGAGGCTGTAAATCTTTACAGGAGCAGAAAGCCTCATCTTTCTCCTGTGGAACAGCTGGTAGTTTCAAATTGCTGACCTTGTGGTTCACAGCCCAATTCGAAACCACTATGCTACCAGAGCTCCTTATAGCTTCATCAAATTCATACATGCATATGTAAACATTTTTATACTTAACCAATTTAAAATAAGAGCCCCAAGAGCATGCATCTACACTTGTTTCTGTACTGAGCATCAAATTTAATTCCTGATAAAAGGATTTAAGAGAAACTTTAATAACCACAGCAAAATGTCTACTTTTTATAAAGTTTTATTATTTTTTTTGTTTCTCATATAAAAATAATTTCAGACTACCAAAATGTTGCACAAAAGTAGAGTACCCAGATGCCCTTCTTCCAGTATTGCCAAAGGTTAACCAATGGAATTTTATATCGTACATAACCAATAAAATACTCAGCACCAAAATATGACAGTATATATTCATTCAAAGAATTCAAACTTATTCTAATAATTTGGCCTTTGTTCCCCATTAATGTCCTTTTTTCTGGGTTAATCTGTGATCATACATTTCATATAGTTTTGTTAGTCTGCTACTGACATGTCTTGAGTCTTATGTTTTTCCTTTCATGATGTTGGTTTTTTATTATTGGTCAGATTATTGTTATTATTGTTGCTTGAAAACATCTCTTTTTTAATGAGTACGTGCTTTTATTTAATTTGGTAAACACACGTGAGTGGAATGGATGGATTATATAACTGATATACGTTTAACTAAAGAGCTCTGGTAGCGTAGTGGTTACAAATCAGGCTGCTAATCTCACAATCAACAGGTTGAAACTACCAGCTATTCCACAGGAGAAGATGAGGCTTTCTGCTCCTGTAAAGATTTACAGCCTTGGAAACCCTGTACATGGTCGCTATGAGTCAGAACTGACTCCATGGCACATAACAACAACAACATACATTTAACTTCTTGTTTTCTTTTTTGACCTTCCTCTTAATTGTAAATTGCTTTCCTGTTCACCCAAATTAATATGTGCCTGCCCTCTAGTTAGTAGTTTATCCTCCTTTCCCCTTCAACCCCTGATAAGCATCAATGATTATTTCTTTTAGTGTGAGAACCTTTTCTTGATATTTTATAATAGTGGTCTCATACAATATTTGTCAAAACCAAAGATGTCAGTTTGAGGACTAAAGTGCACTCAACCCAAGCTTCATATGCATGTGAAAGTTGAACTTCCATGAATAAGGAATATCCGTATAATAGTTGATGCATTTGAGTTAAAGTGTTGAAGAAATATTAAAAGTCCCATAGACAACCAGAAGAACAAACAGATCTGTGTTGGAAGACGTACAGCCAGGATGCCACTAAGAAGCCAGGATGATGGGGCTTCGTCTCTCATACTTGGGGCACTTTATCAGGAGGGAGCAGTCCCTGGTGAAGGGCTTCATATTAGGTGAAATGCAGGGTCAAAGAAAAAGAGGAAGACCACCAACGAGATGAATAGGCACAGTGGCATCAGGAATAGATTCAAGTATAACAACTATTGTGAGGATGGCACAGAACCAGGCAGTGTTTCATTCCATTGTTCATAGGATTTCTATGAGTCAAAGCCTACTTGATAGCATCTAACAAAAACAACATGGGATTTCCAAGGCTATACACCTTTGCAGGTGCTGGAAGTCTCACTTTTTTCCTAGAGAGCAGCAGGTGGATTGATCTAACGACCTGTGGTTCACAGTACAGTGCTTATATTACAGAGTCACCTCACTTCCCTATTTATGTAGACTCACAGATATTTCATTTTTCTATTGGAGTCCTGGTGTGGCACTGTAGGATAAGCACTCAATCACAATGTTGGTTTGAATCGCAAAGTTGGCAGTTCAAACCCACCAGCCACTCCTTAGAGAACCCCCACATGGTAGCTGTAAGTTGGAACCAACCTGGTGGCACTTAACAATAACAACAATAAACCATTATTATGATTATTTACTTTGTTGCTACAATTGCCCTGCAAGTTGACATTTGGTCATATTCTTTGGACATGTCCTCATCATTTTCTAATACTTTGTCACCACCTTTTAGTGTGGTTGTTATATTTTTGCTAATACAGCTAAATGCATTTGTTATTGCTTGAATTACACTTTGTGCCCCCTCATCCATATCCATGGCTCATTACCTTTAAGTATTTATATGTGTTTTGAATAAACAGATCATTGCCATTGTTCTAAAAGTCTGAGTTAGGAAGAAAAGTGTTATGTCTTACTAATCGCTTCTGTAGTCCCATTTTCCCATTCATTTTACTGTATTCACCCCTGTAATTAACCAATTTCTATGTATAGTGCTAGTGCTATGTGCCGTGGAGTTGGTTCCGACTCATAGCGACTCTGTACAGGGTTTC